>NC_138041.1:28752229-29178357 GCF_964106645.2 Podarcis pityusensis
ACGGAGCGTCTCCACCCCCATCGTTCTGCCCGGACACTGAGGTCCAGCGCCGAGGGCCTTCCGGCGGTTCCTTCGCTGCAAGAAGCCAAGTTAAGGGAACCAGGCAGAGGGCCTTCTCAGTAGTGGCACCCGCCCTGTGGAATGCCCTCCCACCAGATGTCAAAGAGAACAACAATTACCAGACTTTTAGAAGACATCTGAAGGCAGCCCTGTTTAGGGACGCTTTTAGTGTTTAACAGACTGTTGTATTTTAATATTTTGTTGGAAGCCATCCAGAGTGGCTGGGGAAACCCAGCCAGATGGGCGGGGTATAAATAATAAATTACAATTATAATTATAATTATATTATAAAGGTGTGCATTAAGCAAAATTGTGCATAAGCACCTGTATGTTAGGTGAAATCCACCCTAAAACGTTGATGAATTTTCAGGAGTTTTTTTAAATTGCAATCTGCTGTGGAAGCATAGAGAACAGAGCTTACAAGTAGAAACTGAGAGAAAGTGAAATTGGCAGATTCACCCACCTGGAAGTAAGGGCCCATTACACTCAATGGGACACACTCCCAAATATACCTGCATGTTACTGCACTGATATTAACTAGGGTTCCAGCCCTGGTTTCCATCCATTCATTGTATCCCATTTTTACTTAAGCATGAAGATCTCTAAAATTCTCTTCCAGCAACGGGTCCACGCCCTTTAGTTGGCTGGGGTCAGAATGAAGAAGATCTGTAACTAAATTGTTGCCTTCTGCTTAGCAGGGCCTGGAAGACGGCAGATAATGTGTTGTTGCTCAACAGAGAGACAGATGCAAGACACATTTGTCTTGTATTTCTGGCACCAGGCGGAGTGTGAAATATTTGAGATTCAAATTGTTGGCTTCCTCGCCATTTGTGTATTGGGAGTGCGGGGGGAGGAGGGGGAGGAGGAAGAGAGAAGCCAGATGTTGTGATAAATGCCACACCTGGGACCAATTAGGAATAATATAAAATAAAATGGATGGAATGAGAAACTGGAAACAGCCAAGAGAGCAGTTGTATTTCCATGTTGTAAGATCAACCCACTGCTCCACCTTTCCACAGCTTGGGGATGGAGAGCCTCAGGCTGGGGATCCAAATCTGGCCCTCAAGACCCCTCCATCTGGCCCTTGGTACTCTATCCAAGCTACACTCTTCACCATTCCTGCTTCTCTCCCCACAACACCTACTCACTATGGGCCCCACTAAAGCAAACAGTCTAATTGGTCAACGTCTAAAAGATATTGAGCACCAGAAAAACCTAGAAGGAAATTCTGCCCTTGGTATGTTCAGTTTCCACCTCTCCATTTTGATTCTCTGGCTCCATATCTGCACAAACTTATTATCCCAAAATACAGACGTGCTTTTACACTTGCAAGACTGGATGTTTTGCCATCTGCGGTACTTGAGGGTCGATTCTAAAAGATTCCGCCTGAGAAACATCTTTGCCCCCCTGTGGAGATGGTAGCACCGAAACAGTGGCACACGTCCTCCTGTCCTGTACTCTCTACAAAGACCTGAGGAACGAGATCATCACCCCACTCGTACTAACCGTCCAAGAGCGCTCAACCACTGCCACAATAGGTCCTTTCTCCTATCAGATCAAAATGCGCAGATAACAGCAAAGGTTGCTAGGTTCATAAGCAGGGGCAATCAGAATAAGGGCCACTGACTGACAGCTGATTCAAGACTTTAAATTGTGCTTTTATATCAAATTTCCCTTTCTGCGTATACTGTAATGTTTTACTGTTGCTATAAAGGTAAAGGTAAAGGGACCCCTGACCATTAGGTCCAGTCGTGACCGACTCTGGGGTTGCGGCGCTCATCTCACTTTATTGGCCGAGGGAGCCGGTGTATAGCTTCCAGGTCATGTGGCCAGCATGACTACGCCGCTTCTGGCGAACCAGAGCAGCACATGGAAACGCCGTTTACCTTCCCACCAGAGCGGTACCTATTTATCTACTTGCACTTTGACGTGCTTTCGAACTGCTAGGTTGGCAGGAGCAGGGACCGAGCAACGGGAGCTCACCCCATCGCGGGGATTTGAAACCCGACCTTCTGATCAGCAAGCCCTAGGCTCTGTGGTTTAACCCACAGCGCCACCCGCGTCCCTTACTGTTGCTATGGCCATTGGCTAATGCGAATAAAGTTTTATTTATTTATTTCCTGCTTCTCGCCCTCCTTGAGCATTCCTCCCTGGCTGGAATGTGTCCTTCAACTCTGACCATGCCTATTGCTTGTCTAGATGGAGGAGAGCGTAGAAGGGACCATATAACAGGATGTCATTGGTGCAATTGCTGTGTTGTGTTCAGCCTTGCAGTCAGTGCTGGACAGACAAGCCTCGCAGCCTAGAGGGGAGCCTAAGTCCTCCACTTCCTTCTCCCCTGGTTGACTGATATACCTGCCTACCTACATTTGTGGTCAATCCCCTCCACAAGGGAAGGGCAATTTCTACAAGTTCAGAACATCTAAGCTGCTTTATAAAAGGTCAGGCTATTTATCCATCTAGCCCAGTATTTTCGCCCCCCCTCTGAAGCCTCCTCCAGATGACCTTTTTATTGAGTGCTAGCGGAAAGTTCCTGGAGCTGCCTGGAAATTTATAGGAACCAAAGCTATATTGTGATTTTTAAACAGATAGTGTAATTTGTGAGTTTGGACCCATTTGGCCAAATAACCGGTGAAGTCATGTCAAGGTGGTGTTTCAGCCTGCCATCTTGTTTCAAAATGTTGCCCGGTGTTAAAACGTCAATGACGACAGCCCCCGCCCCAATCTGATGCTGAGTTTGGCAACGACATCTCAAGCGCTGAGAGCAAACGGACAGACAGACCACTTTCTGAAATATATAGTAGATTCACCCTGATTTGCTTGCACAAAGCTTACATGAAGGTTAGATTATAGCCAGGCTTTCTTGGGCACCGGTTCGGAGGCCCCATTAGCTAAAGTAGTGCTTCAGGTTAAGAACAGTTTCAGGTTAAGAACGGACCTCCGGAACGAATTAAGTACTTAACCCGAGGTACCACTGTAAATGGGACGTGGGTGGCGCTTTGGGTTAAACCACAGAGCCTAGGGCTTGCTGATCAGAAGGTCGGGGGTTCAAATCCCCACGACGGGGTGAGCTCCCGTTGCTCGGTCCCTGCTCCTGCCAACCTAGCAGTTCAAAAGCACATCAAAGTGCAAGTAGATAAATAGGTACCACTCTGGCTGGAAGGTAAACGTCATTTCCGTGCGCTGCTCTGGTTCGCCAGAAGCGGCTTAATCATGCTGGCCACATGACCCGGAAGCTGTACGCCGGCTCCCTCGGCCAATAAAGCGAGATGAGTGCCGCAACCACAGAGTCGGCCACGATTGGACCTAAGGGTCAGGGGTCCCTTTACCTTTACCTTTTACCACTGTAAATAGCAATCCTACCTTTCCTGCTGCCTGCCGGCTGAAATGCCCAGCTCTGCATGGACTACTAAGGGTTAAGAAGCTTGAGACGGGTGGGGAAAGGTTTCGGAGAAACCCCTACACCCACCCCTCCCCAAAATGCTATTTGGTCTCCTTGGCTCAGCACCGATTTCCCACCCCACCCTGCTGAGAGCTATGGTGGGGGTACCTAACCAAGGTGTGTATACCTGGGAAAGGTTGTGTGAACAGGTGTGAAGCCTGCAGCAGGGAGAGGCCCCCGGGAGCTGGGCAGGGGGGTGGGTGGAGCCGCAGTGCCAAGCGCTCGCTTTTTCTCTCACGCAAGCACAGCTCTGTGATCTGCAACTGCCATCCCTCCCTCTCAACTTGACAAGGGAACAAGAGTGAGAAAAGGCCCTCTGGTATTAACGCTTCCCAAGCCCTGATATATTAAAAAAAGAAAGAAAAAAAACCCTCCTTGCCAATTGCTGAGAGATGAGCTGAGAGAGACGGGTTCTCGCTATTCTGCAAGCAGTTTAAAAAAACCAAAAACCTTTTCTTGCTTACTAGCCGTTAAGAGCCTGTCCTCCCGAATGGATTTTGTTAGTGGCAAAGTAGCAATGCTCAGGATCCAGCAGGAAAAGTCTATTCCACCCAAGTACAATGGTACCTCGGGTTAAGTACTTAATTCGTTCCGGAGGTCCGTTCTTAACCTGAAACTGTTCTTAACCTGAAGCACCACTTTAGCTAATGGGGCCTCCTGCTGCTGCTGCCGCCGGAGCACGATTTCTTTTTTTTTTAAAGCAATTTATTAAATTTTACAATAAAAATAGACATAATAGACAATGTAACATCAATCTTAACATATTTTCACATTTTCTTTGGACTTCCTCGCATCTCCCGCTCCCATTTTCATCGTTAAAACATTTTGTCAGCAATTTATCATCTTATTTAAAATCTTATATCCCTTCTATATTTCATACTCATATAATTCTCAAAAGGAGCTAAATTTTCACAGTCTTACTTAATTTCTTAAAAAACTTCTAAATTTAGTGGTGCTCAGTTGTTTTAGTCTAGCATCTTATTTAGCATTCACTCAAATTACAATGTTTTTGTAAATAGTTCTTAAATTTCTTCCAATCCTCCTCAATCCTCTCTTCTCCCAGGTCACGGATTCTGCCGGTCATTTCAGCCAGTTCCATGTAGTCTATCAGTTGTATCTGCCATTCTTCCAGTGTGGGTAGATCTTGAGTTTTCCAGTGTTTTGCGAGAAGTATCCTTGCTGCTGTTGTTGCATACATAAAAAATGTCTGGTCCTTCTTTGCCACCCCTTGGCCGACAATACCCAAAAGGAAAGCCTCTGGTTTCTTAGTGAAGGTATATTTAAATACCTTTTTCAGTTCATTATAAATCATTTCCCAGAACGCCTTCACTTTAGGGCAAGTCCACCAGAGGTGGAAGAACGTTCCCTCACACTCTTTACATTTCCAACACTTATTATCAGACAGGTGGTAAATTTTAGCAAGTTTGACTGGGGTCATATACCATCTATAAATCATTTTCATTACATTTTCTTTCAGGGCGTTACATGCAGTAAATTTCAATCCATTAATCCACAACCTCTCCCAGTCCTCAAACATGATATTATGCCCAATGTCCTGTGCCCACCTTATCATAGCCGATTTAACCGTTTCGTCTTGTGTATTCCATTTCAACAGCAAGTTATACATCCTTGAAAGTACCTTAATCTTTGGTTCTAACAATTCTGTTTCTAGTTTCGATTTCTCCACCTGGAACCCTAATTTCTTATCATTTTTGAAAACTTCTTTGATCTGAGCGTAGTGTAACCAATCTCGCACTTTGTCTTTCATTTTCTCTAAACTCTGCAATTTCCATTTGTCTCCATCCTTTTCTAGTATTTCCCAATATTTTGGCCATTTAGCCTCCATATTGGGTCTTTTTCGGGCCTTGGCTTCCAAAGGTGAAAGCCACCTTGGTGTTTTATTTTCCAGCAAGTCTTTATATTTTGACCAGACATTAAACAATGATTTTCTGACAATATGGTTCTTAAAGGCCTTGTTTGCTTTAACCTTGTCATACCATAAATATGCATGCCATCCAAAGGTATTGTTAAACCCTTCCAAATCCAACACATCAGTGTCTTCAAGAAGTAGCCAGTCTTTTAGCCAGCAAAACGCTGCGGCTTCGTAATACAACTTTAAGTCTGGCAGGGCAAAGCCCCCTCTTTGTTTTGCATCGGTTAAAATCTTAAACTTAATTCTGGGCTTTTTGCCCTGCCAGACAAACTTAGAAATGTCTCTCTGCCACTTCTGGAAGCACTCCGTTTTGTCCAAAACCTGAAGTGTTTGAAATAAAAACAACATCCTTGGCAATACATTCATCTTGATAGCAGCAATTCGGCCTAACAAAGAAAGTTTCAATTTTGACCAACTATCTAAGTCTCTCTTAATTTCTGTCCAGCATTTTTCATAATTGTCCTTAAATAGACTTAGATTTTTTGCTGTTATGTTTACCCCTAGGTATTTTACTTTTTTAACCACATTAAGTTCCGTCTCATTCTGAAACCGTTCTGACTCTGTATCAGTCAAATTTTTCCCCAAAACCTTAGTTTTCTGTTTATTTAGTTTAAATCCAGCCACCCGACCAAAGTCATTAATCAGTTGTAATACTCTTTTCGTACTGGGCTCTGGCTTCTGCAAGGTCAAAACCAGGTCATCTGCGAAAGCTTTTAATTTATATTGTTTCTGACCGACCTGAATTCCTTCCACCAACCGATCCCCTCTAATCATGTTCAATAGCACTTCCAGAACCGAAATGAATAACAAAGGGGAAATAGGGCAACCTTGTCGTGTCCCTTTTTCAATTTTAAACTCTTCTGTAACCACATTATTAACTATCAGTTTAGCTTTCTGTTCTGAGTATATCGCCTCAATCCCATTCTCAAAACCCCGTCCCACTCCCATCTCTTTTAAATTTCCCATCATAAATTTCCAGGAGATATTGTCAAAGGCCTTCTCCGCGTCTATAAAAATTAAAACTGCTTTTGTATTTATATCTGTTTGCAAAAGTTCCAAAATGTCAATAATGTTCCTTGTATTAGCAAACAGATGTCTACCTGGGAGAAAGCCGGCCTGGTCCTTATGAATTACTTCATTTAAAACTTTTTTAAATCTATTTGCCAAAATGTCTGCAAATATTTTGTAATCCACATTTAAAAGAGAGATGGGACGGTAGTTCTTAAGTTGTGTCTTTTCAGCTTCCGACTTTGGTATTAATGTGATAAACGCTTCCTTCCACGACTCCGGTGCCCTCCTCCCCTCCATAATTTCATTGCTGACCTCCATCAAAGGTTGTATCAAGTAGTCTTTCAATGTCTTATAGTACTTGGAGGTCAGCCCATCTGGTCCTGGAGATTTGCCAAGTTGCATGTTCTGGATAGCTTGTTCGATCTCCTGTCGTGTTATTTTAGAATTCAGGATTGTCCTATTTTCTTGTGACAATTTAGATAATCCGTTTTTTGCCAAAAATTGTTTAATCTCAACGTCATCTTGCGGCCCTTGGGTATATAATTTTTTGAAATATCTCTGGAAACACTTTCTGATGTCCACTGGATTCTGGATATTTTTTCCATCAACCTCTAAGTTTGTAACGGTATTTAATCTTTGTCTTCTCTTCAACTGCCAAGCTAGCAGTTTTCCACATTTATTCGCCGACTCAAACGTTTTTTGTTTCATTAATTTAACCTTCCATTCAATTTCCTGATTTATCAATTTGGAATATTGTGTTTGATAAAGTTTAATTTCTCTCAGAGTTGGCTGTGACTTCGGGTTCACTCTTAGTTTCTTCTCTAGTTCTTTTATTTTATCCAAGATCTTATCTTTTTTCTCATTTTGTGTTCTTTTCTTCACTGCATTCTGTTGTATCAAGAATCCCCTCATTACAGCTTTACTTGCGTCCCAGATTATTCTTTTTTCCACCATATTATTCATGTTTATCTCAAAATAATCCTTCAAAACTTTTTGGGCCTTCTTGGTAATTTCCTGATCTCTAAACAAATTGTCATTCATCTTCCATCTAAAGGATCCAGTTGGTAATAGTGTCATGTCCATCTTTACTGCATTGTGGTCGGAACAGGTCTTTGGGCAGATTTCCACTTTTCTGACCTTAGGTGCCAGGCCTCTAGAAATCCATATTTGGTCGATTCTTGTCCAGGTCAGTTGGGCTTCAGAAAAGAATGTTCCCTCTCTTCCTAGTGGGTTCTTTGTCCTCCAAATGTCAATCAAGTCCATATTGTCAGTCATTTCAAAAAAGGTTTTAGGTAGTCTGCCGTCTTTTGTAACATTTTGACTTTGTGACTTGTCCATGTTAGTTGATACGACCCCGTTCATATCTCCCATCATTATGATGTTGTTATAGTCTAGATAATCCAGCATTGTCTCCTGCAACTTCTTGTAAAATTCCGATTTCCCTTCATTTGGTGCATAAATTCCTAATATCAGCATTTTCTCTCCTTGATGTTGTATCTCAATGGCCAAAATTCTTCCATGTTCATCTTTAAATAGGAATTTAGGTGACAGGCTCTCTTTTGCATATATCACTACGCCTCTCTTCTTAACTTTGTCCGAAGATATAAATTCCTGGCCCAATCTTTTATTTATTAACACTTTTCTGTGGAGCCTCGTCACATGTGTTTCTTGTAAACAAATAATGTCCAATTGTTCTTTTTTTAATATATGAAATATTTTCTTCCTTTTTTCCGGAATGTTACAGCCATTAATATTCCAACTCAACAGTTGCAGAGACATCCTGAATTATCTGGTTATTTTTCAAGGGGTGGTATCTTCTCAGGAACTTCAGGTTCCACAGGTGCTGATGTTGGTGTTAGCGTTGCCTCAGGCCCAGCAGGTAGTTCAATTCTTTTTTGAAGGTCCTCTCCGTGTGTAGACAGGAATTTGTCTCTCTCCTCCAGTGTTCTAACTTTGACCTTTCTCCCTCTAAAGGTAAAAGATAATCCTTGAGGAAATTCCCACCTAAATGGAATTGCGTTGCTCCTTAGTAGTTTAACAAGTTCAGAATAGGCGGTTCTGAGGTCAAGCAGTAATCTTGGGATATCTTTATAAATTTCAATTCTTGTGTCCAACACCTCCAGTGATTTTACAAAGTGTAATCCCAGAATCTTATCCCTTTCCTCCTTTGATCTCAATGTTATCAAACAGTCTCTGGGCCTCTCCTTCTTTATGAATCTTCCAAGTCTGTAAGCTGACACAATTTTAAAGTCCTTTTCTTCCAAGTTCCAGAACTTGGAGAATTCTTTAGTCAAAAACTCAGTTAGATTTCCTTCTTCTGCCTCTTGTAGTGATCTAATCCTTAAGTTATTCTCACGATTTCGCAGTTCTATCATCGAGAGATAAATCTGGTGTTCCCCAACTTGTTTAGTGAGTGGTCTTACCTCTTGCTCTAAATTTTCAAATCTTTGTCTAGTGTCCTCAGTCAATTTCCGATTTTCTGCTGAGGCCTCAGTTAGCTGTCCAATTGCTTGTGCATTCTGTGTCACTTGTGTGGTTAATTTGTTTAAACATTCTGTATTTTTATCAATCTTTGCTGATTGGGCATCTGCTTTCTTGTCCAAAGCTTCCAATTTTTCAAAGATTTTATCTAGTATAGAGGCAGATGCTCCTGAGGCCATATCTTCCAATTGTAACTGCTCTGCTTCGCCCTCACCCTCCACTTCTGAGGGCAAAGCAGGCACAGATGATCTGCGTGTCTGTAAGGCTGAGGTTAGAGTTGTTAAAGTTGTTTGTTTAGCTCTCCCTCTTTTTCTTGTGCCACTCATTCCAACGTTATCTATCAGTCAAGGTCACACTGAGTTGTTCCCATGGGAATGGAAAGGTCCAGAGCAAGCAAACAGCAAGGGAATCGAAAGTAAAAAGTGTATGTAAAATCACTGTTATAATCCAGTCCTCTAGAGGGAGCTTGATCTATCTTTCAGAGTTTAAATTAATGTCCAAGAACCTTCAGATACAAATACTTAGCAGAGTTTATAAATGGTTACCTTGTTGCAGACAGTGCTTATTTATTTCCAAAAAGAATGTTTCAAATTTAAAAGGTATCAATACCCTCAGATTGTTTCCAGTTCCAATATGTTGTATCCAAATCTGCAGTACTGACAGCTCCCTTAGTACTCAGGCAGCTCCTGACTCTGGGTTTCACCTTTAAATTTGTAATCCAATAAGAGGAGGAAAGTCAAGTACAAATAAAGATCCCAAATCTTTAACTTGAAGTCTTTACTTTAAAATGCAAGTTCAAATAGATGCTTAGATCTGTAAAGTTTAAAGTCTCTTTCTTTTCAGCCTCCACTCCTCCAGCTGATTGCTTTTTTTCAAGTTCAATGGCTGCGGAAGACGGACTTCCTGCTTCCACGTCTCTCCGCTCACAGCCAAGTTCAAGCCAATTTAAATTTCTCTTTTAAAATCTCAAATTCCAAGTGATTCAGTCTTTTACTCACAAATTAGTTGCTTTTTCGTCCGGATCCATAATTTGGCAGGAAAAGGGATCAGCGCTCACCGACAGCAGCAGCGCGGCTTCGCTCCTCAGGCTGCGAAACGGCTCACAGCGCCGCAACCCCCCTCCGTGCTCCGGAGCCCCTTACGGGGTTCCTTCTGCACTTGGAGGGTCGCTCTAGGCGCCCACCGAGCCTCAAGACCCCAGGCTCTTGCCGCCTGGGGTTTTCCGATGTGGGTCTCCGCTTCGCCGTAGCGGACGACCCGTTGCCTGCGGAGCCTCCTCTCCCGTTCAGAAGAGGACCGCCATTGTCGTTCGCGCCGCCCCCGGAAGTCCCGCCGGAGCACGATTTCTGTTCTCATCCTGAAGCAAAGTTCTTAACCCAAGGTACTATTTCTGGGTTAGCGGAGTCTGTAACCTGAAGTGTGTGTAACCTGAAGTGTATGTAACCCGAGGTACCACTGTACTGTTTGCAAGATGGGGTAGGAATTCAACTGAGTTTGCAACGAAAGGCGAACCTGTCCGAAACATTACAAGGAAGGAAACACAGCCAACTGGAAAAATCCAAACATTCTTTGAATTTAGGCAACGCCTCATGCCAGTCAAGTAATGTGTCCAAAAGTGCATATTCCAGGGTAAAAAATATGCATATAATAGTAAAACGAACACAAAAGGCAATATTACTCTGCAAAGATGTGTATTTTAGGCGAAACACAAGACAAATAAGTATATATTAGGATACATCCGATGAATTTTCATGAGGACTCTTCCCCCACCCCCAAAAATGTAATTTGCAGAGAACTGAACTGAGAGTTGGAAAAACGAGAAACTAAAGAGAAATTGAAATTAACAGATTTGTCCAGTTCAGTCCCTCACCTGGTTTTCTACCTGCCTGCAACAGCCGGTGAGCATTCTGTGGTCACTGAGCATGCTCAGTCCTCATTGGACTGGTTTTGGGCTTCTCTCTCAAACTTTGTACTTCTGCAAAGCTTGGGGTCCCTTCGATGCCTATCAATATGTATGCATGGATGCGGTTATTTTGGCTGCCCACAATTCTTCCAGAACACCTATTTCTTGAGCATCATTCATCCTAATCTGCTTACACAAACCGCACCCAGAAGATACACACCTCTCTAGTCTTTATTTCGGTCCGATTTGTTTGGTTACACCCTCCATGAACCCCGATTCTATTGTGTGCCATTTATATGTCTTCCCATTAATTAAGCCGTTGATGCCCTATGCTGTCTTTGACATCTCCAGTTAAAGGACCTCAAGCAGTCGGTTTTGGGAGAGTCTCCCCTTGAAACCATTTCATGGATGATCAATGCCAGGGACTGGTATAAGGAGAAGAGACTTGCTGGACCAGACCAAGGGACCTTCCAGATGCTAGGAGCATAGGAAACTGTCTTCTAAAGAGGCGGACAATTGCTCCATCTAGCTCAGTATTGTCTACATGTAAAAAAGAAGAAGAGGAAGAAGAAGGTAAAGGACCCTTGACGGTTAAGTCCAGTTGCAGACGACTCTGGGGTTGTGGTGCTCATCTTGCTTTATGGGCCAAGGGAGCCGGTGTTTGTCTGCAGACAGTTTTTCCAGGTCATGTGGCCAGTATAACTAAGCCGCTTCAGGTACAACGGAAAACCGAAACCAGAGCAGTGCACAGAAACCCCATTTACCTTCCCGCCGGAGTGGTACCTATTTATCTACTTGCACTTTTGACGGGCTTTCAAACTGCTAGGTTGGCAGGAGCTGGGACCGAGCAACGGGAGTTCACTCCGTCACGGGGATTCAAACCGCCGACCTTCTGATCGGCAAGCTCAAGAGGCTCCATGGTTTAGACCACAGCGCCACCCACGTCTACACGGACTGGCAGCAACTCCCCAAGTTTTCAAGAATTGAGTCTTTGCCTAGCTCTAATGCCAGGACTTGAACCTGGGACTTCCTAAATGCAGATAAGATGCCCTACCACTGAGCGACATCCTTTCCCCATGCTGTTGTGCTCCAACTCCCATCAGCACCAGCAAGTGTGGATAATAGTCAGGGATGATGGGAGTTGTAGTCCAAGAGCTTCTGCAGGGCCACTCTGGTTCCCCATCTCTGGGTTGCTGTATTGGCCCTCAGATCCTGGCAGGCTTCCCCCACCCAACAAGGAATAACTAATTGCCTCCTTAAAGGTTTACAACTTGCTTTTCTTCTGTTCTGGTTTCTTTTGACTCCTCTACATTTCTCCTTCTCCTTCTTTTCTTTTTAATTAACGTCAGTCGTGCCCCAACACATCATCTTGGCTGAGCCGGAGCGTTTGCCCTGCCAGATTTTTGCATTCCTGAAATACACAGCCCGCCAGCACTGCAGCGATCCAGCTTCGAGGCAGAGACACCGCAGAAACTGGGCAGCTCTCCCGGAACCCGAGAGACTTCCAGGAAACTGTTGTCAAGGAGGGTCTGCTCTGGCTTCTCTCTCGTCCGCTCTGCAATCTGCCGGAGTTGCAGAAATGCCCGGTGCATTTAAAATAATAGTAATAATAAAGCATTTGCCATGAGATTTGATAGCTGGCATGAAGTGTCCCCTGCAGTATTTTGCAAGCAAGGCCTTGTCTTCAATCAGCACCAGGGCCAAAATTGACAGCTAACGATGCCTTAAAAGTGCTGATTTTCAAAAATGAAGAGCACCAGCTGGGGAGTTGGGTGTGTGCGTGTGTTTGCAGAGAAATTCAGCTTGGATTTTAATGTGAGCTACATAATTCACAATTTTTGAAATGATATGCAAACCGAAACGTAGGTTTGCTTCCAAATTTACCCTTCGTCGAATTTTGCGACGAAGTTCTCCAAACAATTACTGTATTTTTTGCTCTATAAGACTCACTTTTTCCCTCCTAAAAAATAAGGGGAAATGTGTGTGCGTCTTATGGAGCAAATGCAGGCTGCGCAGCTATCCCAGAAGCCAGAACAGCAAGAGGGATTGCTGTTTTCACTGCACAGCGATCCCTCTTGCTGTTCTGGCTTCTGAGATTCAGAATTTTTTTTTTTCTTGTCTTTCTTCTCCAAAAACTAGGTGCGTCTTGTGGTCTGGTGCGTCTTATGGAGCGAAAAATACTGTAAGTGTATCAGAATGTGCATATTTCAGGAAGGAATGAATCAAAATGCACCATGTTCATGAAAATAAGCACGTGAAAATGCTATTATGGGATGGGATGTCACTTTGCAAAAACGGGTCTCTCGGGCAAAATCGAATGCAAAATATATAAAATGCACTAAAATGCCGACAAATTTTCACAAGGGCTTTTGTATACGTTTTCATACACATTGCCTGGCTAGAGAACTGCATTACTAAAAAAGGGTGAAGGAGGATACTGGTGCGGTTCATGTATGGCTTCAGAAAGTGTGGATTAGGCAAGTTTGCCTTTAAATGCAAACAGGATCAAGTTCCCACCCACCATCTCTACCAAAGACATGAAGCTCCTCTGTCAGCCATCCTTATTTTGTTTGACTCCCCCAATCTGTCCATTGCAGGCAGGTGTCAAAACAAGGGGGTTTTCTAGAACCAATCAATGCAGATCCAGGTGCAGCCATTCCAATTGGTAGGTAAAGATGAGACAACCTGTACCAGGGATGGGGAACTGGTGGCCCTCCAGATTCTGTTGCACTATGATTCCCATCATCCTTATCTATTGGCTTTGTTCGCTGGGCGCGATGGGACCAGTCAGCAGTGGCTGCTGCCCATTGGGACTGGAAGTGCCGAAGGCAGGAGGCCAACAGTAGATGGAGCCAGAGTCAATGACCATTGGAGACAGTCTATGTGGGGGTACCTTTGGAGGTGACCCGGAAACTGCAACTAATCCAGAATGTGGCAGCTAGACTGGTGACTGGGAGTGGCCGCCGAGACCACATAACACCGGTCCTAAAAGACCTACATTGGTTCCCAGTACGTTTCCGAGCACAATTCAAAGTGTTGTATGTTTACATTGCTCTGAGAAGATATAATATTACAATTTTGTGGAAGAAGATCAGCATCACTGTGCTATTAGACAGGCATCCAGTGGAATGCTTTTCTGAACATTTGCAATATTCCTCAAAAGAATCTTTAACAAAAAATATTTTTTTAAAAAGAAATACAGTGGTACCTCAGGTTACATACGCTTCGGGTTACAGACTCCGCTAACCCAGAAATAGTACCTCAGGTTAAGAACTTTGCTTCAGGTTGAGAACAGAAATCATGCTCTGGCGGTGCAGCAGCAGCAGGAGGCCCCATTAGCTAAAGTGGTGCTTCAGGTTAAAAACAGTTTCAGGTTAAGTACAGACCTCCTGAACGAATTAAGTACTTAACCTGAGGTACCACTGTAGACTGATTTGTTATTTACTTTACAATATTATAATGACAGCACATTTTAATGAATAACAGAAAAGAATGAGTACGTTTCCGAGCACAATTCAAAGTGTTGGTGCTGACCTTTCAAGCCCTAAACGGCCTTGGCCCAGTATACCTGAAGGAGCGTCTCCACCCCAATCGTTCAGCCCAGACACTGAGATCCAGTGCCGAGGGCCTTCTGGCGGTTCCCTCACTGTGAGAAGTAAGGTTACAGGGAACCAGACAGAGGGCCTTCTCGGTAGTGGCACCCGCCCTGTGGAACGCCCTCGCACCAGAAGTCAAGGAAATAAACAACTACCAGACTTTTAGAAGACATCTGAAGGCAGTCCTGTTTAGGAAAGCTTTTAATATTTGATGGATTAGTGTATTTTAATATTTTGTTGGAAGCTGCCCAGAGTGGCTGGGGAAACCCAGCCAGAAGGCTGGGGTATAAATAATAATAATAATAATAATAATAATAATAATAATTTTATAAGAAAGGAGTAGTAGGACAAAAGCCTAAGAGTTATCCAGTAGCAGAAGGCGCATGAGATGTGCTGATATAGACAGTTGTGTCTCCTTAAAGCTTTGATTAGACTTGTGTGTAAAAAACATTCAGCTGTATGCTTGGTGTGCATTAATCAAACTTTTGGTCCTCACCCCTAAGTGTGCTTATTGCCTCCAAATCTAAAACAGAACCACACTCCTGGGCAAAACAACTAGCCTTGGTGGATGAGAGTGTCGACAAACAAAGACTTCCGGGGTGGCGCCATCGGTAATGGCGGACTCCCTCTGATCCGGAGGGACTGGCTCTACGGAAATCGGGTCTGTTCCACTACGGCGAAATGGGGACCCTTTAAAAAATCACAGGCGGGTGAAGCCTGTGACCGTGGGACTCGGCGGGCACCTTTTGCGCCCCCCCCCAATTTGTAAAGGAACCCAATTACGGGCTCCGGAGCGAAGCGGGGCAAGCGGCGCGGTGCTGAGAGTCAACTGCTTCTTCCGTGGAGCGAAGCCGCACAGCCGTTACCGGAGAGCGCTACCTTTTTCCTGTGACAATCTGGCTACAAAAACAACTACCCGTGAGTAGGTTAAATTTGGACAATTGGACTCTAAACAACGACCTGTGAGTAGAACGGAAAATTGGACTAAGAAATTCCTTTTAATTTGGCACTGAAGCGGGAAGGTCTAAACAGGAAGTCAGCCTTCCGCTTTTGGTAGAAAGATTAAAGCAAAGATATGGCAAGCTAGAGTTTAGAAAACCGTTTGTAAAGGATCAACTTTCATCATCTAAAATTACTGAACCCCCTGTGGAAGCAGGAGAAGAGGGGGGATTTTTTCTGGACTGTTTAAACCTGCAGAAGAGTGTGTAAAGAAAAGCAATTTTTCACCCTCTTGAACCTGGGAGCGGGGTGTCAGGACAGACGTTTTCAGAGTTCATTGACTAAAGACAAACGTTTTTGACAGACAGTTATAAGAAGAGAAACATAGTGATTCCATTGTTCTCCTTCGCAGTTAAAAGGAACAAAATATTGACAAAATATCTAAAAAAGGAAACTTTGTTGTTAGATCTGCTTTAAAAAAAAGAGAGAGAGAGATGGATACAAATAGAAGTTCTTCCCCTAGAGGGAGCTTGTGAAACTGTTATTAAATCTGAACTGGGGAGCTTTGCAGCTGCAATAGATTAAGATCGTGGGATCAGACTTTGACCTTGCACAACAATGTACTCGGAGGCTCTGGTGTGTGCTTTCTGCAAGACAAGTGCTTTATTGGAACAGTTACATGAGAAGACGGATTTGATGACTGTTGCGATCAGAAATTTTGGACAGGTAGTGGGTATCTATATAGAACCCACTCAGGAATCAATTCAGGAGTGTGCTCTGACAGATCAGATGAGGGAGGAGGTTGTGGCTGGACCCCGGGAGGCAGAGATGGAGGGAACCGTGGCCCAGCAGGAACATGAGTTGTTGGATCTGACGAATGAACCTGGAAAAAGCCAGATTTGGAGAGATAGAGTCTTGTTTGGCTTGGAGATGGGGGGGGCTGGATAGACCCCCCTATGCAAGGATGTTTTGACTTTTCAAGTCTGGCGTTGGGCCGGGAGGAGTTTGGAGTTGTGGGGGTCCTCAACTTTGGAGGGACCTTGAAACATGCTTTTAAATACCACATGGAGTTCAGTGTGGACTATGGAAAAGGGGCTGATCTGTCGAGAAGGGACAAAAATATTGTCAAGCTGGAGTCTCCACGAGTGAAAGGAGCAGAAGACAAAGTAAAGTACAGGTATAAATATGAAGAAGATCTGCGGAAGGAACATGGAAGAGACTTAAGGGCCTCGGACATAAGGTTACCAGGTTAATGAACTAGATGGATGGGATAGAAAGGACTGACAAAACCCGAGACCAGGAGGAAGAGACGTTGGATGAAGATTGGAAGAAAGTTTTAAAAATTCTACTTAGGAATGTTTTCTAAAATTAATGAGTATTAGAAAAATGTTGGAACGAAATTATTTGGCTTTAGCAGAAATGTTAAAAAGAACTATGTAAGAATATGCTATGGTTATGAGAAACTGGTATAAATAAGATTTAAGTTTTAAGTTTTAGGGTTTTTTATGGCAAGATAAGGTTAAAATAGATTAAGGTAATTTAAATGACAGAATATTATGAAAAATGGAAAGGATTTGCTGTGACAATCAACAACTAGAATACAAAAAAGGGAGGTGTGAGGAGGTCGATGAAATAAGGTAATGACAGTTAAGGATTTGGGAATATTGGATCTGTTTTTAAATCTTTGTGGTTTATTTTTGCTTTCTGATTTTGATGTGTTATGTGTTTTGTTTTTGCTTTTTGCTTTTTGATTTTGACTTTTGTCGATTTGTATTGTTTAATTGCTATTTGTTTCTTTCTTGTTTTTTCCTTCTTTTTCTCTTTGTTTTTTTGTAATTTTAAAATCCTCAATAAACATCATTAAAAAAAAAAAAGAGAGAGAGAGTGTCAACAAACAAAGTTTATAGTCTCTGGTTAAAATGAAGTCTGTGTACACATGTCCATGTACTCTGAATCCAGGGCTCTCCACCACTAGTTTGGGAAGTGATGTACGCATGGCATTAGCTCCCAGCTGAATCGGTCCCTTATCCATCCTGTCGTTTCTTATGAAATTCTGCATTTGGATGTGTGTTTTCTCCAAACCATCTTGGATCTGAAATGAGAAAAAGGACAACCTTGCTGCGGTTTTAAGCTTAGCCAAAGTTACCGGTAGCTTTGAGTCCCAAATGGCTGAAGATTAAGATGGCATTGCACTGTATTGCAATAACTGGCAGTGTTTTAAGAGTATATATTTAAAGCAGATGAAGAAATGAGCAAATTAAGTCAATTTGGATATGCAGAAGATCTTAAAAATAAATTTAAGGAACCGTAGAAAGAGGGAGAAGGAAGTCAGGTTTTGAAATGTTAAAATGATTGTAAAATTAGTGAAATGCATAAACCTGAAAAGCATGCATAAATAAATAAATAAATAAATAAATAAATAAATAAATAAATGACTTTCTGGTCCAGTTGCTCAGTTTTCAGGTACATTTTTATTGTCCCACTTTCTTTGGGCTTTTTTGCTTTAGAAATGCAAATTATTAAGCTGTATAGAAATGCCATAAATATACGCATGAATAATGGAGAGAGTATCTGCAGTTGCCACAGTCAACCATCACGTCATCTTTCCTTCTTCCCTCCCTAGAAATAAGTCCGTCTGGGAGAGCAGTAAAGCCAGAAAAACGAGTGGAAAGGCGGGGTAAGCAAGCCTTTCAGTTTGACAGCAAAAGAGAAAAAAAAGAAGAGGAGAGAATTCACCTCGGGGCTGGAGACTTGGCAAAGAGACGATGTGCTCAGGTGCGGATTGAAAAGAATAAATTCAGTTCCACCTGAGAGACATGATGGGATTGCACAGCTGCAAAGATCTGGTGACCCACAAATGTCTCCTTGTGGCCACGCTCCACAGACGCTTCTCCCTCCCCCCAAGAGCGAGGCAGGGATGTTTTCCTCCCCCTTGCCCAATGAATTGCACACCTGCTTGCCCAACAGACAATTTTGTCCACACAGCTGCCTTTTAAAGGCTTTGCTTGCAGGGGGCAGCTTGTGCCAAAAGGTTTTGCTTTGCGGCAAAATTCTGCATCTCAGCATGCATCTGGATCAGGCCCACTGTTGGTCAACCAAATGCCTGTTTGGAAGCAATAATAATAATTTATTATTTATACCCTGCCCATCTGGCTGGGCTTCCCCAGCCACTCTGGGCGGCTTCCAAAAAAATATTAAAATATTGCAATACATCAAACATTAAAAGCTTCCCAAAACAGGGCTGCCTTCAGATGTCTTCTAAAAGTCTGGTAGTTATTGTTCTCTTTGACATCTGGTGGGAGGGCGTTCCACAGGGAGAGCGCCACTACCAAGAAGGCCCTCTGCCTGGCTCCCTGTAACTTGGCTTCTCGCAGTGAGGGAACCACCAGAAGGCCCTCGGTGCTGGACTTCAGTGTCCGGGTAGAACAATGGGGGTGGAGACGCTCCTTCAGATATACTGGACCGAGGCCATTTAGGGCTTTAAAGGTTAGCACCAACACTTTGAATTGTGCTCAGAAACGTACTGGGAGCCAATGTAGGTCTTTCAGGACTGGTGTTATATGGTCTCGGCGGCCACTCCCAGTCACTAGTCTAGCTGCCGCATTCTGGATTAGTTGTAGTTTCCGGGTCACCTTCAAAGGTAGCCCCACGTAGAGCGCATTGCAGTAGTCCAAGCGGGAGATAACCAGAGCATGCACCACACTGGTGAGGCAGTCCGCAGGCAAATAGGGTCTCAGCCTACGTACCAGATGGAGCTGGTAAACAGCTGCCCTGGACACAGATTTGACCTGTGCCTCCATGGACAGCTGTGAGTCCAAAATGACTCCCAGGCTGCTCACCTGGTCCTTCAGAGGCACAGTTACCCCATTCAGGATCAGGGAATCCTCCACACCTGCCCACCTCCTGTCCCCCAAAAACAGCACTCTGATAATTGCGGGAGGGCAGGGGCTGGAATGGAGTTTCCTAGGAAATGGCAGAGTTGGTTAGAATCTCAGAACAGAAGCAGTCTGCACTACAATCTTTGCTTGCAGGTCCAGCTGGGTTGAGCACTGTTTGAGCACTGTTTGCAGCCCAGTCCAATGGGTATTTCTAAACGCATTGAAATGAAAAACCCAAACAAAACACAGGTGCGCAAATGAGCAATGTTTGCATTTATTTCCCTCCGGGTTAGGTGAGATCCCCCTGGAGGGTGCATTAGGAAACGTCTCTCCTTCCATCAAAGCATGAAACAAGAATTAAGTAATCTGTCATGTTTCCACCCTGGCTGGTTTTCCGGAGGCGAGGGAGCCCGCGTTTCATCCAGCATAATGCTCCAGGAGGAAGCATCCTGTTTTTGCTACCCCTTCACGGCCTCCCAAAAGCCACATCCACTCCTGTGAAGAAACGAGCCTTGGGTCTTGCTCCAACGTTCAAAAGCTCTTCTCCGTCAATGGAGAGGTTTAGCAACAATGCCCGACTTCCTTCGAGGGAAGGGAAGAGGCGAGGGTATCGACTGGGGTTGCATCCACACCGTATATTTGAAGAACATTTCCTTGCACTCCCCAAAGAATCGTGAGAACTGGAGCCGCAGTTCCCAGAGCCCTCACAAACGACAGCTCCCAGGATCCTTTGCGAGGGGAGGGAGAAGACATGTGCTTTAAATGCACATCGAAAGACTCTTGAGTGTATCGTGTGGACATAGCATCTTCCTTCATCATTTTTCAAGGCAAAGAAACTGCAGAGAAGTCAGACCTGGTGCCAGGTTTGAGGGACAGATTGATGATCTTCTCAGTATCCTGGAGACAGTAAGGCAGCCTTCCCCAGCCCTCCAGCTGCTTTGGAATACAACTCCCATCAGACTCAGCCTGTACAGCCAACAGCCAGGGATGCAGGGAGCTGTAGTCCAGCATCAGCTGAAGTCACAAGTTCTCAGTTCCTAGTTTGTTGTTGTTTAGTCGTTTAGTCGTGTCCGACTCTTCGTGACCCCATGGACCAGAGTACGCCAGGCACTCCTGTCTTCCACTGCCTCCCGCAGTTTGGTCAAACTCATGCTGGTAGCTTCAAGAACACTGTCCAACCATCTCGTCCTCTGTCGTCCCCTTTTCCTTGTGCCCTCCATCTTTCCCAGCATCAGAGTCTTTTCCAGGGAGTCTTCTCTTCTCATGAGGCGGCCAAAGTACTGGAATCTCAGCTTCACGATCTGTCCTTCCAGTGACCACTCAGGGCTGATTTCCTTCAGAATGGAGAGGTTTGATCTTCTTGCAGTCCATGGGACTCTCAAGAGTCTCCTCCAACACCATAATTCAAAAGCATACATTCTTCGGCAATCAGCCTTCTTTATGGTCCAGCTCTCACTTCCATACATCAGTACTGGGAAAACCATAGCTTTAACTATACGGACCTTTGTTGGCAAGGTGATGTCTCTGCTTTTTAAGATGCTGTCTAGGTTTGTCATTGCTTTTTTCCCAAGAAGCAGGCGTCTTTTAATTTCGTGACTGCTGTCACCATCTGCAGTGATCATGGAGCCCAAGAAAGTAAAATCTCTCACTGCCTCCATTTCTTCACCTTCTATTTGCCAGGAGGTGATGGGCCCAGTGGCCATGATCTTCGGTTTTTTTTGATGTTGAGCTTCAGACCATATTTTGCACTCTCCTCTTTCACTCTCATAGGCATAAACATGGAGGCAAGTAGGTTGTGGTGAACAATTGCGGTTAGGTACCAGTAATTTTAAACTCTGGACTAGGGGTGGGGAAGAAATTAAATTCTGTTCATGTTTGATGACAAATTTACCACATTCGCACCATCCGGGGCGGGGGGGGGGGGGGATACACAAATCAGAACGTATCCATCCTTTGAAAATTGTCCTCCAAATTTTTCAGCGCCGTTCCCCAGCCAAGTAACGGGTACAAAAATGCATCTAATAAGGTAAAATATGCAGATACGTCCATTTATTATTGAAGATAACATACAAAGATCCACTGCATTTCTGAAAGCTGTTTTTGCATAAATGTGTATATTGGGCAAAACTGCATATAAAATGTGTACAGAGAATGGACATCGCACAAAAATACTGCTGAGTTTTCACAAGCAGCCTTATCTCTTTAAGGTTGCAAACTGACGTGGAAATGTGGAGAGCTGAACCAGACGAGAAAAGTGAGAAACTGAAAGAAACTAACATGGATATATTTGCCCATCCCTTAACAGACTTTGGGGGCCATGGGTGTGTGTTCAGATTACAATCTGTATTACTTCATTAACCATGTTTTGAAGTAAGCTATCCCTACTGTCTTATCTCGATGGCACCACCGACTTGCGGTGTGTCTAGTAAGCAGACATCTCCTTTTACCATGCACCTCATTGCTCAAGAACATTTCCTCACCACTTCCCTAGATCACAAAGGCTTGAAGGAATGGCTAGCCACACCAAAGTATGTACAGAAGCAATACTAGGACTCCCACGAAAGGTTGATCCAGCTTTGGAAATCGCCTTGTTTTACAGAATGGGTGGGTGGATAGTGTCATTCTAGAGTATAGTCACTAGGTGGCGTTGTACTTTGTTGTAGCTGGGTGGAGTGCCCTGTGTCTGTTTTGATCTTACTGGAGACAGACAATAAAACTATTCAAAAAGTAAACAGCAGTTTTGTTGTCCAATAAGAAAAGAATAGGCAAAATCCACCTTAAGCCAACCAAAATGTCATAAAATAGTGTGTGAGCTTTAAATCTACCCAGAACATAGTAAACAAAGCAAGCTGGATTGCAGCAGGCTGCAGGGTGTAGGGGTGCAATGTCTGATAATGAAGCTATGGAGTCTGTATGTGGGCACAGTACCAAGAGAGGGAATAGGGGATGTGGGAAGGGAGTAATAGATATTGAAATTCACTTGCAAAAGTGTGTAGATCAGTCAAAACCACATGCAAAAAATGTGTTTATTTGGAAAAAAAGCCACACTAAAATACTGACAAACGTTTTTGTGGAGCAGAACAATGGCCCGTCTCGTTCAGCATCTTTATTGTCACAGGGGCCAACCAGATGACTGTGGGAAGCCAGCAAGCAGGATTTAACCCCAGATTTGTGTGGTTTCCAGCAACTGGGATCCAGAAGCATTGCTGCGTCCAACTGTGCATCACGGTTAGTAGCCTTTGACAGCCCTCTCCTCCCTGAATTTGTCATGGCCGTCTCTGCCTCTTGTGGGAGTGAGTTCCGTGGTTTAACTATGCTCTGAAATAAAAATTTAAGGTCATTCATATATATATATATATATATTGTTCATAAATGTACCAACCAAGCACATACATAGATATGTGGACCACATGTCTGGAACAGCACAGGAAGACCGTCTTGAAACCATTTTGAATCCCAAACTGACCAAATGTTTTCTCTGCAAGGAGGGAGGGGGTGAGGGAACCTTCCCGCTGTCTCAGGAATTGGGAAATCACCATCTCAAAGGAATGGCCAGACTACCAGGAAATGCAATCAGATAAGGCATTATCCGATAACCTGACAGATAGGAAAAACAACAACATTCAAATTTCTGTTGCAGACCACCTTTTCTGTGATGTAGGTATGATGTTTGTGGGGGGTGGTCTTGAGCTCCAGGGAAGGCAATTTAAAGTAAGGGCAGGTAAGGGATGCGGGTGGCGCTGTGGGTTAAACCACAGAGCCTAGGGCTTGCCGATCAGAAGGTTGGCGGTTTGAATCCCCACAATGGGGTGAGCTCCCATTACTCGGTCCCTGCTCCTGCCAACCTAGCAGTTCGAAAGCACATCAAAATGCAAGTAGATAAATAGGTACCGCTCTGGCGGGAAGGTAAACGGTGTTTCCGTGCGCTGCTCTGGTTCGCCAGAAGCGGCTTAGTCATGCTGGCCAGATGACCCGGAAGCTGTACGCCGGCTCCCTCGGCCAATAAAGCGAGATGAGCGCTGCAACCCCAGAGTCGGCCACGACTGGACCTAATGGTCAGGGGTCCCTTTACCTTTACCTTTATGTAAGGGCAGGTACAGTTTGGTTCTGGGTCCTCCTCCTCCTCCTGCTGCGTGTGAGGGGAGCACCCTGTTGCAACAGTTCAATAAAGATCAGGCTTACTATCTGCTTTGCTTCTCAATATTCTCTGGTTGGCCTCTGTTATTTTCTCCTACAACAGACTCTATAAGGAACCTACAACGGACTCTATAAGGGCTCTTGTGTCCCCCATAAGGGAATAAGGGCAGATTTTGTTTATTACAGCTCTGTGTGAATAAGTCCTTTCTTTTATCTCTCCTGAATCTTCCGACACCCAGCTTCCATTGACAGACTCACACACATCCCTACACAGCCTTGACCACCTCTCAGGAGGAAGCAGTCCATTTGGGTGAGGCCTTTGCAGATAACGCAAGTGCTTACGTCTTGCCTTGAGCTCTTGTCCTTCCCACAGAGTTTTACAGCTTGGGAAAGTTTGGGGGAAGAGGGGAAGGAGAGAGAAAACGCACACCATTTGCTCCACTCGAGATGGGATGCTGTTGAAACATAGCTTGGAGGGGAAACAGCAGGGAGAAGGTGGACGCTTGCATGCCATCGGCCTTCCAGCATCCTAACAGACCGTTGCTCTGCACCGGAGCTTTTGTGACCTCTGGCTCACCTGGGCCTTTGCGGATAGAGGCAGCCCCTTGGCATCATCGCCTCCAGGAACCTAAAGTTATTTCGCAGCTACTTCCTCGTGGCATAGACTGCCCCCGCTGCACCCCGCCAATCTCCCCACCCCCCAACATCCTGGATGAGATTTTTCTCATAAAGAGGGACCCAAGAGGCACAAAACAGAGGGAGAGAGGGGTTTTATTAAAAAAAAAGGAAAGAAAAAAGATGTATGTTTCCTGAACATAGATGGAAAACAGCTGTACGGAGGAGAAAAGGGGGAAAGGGGAGGGGGAGGAGGAAGACTGTTTTGCCAGGCAAAAAACAGTGGAAAATACAGATCAAGTTTGTGTTGTGCAATTCCTCCGTGTTGGCCTCTGGCTGCGGGGGTGGAGAGGGGGAGCAGCTGCCTCTGGCCACCAGCCACTGCCAGTCAAACAAAACAATTGGATTCGGCACAGAGCCTCCAGTGACCACAAACGTCTCGGGAAATTGTTCCTAATTTCCAAAACAAGAGGCGTTGGTGATGGGGGAAAGAAATGTGTGCGTACCTGGAAAAGCGCTCTCTGACCTGAAAGCCTCTTCCTCTGCTCACCGACCTAACCCTTTCCCATGGCCGACTCGAGATGCGGTGAGGGAATGCAACCTCCTTGCTATGTTTTAAATTATCTATCATGATGTCTGTTAGAGCGGAGCGATGTATGGCCTTCAACATTGGGATATACCCACAACTAAACATCATGATATATCAATATATCACGATGTCTGAAATAAGGGTGTAACTATGTAGAAGTGAATGGGGTAATGCCCCGGAACCTGCTACTTAGGGGTCTAAAACTGATACAATTTTACTTACCTATAACATATTGTTACAAATGTTATTTTATAGTACAGAGCAACAGGGGCAGAAGGAATAATGAGAGGAGAGGTAACTGGCTTCATGGTTTCCCCCATATCACAATTTTTTTACACACGCATACATCATGATTCGTGATATATTGCCATGTTCAAAGCGCTGGTTTTCCCCTATAAAGCCTTAAACCGCTCAGGACCATATGAACCTACCCGGACCCTGAGATCATCTTCTGAGGCCCTTCTTCATGTGCCTCCTCCTTGAAAGGTCTGGGGGGGGGGGGTGTCGCAACACGAGAACAGGCCTTCTCTGCAGTGGCTCCCTGTCTGTGGAATGCTCTCCCCAGGGAAGTTTGCCTGGCAGTTTCATTATACACCTTTAGGTGCCAAGCAAAAATGTTCCTTTTTAACCAGGTCTTTGGTTGACCTGATTTACATTCTATGCCCTTTAAAATGTGCCTCCTTTTTTTGTGTGTGTGTGTGGGGGGGTTATTGGGTTGTTGCTTTTATTTTGATTATATATACTGTAGTGTTTTATGTTGATCTTGTTCTGTGAACCACCCCGAGACCTCCAGGTATAAGGCGGTATATTAATAATAATAATAATAATAATAATAATAATAATGTTGAATATTATGAAACCTTTACCATGATGGGGACTTCCTGCAGCCAATCAGAAGCCGGATTTTGGAAGTCAAATGTTCTGGAAGTTGAACGGATTTCTGGAACGGATTCTGATCGACTTCCAAGGTACAACTGTATTGCCCAGGCTTGAAAACCTGAGGAGCTGCTGCTGATCTGTGTAGACAATTCTGAGGCAGATGGCCCAATCGCCTGACTCTATAAGGAAGCTTGCACCCACATGAGGAGTTGCAGAATTGTAGCTTAGAGCAGTGGGGTATTCTTGGGCTCTGGGTTGGCAGAGTTCTCTTTGGCTGGTCCCTGAAACACTCCTAGACAGGAAGCGAGAGAAAAGGCTTTCTGTTTGGGATGGGACCTCACCAGAAAAAAGTACCCTTCCGGGCTCTGACGCATTCCTTGCCTCTGTCCCACTGGCACAACTCTTAGCTCCCTTCTGACACTCATTTATACCACCAGCTCAGCCAAATTCCATATTATCTCCCTTTGGATGTTCCCCGCCACGCCCAAGACCCATCACAGGGGCCTATTGCTCTTCCTGTCCCCCTCGTGCCAATTCGCACAGTGGAATGTCGATAAGGCTCCATCTGCTGTCTTAATCCACAAAGAGAAACCAGTTCCAAAAAGCATCTTTGAAGACATCGTGTGACACCCGCGAGCCAACCGTGACCTCATGCCGATGCCGGGAACTGGCGGGCAGGCAAGTGGGATGGAGAACCGTATACCAAAGAGGATTGTAAAATGTGGATTGTAAAAAGATGTGACTGTGAGGAGGAGGAGGAGGAGGTGGAGAAGTCACTGGACGTTGCTCAACAGGAAAGGAAAAATACCAGCAAGGCCAAGCACAGGAGCCTTGGGGGAAGAGAGATTTATCTGATATGGGCTGGTGGAGGGGAAGGGGTCCATCAAAGGATGGAGGGCAAGAATGCCACACTTCATACGCACACAGGCTAGACACATTGAAACTAAACAGGTCTAGGAAGAAAGCAAGCCCCGGTGTGCTATAGATCACGGGAAAAACGGGGCTAGGGAAGGGGGGGGGGGAGAGAAAAAAGGTCTGGGATGAAATGGCAAGGGTAGTAAATAGGCTCTCTTTAAAACAGCTGACATTCCAATGCCAAGTGACTGGCGCGCTTTAGCCCTTTGTGAAATGCTTACGCAGTAAAAGACAATGAAAAAAAGAAAAACCAGGAACAGAGGGGTAGGGAGAAGATGGTTCTGCAAACGACAGCGCCATTCTAACGTCTAGAAAATGGGGGCAGGAATTGCCGTGTTTCGTGGCTGGAACCACATACCAGGGTGCAGAGAGCTTTTGAAGAAGCCTCCAGACTGTCCGTATTTTGCAAGAGTGATCCACACACATGCTGAGAAGTCTAGGTCCGCAGAATACCGGATAGGAAAGGGATGGGGGGAAATGCACTGAAAATTGCGGAATGTGTGAGTGATTATCGCGAAGGCATATAAACACCCCGCAAGTAAACCAAGCAGAATGTTCATTCTCATATAACCTCCCCACAAACAATTTTGAACGAGTGCGCAATAGGGACCAGGTGCAATCTAACCTCTGCATAAGTTTTGCGCAAGACAATGAGGATGAAGGTTCAATAAATAGGAGGTCTGGAGGCGCCTGTAGTAAGCATTTTTTTTCTTGACTAGGTCAGAGTAAAACCTCCCCAAGTAATAAAGAACCCAGTGCATCTTAGGGAACCTACCCATTCCTATTGATCTTCAGCATATTTATATCTAATTTTCATAAGAATTCAATTTTCAAGAACATAAAAAGAGCCTGCTGCCCATCTAGTCTAGCATCCCGTTCTCACAGCGGCCAACCAGATGTCTGTGGGAAGCATGCAAGCAGGATCTGAGCACTAGAGCACTCTCCCCTTGCAGTGGCATAGCATGGGGGGGGGGGAGGGGCAATTGCCCAGGACACAAAATTCTTAGGGGCACAAAATTTCTACACTGCGTGCTGCCTCAGTGCAGCTGTGCGCTTCCATTGCCGGACTCTGTCGAAAACGGCTTTTCCATGCGAACCAGGAAGTGACAAATGGAACGACTCTTCTTTTCATATCTCTGCAGTTGCGATCGCTTGGGTGACGCGGACGCCATTAGGCAGTTGAATGCGCATGCGTACTCCATCCGTTTCCCTCCCTCTCATTCCCACTGCATGAAGCCCCCATTGAAGCAATGCCAAAGTGAAGGCAAAAGATGCAGGTAAATGCACAGGAAGGACAAAAGGTGGTCATGCGAGTGCACTGCAGTTTGTGAGGGCGGTGGCTGTGAGGCCTATTAGGCAGAGCAGCCCTGCCTGTGAGGCAGTTTCTCGGGGGGTGGAGAGGCGGCCCCTGGCCGCTATTAGCACCTTCTGTGGGGCAAGCGCAGAACACGGTTCACAGGTCAGGGGGTGCAATACCTGCCTCCTTGCCCCAGTCACTGTCAACCCATGCTATGCCACTGTCCCCTGCTGGGGTTTCCAGCAACTGGCATTCAGGAGCATTGTGGCCTCTGACCATGGATGGAGAGGCTAGCAGCACACAGTGGAAGGTTTGCAGCCTTATTATTTTTGTGATGGTTATCATTTGTGTGAGAAGAAGAGTGCCTTGCCTGCAGGGAAGCTCTGAGGTCTAGAAAGGCGGGGGGAAGGGGCAAACCATGGGTGACCTCCAATGCCATTCATAATCACAGCAGTCCCACTGAAAGCAACGATCCTGAGTAGATGAAGTGCATAGATTTCCATGGGTCTACTCATAGCAGGATTCAATCAATAAAGCACCCTAGGTATCCCAGTGAAAGTCAGGTAATTTTAGACCGGGTGTGTGTGTTAGCGGATTTCTGTTTTTAACCTTTGTTTTGTGTGGCTTTGTGTACAATATAAGAACACAAGGCCAATGGCCCATCTTGTCCAGCATCCTGTTCTCACAGTGCCCAACCAGATGCCTGTGGGAATATGCTTAGCTTCAGGGAGCTGAACAAAAGAGCAATCTTCTTTCCCCTGTGGATTCCAGCAACTGGTACTTGGAAGCATTGCTGTTTCAGGCCATAAACCACTCTGGTATCTTTTATGAATACAGTGGTACCTCTGGTTACGTACTTAATTCGTTCCAGAGGTCCGTTCTTAACCTGAAACTGTTCTTAACCTGAAGCACCACTTTAGCTAATGGGGCCTCCCGCTGCACGATTTCTGTTCTCATCCTGAAGCAAAGTTCTTAACCCGAGGTACTATTTCTGGGTTAGCGGAGTCTGTAACCTGAAGCGTATGTAACCCGAGGTACCACTGTAGTGGTATATGACTATTATTATAAATCAAATCAAAACAAAACAAAAGAATACATGCAGACAAAACAAAAGAATACACCTTCCTTCTCCCTTCCCCAACAGCTTTTCATCCCTCTCCCCTCTCTGCCCCACTCCTCACTGTCCTTCTCTTTAACCTTGTTGGGTGAAGCACATCTCCAAGGACATATAAAGTTGATTTTCTAAACCAGGGCTGCTGACTTTGCAACCTGCCAGGAAGGGGGGTGGGCGGCGGCGAAACAGACTAAATTCAAAGCTCCTGCAGTCGGTCACTTTAAAATATAGTCAGCCTTGCGGATGCTTTGGAGGGAGCAGATGGGGGGAGGGGGGAGGAAGGGAAGCGGATGAATTTAAAGAGGCAGGGGGATGCATGGCAGCATGTCAAGGATTGTTACACACAGCTGGGCTGGAAGTGAAGCCGGGGGTGGGGTGGGGGGAGTGCATCTAACCAGCATTACAACACAGGAAACCATCTCTAAATATTAGGCTTGGATCTTATGCCCTTTTAGGGAATGTAAGTGGGGAATATATGACGGGAGCTGCTCTGGTTTGGAAAGCAGCAAACCCAGTGGAGATAGTTGGTTGGTTGGGGGGGGGGCATTACCCCTGGAAACAGTGAAGCAAGGTGTAGTTAGATGCTCAGTGGGCCCAGGAACCCACTCAACAGAATGGGCAGGAGGGCTCTGACAAGCTCCAAGGCTGACCTGCCACATTTTAGAGGAAGAGTCCTCCCCGACACTGTAAGACCATTAAGTGGGATCATCCAAGTGTCCCTATTTTCCAGGGATAGTTTCAGATTTAAAGAAGCTGTCCCGGTTTCTGATTTGATCCTGGAATGTTGCACTTTCCCTTAGGACGTCCCTGTTTTCATAAGCAAATGTGGGAGGGTATCGTTAAAGGTAAAGGGACCCCTGACCATTAGGTCTAGTTGTGGCTGACTCGGGTTGCGGCGCTCATCTTGCTTTATTGGCCGAGGAAGCCGGCGTACAGCTTCCGGGTCATGTGGCCAGCATGACTAAGCCCCTTCTGGTGAACCAGAGCAGCGCACGGAAATGCCGTTTACCTTCCCGCTAGAGTGGTACCTATTTATCTACTTGCACTTTGACATGCTTTTGAACTGCTAGGTTGGCAGGAGCAGGGACTGAGCAATGGGAGCTCACCCTGTCGCAGGGATTCGAACCACCAACCTTCTGATCGGCATGTCCTAGGCTCTGTGGTTTAACCTGCGTCCCATTTAGGGTATGGTTAGGACATCCCTATTTTAATCAGAGAAATGTTGGAGTGTATGAGCAGTGGTAAGCAAAGCTTTGGGAACAGTTTATTGGAGTGTTTCTACCCCACCTACAAACTGAAGTTCTTGAGGCAGCTGGCGATGTCTTTTAAATACAGTACTAGGGGAAATGGGGAAAAGGTGTATATAAAGTGTCTCCCCCTCCCCAGTTCTTTGATGATCCAGACTGGGGTTGGATCAGTATGGGCCTGACTTGACCTGATTTGGGCCCTAAATCAGGGATGTTGCACAGACCTAAGGTCCAACAGTGGTGGGGAGACAATGCAGGAAAGACTCTTTGCCTCCATCTTCCCCTGTAATGGATGTCACATTTAATATCCTCCCCTTCCTCTCTTAATGTCTCCAGGTCATTTCAGTGAAAAGGAACCCAGAGCTGCCTTGACATGCTCAGTATACAACCTGGGGTGGAACTACACACATTGGGGAAAAACACTATAATTAAGTCAGAAATTGGATCGTTATAACTAAAGTGTGTGTGGGGGGGGGGAACCCCCTATGGAAAATCATGTACAAAAATCTTCTGCTCTCTGGCGCCATCTAGTCTTGCATGTTTATAACACACTCAATTTGTTGTTTTTTGACTAATGTAGCCGAGTCCCTGGATTGTTCCAATTAAGTTTGGGATCTTTGCTTTGTCCAGACAGGATGATCAACATATTAAATAATCCTACTATGTTCCCTCTTAGCTGCCTTCTCCCCTCCCCCCAAAAAGCTTTGAATCACTTTAGCCTTCCATTGAATTGTGGTATCTCATCTCTGCATTGGGGGGGGGGGGGTTTAATCTGGATTTGAAATACATTCCAGAATGTGGCTTCCCGCCAGCTTTTTCATCGGAAGGAAAAGTCTAAGCACTTTTCTAAGTGTTCACATGTTAGCATTCAGTGAGCCTACAATCCGCGTACCTGTGTACAGTGGTACCTCGGGTTAAGTACTTAATTCGTTCCGGAGGTCCATTCTTAACCTGAAACTGTTCTTAACCTGAAGCACCACTTTAGCTAAAGGGGCCTCCTGCTGCCACCGCGCCGCCAGAGCAGGATTTCTGTTCTTATCCTGAAGCAAAGTTCTTAACCTGAAGCACTATTTCTGGGTTGGTGGAGTCTGTAACCTGAAGCGTATGTAACCCAAGGTACCACTGTACACAAATGTGTCGTACACTTGGGGCTACTTCCACGTAACATTCAAGAGTGCAGAGTCTGCGTACACAATACTTGATCTGTACAAAGTGTGTGTTCTTTCACACAAGATCATCTCCTTCGCTACAGACCCTTCTCAGGTGTAAGATTAGCAGATGGGGGCCTCTTGGTAGTTTCTCCACCCTGAGAAGTTTGGGGTGGTCCAGGTTGATGGCATTCTCTGTGGCAGCCCCTAAGTTGTGGAATTCCCTTCTCACAAAAGTACATCTTGCACCATTATTGTTTTTGCCATATGCTGAGGAAACACTTCACCCAAGTCTGTGACACACACAAACACACAAAATTTAGAAAACCCCCGATTCTTGTGACTGTATTTGGCTTTAAACTGTTTTTTAATGTTGCATTTTACATTGTTGAGACCCACCCGGTGACTTCATGCTGGAATTAACAGAACTAATAACAAAATAAATAACAATATAAATGCAAGCATGCCGAGACCAAAAGAGGAATGAGATTATAATTTTCAATCAACCTTTTAATGAAAAGTTCATAAAATAACAGTTTCTCATCACTGTACATTAAGACTGCAAATTTCTGAATGCTGAGATCATATTATAATTTGTTTTTTTTTTTTTTCCCCAATATGACACTTGAGTTGGAGCCACAGCACCCTGCAACTCTGACCTGAATTCAAGCTCTTGAAGGAAATCAACAGAACATTGCAAGAGGAACATCAGCCGTGCTGAGGGAAACATCTGGGATTTTTGGTCTGGCAGAGAGTTAAGGCTTAAACAAGGCAGGGGAGGGGGACGCACCACTGCTTTTCCCAGCTGAACTTTAAATAATAATAATTAAAAAAACAACCCACTAAAGCGTGGCTCTTCCTCTCCCCCTCCCCAAGGGAAGGGAAAAATCTGAATAATCCAAAGCTTGGTTTATTAATTTACGACCATTATCTTGCAACTGATAAAAGTTGTGTGTACATCCAGAATGCAAGACATATATTCTTGTTTGCTGCTAAGAGCAAAACCTATGAACTGTCTTGTGACTTTTCCCACCATGCCTTGCGCTAACCTAAGCACCTTACATTATCCTGTTTGTGATATAAGACATGGCAGTCGGTGCACCCAAACCACATGTTCAACACAGGTAGCAGAGAGAGGATGGGGCGGGGCAGAGAGAATGAGTGGGACGCCTTAAAAAAAAGAAGTTCCCATCCTCCAAATCCTTTCCGAGAGTTCTAAAAGACAGTTAAGAGAAAAGAAAAGTATTGCAACATCCACTGGAGGTATGAGTGAGGTAGAAACCGGGGAAATCATTCCCCATTAACACATGAAGCTCGGAAAGGAAGTCCGGCACAGCACGGAAATCTCACTCCGGATCCTAGGAGCGTCTCCCATTGAAAAGAAAATAATTCGTTTGGAAAGCATTTCAGGAATTGTGCGTGAGAAGCCAGCCCCCACACACTCACCCCAACTGAACGCTTACGAGTACATGGGAGTGAAGGCCAGCAGGAGGGACTGAAGGACTGGGACAAAAACTCAGCGTTGCATCAAGCGAGAGGTTTAGCTAGTAGTAGTTAGGCAGCCTTCCCCAACTAGGTGCCCTCCCCAGTGCTTGGGCCTGCAGATGGGAGTTGGTAGTCCGAAAAACCTGGAAGGCACCAGGTTGGAAAAGGAGCTTGTTCAATGAGTCAGCGGCTGCAAGATTTTTGTGGTCTTCATTTTAATGTCACTGCGTATTGAATATATCTAGTTGAAAGGCTTTTATTTCCCAGATGCCTGTGCAACGTACGCCTGTAGGGGTGGAAAACAGCACCCACAGCAGTGAAACGTCGAGGGCTCGATTTCTAGGGGGTTTGCAATCTTACTGCCTTAAGACCCCACAAAAAGGTTTGCTTGACTCCAGGTTCAAAAGAAGTGAGTTTTACACGGCGGTGGCAGCTGGCACGTAACATTATCTCAACAACCACATGGGTGGACAGGACCCCAGAAGAAAGAGGTGTGCTTAATGCTTCACCCCACCAGCTGTTTCCTCCTCAGCAGGTACACATCTGGAACCCTGCACAGGATGGAGGGGAATTTGGAGTAGGAAAAAAGCAGGCAGGCAAAGACTAGACGGTCCTTGTACATTTCTAATGCTGGGCACCCATCGGGATGAAACACAGCGCACTTGTATGATCCAAGTTGGCCCTCCAGATGTGTCTTTTAAATAAGGGGCATCCTGGTAATGGGTTGTATCCAATGCCCTTGTTCTGGCGCTACTTTGGACACATGCCATGTTATCTGTGCACTGCGTCTCTGATGTCTTCCTAGGTCTTTAGACCTAGCAGCACTTGACTGAAAAGGTCCATCTTGGCCCTTAAACTGCCACTTTCCCCTATTTCACTGAGACCCTCCTTGTCCTACTTAGAACGGCAGGGCTCTCAGAGGCGATTTGTGGTCATTTCTCAGGCTCAGCATCCTTGCGCTGCATAATGCTTTTGCCCTGCGGAAGGAATGACAACGCTCGTCTTGAAGGCATGATGCAAGCAGGAAAAGACTGGTTGCAACTGGAATTTGTTGGGACATAGCAAAAGACTCCCCAGTGCCTGAGCTTTAACGCAATAGCTGTGGTCCCTTTTGGCGAAAGGTTGGGCAGGTGCTATGAAATGATGTGAACGGTCCCAGATAACAAGAAATGTTTGAGCATGTGGTGGTATGGGAACACTGCGGCCGCATCACGTCAAAAACATCCACAAGCATGGTGCACAATCCATTTCCCCCCTTTGTTAACCTATTCCCCCCACCCCTTTGCTAACCTCATCTCTATGCCAAAATATTTGACCATTATTGCTTGCACTGTAAACACTGAGGAAAAGGGAAAGACACTGGAATGGGCTGGGACATTTTCCTATCCAAGCACCAGCATGGAACATGGCTCACACTGCCTGCACCTATCTCTTTTTTTTCCTTGCCATGATAATCAAACCCTGACCACGTCCCACACCACTGTTCCACTTCAGATCATAGGTTTTGTCATCTATCACCAAATGCCCCAGGTGTTTCCTTTTCAGGGCTGACGTTCCTGCGTTTTAGAACAGAAGTGACATGGTAAAAAATAAAAATACTGCTAACCCAGACTTTGACCTGCACTGTTCAAAATCAGTGCTTGACATCCTTGCTCACACACGCACGTGTATACATCTGCACACGCACACACGCGCACACACACACACACACACACAAACATATGAGAGAGAAAAAAAGAGGACAGGAAATCGTATAAGAATGACATTGTAACTGGAAACATTTAAATACAGCAAAACAAATCCGTCTTCTATGCAAAAAAGCTACAAAAGTCCAGTCTTTGTATTGTCTTCACAGGCTATGGTTTATGGCTATGCTGAGAGTCTCTGAGATTCTTTTTTGTTTTTTTAAGTTTTAAAACTTTTTAATACATTTTTTATTTTATTTTTACTCTTTGAAATCCTGTAGCAAAGACCCTGCGGACACATCTTTTCATCTTTTGCAAATGCTCTGAGTTTCTTTTTTTCCTTGCAAAACTGTGCATACAGAATTTTGAGAAATAAATACATTCATTACTGCACATACATATTGATACAAAAAACAACACTGTCAAATAGTGTTTGCACCATCTTTGTTAGATATTCAAGACCAGGCAAAATTAATTTGTTTGTTTTCCATCAGGCTTCTCCTGCCTCTTCTCACCCCAAAGTAGGTTTTTCTTCCCTCTCTCCGAAAAAAATAATAATGAGGTGGCTTTGGCGTTAAGTGGAAAAACAGCACTAAATTAAACAAAAAATGCCAAGTGGAGAAGTGTGTATAATTTTGGAAGGTGGGAGCTTCATAATTATAAATGTTCTTCGGTGATCATTCTCATTTTTATCTAAGATGCAAAACTAAGCATGCCTTTTTTAAAACATGGAAATACTTTTGTATGTCTTGCATTGCCTTTTTCTTTCTTCCTTTAGAAAAAACAAGAATATACAAAGAGCACTTCCACTCGTGAGCACTACAACTTGGGATCTAGCCTACCCAGGTCACAGTCTGGCCAAACCGCCAGAGAGGGAACGGAAACACCAGGCCCATAAACACAGGACAAGAAATGACTTCTCATCTATGTTGTATATTGGGTAGCCCAGAGGCCCATGGCATTTAACACCCCCCACTGAGATGGAAAGTGGTGTGCTTCCTCTATAGTGCCCACCAGACTGCGAACTGGGTCAGGCAGACTTGCTGATTTGGAGACTTGCATGTCAACTCCCCATCCCTGCTCAAGCCTCATTGGAGTGAATTAATCCAAATCGTCAAAAGAAGAAAGAAAAAAACCAGAAAGTGTTAGGAATCTAAGCAATTTTGGCATATGCGCCCATGCATCTGAACCCAGGGAGGGCACATACCAGATAAGACTACCTCTCAAAGGTTGCCCGAGGCTGGTCTTTTGATTACTGAGCCCTTTTAATACCTGTGGACATTTCGGTACAGGACCAGCTAAGGCCCTTCCTCCTTTCTGAGGCTAATCCCCTAAGATAAAGCTACTTGTCAGAAGCTCTTTGGTGTCTTCTGAAAACATTGTGGCTCTTCAGAGTAGCCCACGGCTGGAATAAAGATATACATATATATAAATATTATATTTGGCAATTTCCCATTAGCAGGGGCTAAGAAGAACAGCAGCCCAGCTTCTCGGCTAACGTTAGGCGTCTGTTTGCCCTCCTCCAAAAGGCAGTGTCCCCCTGGTTTTCTCCATCATCTGCTGCTCCCACCATCCCCACTCAGATATGTGATTGCTGGAGGACATATCCATCCACATCCTTTATCTCCCTCTTTCCCTTTCCTACAAAACCTTTCAAATCCAGCACCATATGTATTAACCACCAATGGATGCCATTACTTCCTATGCAATGCAGCTTTAACAGATGGAAGCCCGCCTCTATGAAATTCCCTGCTTCCTCGACGCGATCCTGTCTGTCCCTGAACTGCTTTGAATGGAAATCTCTTTCCTGTTTTCAGGGTATCAACTAGTGAGGCCTATGTGACTCTTTCCCCCTCCGACACCTGATGCATCCGAAAAATGTGGTGGAATGCAGATTACTTCCTAAATAGAGTTGGTGAGAAATATGTATATATTTAATTTAATGCCCCCCCCATTAAACAAAATTGTGTTAAGCCATTTGACAGCTAAACCAATGGAAAAAGCAAAGATTAATTTTGACTGGCCCCTAGATCTGTTGAGGTCTGTAACTGTAGAAGTTTATGTAAACAATGAGATAAATATATTAATTTTTTTTTCTGAGCCAAGCGAGGTTCCATACTCATTTCAAAATGTGCTTTGGTTTAAAAAATAGTTTTGTGGATTTGGGTATGAGCTATCTTTTCTTTTATTTTTAATACAACTTCTTCTACTTTATTCTTTATTTTCCTCTCCTGTTATTCCGAAAACATTCTGGATCTAAACTGACTAAAGCATATCATCAAGCTGCCAGGCCCCTGCACTTCAAAAGAAAGAAAGAAAATCCTCAGGAGGCTCATTCTGTATCTCCAAAAAAAACAAAACAAAAAACAGAACCAAAAAAATGTAATTCCTTCCCCACCCCACCCAACAAACTCTTAAAATCTTAAATATGAAGCTAGTGTTTTGCTTTTTCATTAAAATACAGAAAATGCTTGATACAATACTATGTCGTACAAATGCAGTTGAGTGTTCAGACCCTCTAAATGAGCCCTGAACAGTCCCTGAAGTTTTGAGTATTATTCGGTTTTTCTTTTCATTATTATTGTCACAATTTGGAAAGAAGTCATCATTCGGTATTATATGGAACACAACTCTATACAACTACTTTCGAAAAAAAGGGGGGATGAAGGGGGGGAAAGGAAAAGGAGAAACTCCCCCTCCCCATTTTTGTACAATACTCACGCTGTACACAGACTTTTTGTCATGTTAAGTGCTGAGGGGAAGAAATAAAAAATAAAATAAAAAGGAGGCTCCTTTAACAATAATTAATGAATAAGGGGGGGGGGGGACACATACCCAACAAGAAATGGGTCCTGAAACTTCCAAGATTCCAAAATTTCAAACCATTAGCAAAAGGAAACCCAAATCAAGCCTAACATTTCTACCCTTGCCCACCCCCAACAACTACTGGATGAAAGAAATTTTTTTGAGGGATCATAGGATCAACTCTTGAGCTCCTCTTTGGAGAACTACAGGAGGACATTTAATAACCAAACAGCAACTTGCTATGTATACAACCAGACAAAAGATGCAATTCCCTGCAGCACCTGCCTCCCAGAAAGAATACTTTTAAGCGCACATCTTGGCCACCGGAAAAGGGGGGGGGGGAAAGGAGTGGTAAAAAATGTCACAAAGTGGGAATGGGTGCTACAAAGTTTAAGGAGCCGCTCGTAATTCACTTGCTCCTTTGGCTCAGCAAAAAAGTCTGTCGCGCCTCGGACGGGTCTTGACCACCAGGGCGATGCCTTGGCCGCATTAATGCAATTTTTAATCGTGGCCATTGCCAGCTGAAAGGAAAGTGCGCTGGGCGGGGAAGAGGAAAACCTTCGCGCAAACTGCGGCGTGGAATGGAGAGAACCGCTGTTGCTTTGTAACTGCAACAGGAAAAGCAGGGTGTGTGTGGCGAGAAAGAGTTAGGCATTCTGCTTTCTTTTCTTTTCTTTTTTGGAGGGTGAGGTAGGAATAAAAAGCAGAGTGAATCTCAACTCTTGGCTTCAGATACCAGATTACTGGCTCAGGACTTGGTTCCAAAGGCATCTCAAGAGTAGAAAGGGTGGGGAAAGGGGTCTGGATAACGTGAGAAGGAAGCTGACGGGGAAGAGACGAGCCCTGTCGGTTTGCGCTGTTCAAAAATAAAATAAAATAAAAATCAACACCTGTGCCCTTTGGCTCCTGGGTGGGGGGAACGACCCCGCCGATCGAGGCCTTACGTCCCTCAAAGTATGAATTCACAGGTGCTGGTTTAGTTTTTATCTGGCTTTGGCAAGGCATGTGCACCAAATCCACCACGGATATCTCTACGTGAACGTCTATGGTGGCTGGGCAGTACAGATCTCATATAATCTAACACCTGCAACACAACTGGGTCTGGTCTATTACATATGGGAACTGCAATCCATTAACCTCTAGCGGGTCTTTATTATGGAGCTCCACAGTCAGCAAGGACCTTCCTCTTAATTTCATGTATGTGTGTGAGCAACTTGGAGCACACAAAAGGATGTTAAAAAAAGAGTGGGAAAGCCTCTCCCCGCTCTGAACTCCCAAGTTGCCTACAGGGTTGAAGGTGAAGATTTACAGGCTACGTTATTTTATTTTTTTCATCACCTCCCACAAAGCAGACTGTAGATTGAATCCAGACTTAAGTCCTACTGAGGTCAGTAGGCCCATATGACTTAAGTCTGTATCCAACCCAACGGTAGTGTTTTGTTTTTTAAAAGAAAAAAAGAAAAGAAATGCATCTTATGATTTTTTTGGGGGGTGGGGGGTGATCTTAGAACGAATCGTTCCACATCAGTGCTCTGTTAGCATCTCACAAAACCTACATGAAAATCAAAATGGCGACACTAGAACAAGGGAATTAGAAAGCAGCCCGACATTGCGTGAGGCAAAGTTATACGGAATGGGGAAGGAACCTTTTCTTGTAACGCGACAAGACAAAATATGGTTGCGTTTAATCTGTGGCCCTCCAAATATTTCCAGACTACACATCCCATCACCCAATATTATTGACCTTGCTGGCTGGGAGTTGAGAGTTTAGGGATATTGGAAGCCTTTCCTGCATGGAGGTCTGAGTGACCCAAAACACTTTATACGGTCTATTTCTTAAGAGGAAAAAAAGTCTTTTTGGGGAGGGGGGAGAAAAATAAGAATGAAAGCTTATCTTTGTTTTTTATTTGAATATGCTCAACTTTTTTTCTTTTTTTTGGTCTAAACTTAAAAAGACACAAGATTTTTTTCCTTTTCTGAAGAAAAAAAAAGACATAGGGCTTTGGTGAACCCTACCAATAATAATAATAATAATATTAATAATAATAATTATAATAATAATAATAAAGAGAACAATGGTTTTGAGCAAGAAAGTTAAAGCGGAAAAAAAATGTAAACCTTACTCAATTTTAGACAGGATGATTCTAAAGGGACTGCAAAAAATGTTTTACCACCGCACTCCCCCCCCAACACACTGGGGGGCAATGGTGGTGGTGGTGGGGAAGCCATCGCTTTTCACAAAAAGTCACGCCAACAAAGTCAAGGGGCCACAAAATGGCGGGCGATATACTCTGTCCGCTCCTCTAAAACCTATAGCAGCTGTTGGCTGTGAAGTCTTCTACAGAGGCTGTTGGAAACGTTTGCTCTTCCGAACTTTCCAACTCGTGTGTGGCGTGCGTTTTAAGATTTCCTTGACGACTACCATTGCCGCCATCATGAAAAGAGCGGGAGAAAAAATACCTACCACACACCCCGCAATCTCCCTCACCACGACCCCCTCAACGAAAAGGGAGGATATGAAACACTTTGGTTGGGCTTCCCACACACTCTTATTGCACTCTGGATCCTAGGAAAACGCCGCCTGCTACAACGCCGTTCCCTTATCCTGTCAGATGGTCACTTTTTTTGCTAATCCAGATGTGTTAAGGAAAGCAACGGACAGTAGACATTCTTTCCCCCACCCCCCACAAAAAAAACAGCATCCAGGTGCAATAAAACAAAGCTGGAAAGAGCCCAGAAGCTCTTAAAGAAAAGAAAAAAAGTTTCCTCATGGACAGAAAAATCAGTAATTTTGGTGAAAAGCCAGCGCCCCCCTACAGCACTATTCACTCGGGCTTCTGGCTTGCAATCTACCTATTGTCTTTGGCCACGGTTTGCTTCAAAATGCTCATTTTAAATGGACTTCTTGAGGGTAGGATGAGGTGGCAAAAAAATCCCTTAAACGTTTTAATTTAGTTTCTACTTTGTACACTTACTTACAAGGGGTGGGGTGGGGGGAGGAAGAGGGGCAGGGGGACAAAAACGCCACACCTAATATTTCACTAACCATCTTATTGTTCTCATGAATTCAAGAGGTAGCAAAGGGAACGGGCCGAACCCGTTCTTTAGTGAGGGAGAAAAAAGCTAAACACACACACACGCACACACACAAAATAAAGATGTACCTAAAGGAACTTGTAGCAATTCCAGCCTATTATCAAACCCACTCCCTGCGCCCGCTCTTATGTTAAGAGTTACCTCAAAACCTTCCAGTTCCAACAATTACATAAACGTTTTAACAATTTTCTTTTTTTTCCTCTTAATAAAACAAGTACCTCTAAGCAAAGAATATCCATACGAACAATTGGTTTTTTGGGGGGTGGGGGGAGAAACATAAAAGACGACCCCTGCTCAGCTGAAGTAAATTCCCCAGGGGCACCCGACTCCCATTCAGTCATGGATAAGGTTGAAGTAAATTTAAGTAAGATATAGGACAAAAACATGGAGGTGAAGAGGTACATGTTTTGTGTGCAACGGCTAAGTAGGCCGAACTCCATCGCCGAAAAATAATGGTGGGGTGGGGAAAAGAAAAATGTGCCACCTTTCATAGACTGAAAGCATGCAAAAACTATTGAGGATTCATTAAGACTCTCCCCCATGTGAGAGACGGCCAACTGACCGGGCCACCAACAAAATTTTCCTCAACTGCGGCCAATAAAAGAAATTCTGAGGCGTTTTCTGAGAAAAGAAAAAATAACGAGAATAACAACAAAACGAATTGGATTCTGTGGCAAGAAATGCTCCCACTGGTAGCTTTTAGGGGCAACAACCAATGTCAATGGTTAGGAGAGCAGGGGGTGGGTGGAAATTAAGGCCCATGGCTAGGAAAAACAGCCACAGGAACCGGAAAAGTCTGTGCGCAACATCCATCTGATTTTTTTTTTGGGGGGGGGGAGGAATAATACTTGGATCAAGTTTTAGAAACAGAAATCCAAAGTGCTAAGAAAGGAAAGTGGGGGATATGAAGCAGCTTACGGCCTGTCTTTCCTCCCCACCCCAATCGCAAGGATCGGCCCCTTTGGGCCGCCATTTCCAATTAGCATCAAGTGGGAAGGAATTTCTTCCACTTCACCCCCCCCCCCTTTTCTCTCCACACCTGGGCTTATAGTTAAGCTAGATGTCCCCACAACCTTAAGCAGAGTAGTGGCATTTCTTGACCTAAACGGCAAAGAAAAAAAGAGGGGTGGGTGGGTGGCATGGGGGAGAAAAACACAAATGGGGAGACAGCAGCTTCATTGTGGGCTGGCTTTTCTTTGTATATTTGGAGTTTGGGGGACGGGGAAGAGAAAGAAATAAAGCTCTGCTTGTTTGAGGCCCCCCCATGACTGAACAGGGACGGGAACGGCCCTTATTTGTTTCTTTCTTTTTCTTTCTTTTTTTTTTAAAGCAGCAAGTCTAGGGAAAGGTATACGTTTATGGCGGGTGGGCTCAGAGCTCATTGCAGAGTCTTTGGCTTTATGTAGGAGAGGTATGCATTCGCAGGTGGCTGATGAGATTGCGCTGCTGGGTGAACTTCCCGCCACACAGCTGACATTCGTAGGGCTTTTCCCCTGAGTGGACGCGCATATGCTCTGTCAGTCGGTACTGCCGGGTAAAGCGCATCCCGCACTCCTCGCAAGCAAAGGGCTTGAGGCCCAAGTGGCTGCGCATGTGACGCGTCATGGTGCCCCGCTGCGTGAACATCTTGCCGCAGATATTGCATGGGAAAGGCCGCGTCAGCCAGTGAGTCTTCTCGTGCTGCCGGAGAGTGGCCGGGTCTTTGTAGCTCTTCTCGCACACAGAGCATTTGAAGGGCCGCGACTCCGTGGTGTAGGGCTGGTTGGGGTTGGACAGATCCTCCGCTTCCTCCTCTTTGTCGTCGTACGTCCCTTCCTCCTTGATGTACAGGTCTTCCTCGGTGTGTTTCTCCACGTGGGCGTTCAGCTGCTCGGAACTGGGGAAGCCCTTCCCGCACGGGATGCAGACGTAAAGGTTGTCCCCAAAGGCCACCGGCTCGTAGCCTTCCTGCCGGTAGACGTAGTTGGCGCTAGTGTGCCCGCCACTCTCGCTCTCGCTCTGCCCGCTGTCGTCGCTGTTCTCCTTCCCGTTCTCGACATCCTCTTTGCAGGTGAACGGCAGCTCCGACCCGTAGGCGCCCAGGCCGAGGCTCCGCTCCGCCGACTTGCACAAGGGGCCCATCAGGATCCCGTTGGGCAGTCCTTCGCTCTCCTCGCCGCCTTTGCCGCTGCCGCCCTCCTTCCTGTCGAAGGCGCTCTCTTTCTTGAGCCACTCCTTCTTGCGCGACGAATGGCGCAGGCTTTTCCTCTGGCTGCCTTCCGGGAGGGACTGGCGGTCTTCGCTCAAGTCCATTTCCATCGGTTCGCAGTTGTCGGGGAGGTTGGGCGCGGCTCCGGCGGCGGACTCGTCAAACGATGAGGCACTGTTGGCTGCAGGGGCTGAGGCAGGTCGGGGGGAGCCACGCTGGCTTTCGCCGTGCGGCGTGTCGTCCTGGGACGGTGCCGGGGGAAGCGAGGGGCTTTTCTTGGACAGGTCGAGGCCCAGCTCCTGGTCCCCGCTGCTCCCGTTCGCACTGCTGCTGCTCCCGTCTCCGCCGTTCTTGCCGATCCCCCTACTCAAGGCATGGGAGTTCTCTTGGTTGGAGCTGCTGATGAAGACCTCGTCGTCCGAGATCTTCCCCTTTGGCATCTCCTTCAAGTGAGAGCCCTTCAGCCCCTCGGCTGACCCTGAATAACGAGTGATGACTGAAGCAGTGGAAAGTCTCTGACTCCTAGGGGGTCTCCCGACGCTGGGGGCGCCGCCGGCCCTGCCAGCGAAGGACCTCCCGTTGCGTTTCAGCTTCTTCCTGCAGAGGGCAGCTAGGTCAGGTAGCTGGAGGTAGCTTGCGGCCGTGAGGAGAGCATTGAAGTTCTGTTCACCAGGCTGGTCGGTCATTAAGAGCTTCCCAGTATAAATAAAGTCCAAGATTTGCCGGAACACTGTGGGGTTGACCATGTCGGTATCTAGGTTGATCAGGTTGTCGTGCAGGACGAGGGATTTGAAGTACATGCTGCTGGCTGCGAGGATATTCTTGTGGGCACGGAAGAGGGCATTTTCCACGACAATGATCACATCACAGAGGAAACCTTTGGCTCGTTGCTGGTTTAGTTGCAGCAGCAGTTGTTTGGCATGATTTGGCAGTTCCATCTCCACCTTCTCTTCCTTTCCCCGTTTACTTTATTACCTGCAAAAAAGAGAGAAGCAAACAGAACGAAACAGTGAGCCCATTGGCCACTTGCACCAGCATCTCTTACCTCAAGGAACCTGTGGCCCTCCAGATGTTGCTGGATTAAAACTATCATCCCTGGCCACAGTGGCTGGTAGGGATGATGGAAACATCTGGAGGGCCACAGGTTTCCCATCCCTGTGCTACATGCATTTCAAACACTGCCCAGATTTCATTTATCTTTTAAAATACACAATTAGGTGATTTTAGGGTCCCAGTATAGAACACTGCATGTCTTGAGGGTCTCCCATCCCTGTAGGTAGTTCTCTTGCTAGTGTATTTATTTCATTTCTACCCCTCCTCTCCTCCAAGGAGCTCAAAAGGGCATACATGGTAGGCCTGGGCGATATACTGCCCAGAGCCAGTGCATGGTGGTGCCTTCACCTGGCATTATATCGTGGGTGGGGTTTGCCTGCGCCCAAGCCCCTCTCCTAATGCACAGACCTACGGTCTTCTGCATATCTAGAGGACTCAGAATGTATAAACTGCAACTATTTCAGAAAGGTTCCATTTTGCTTCCTGCGTGACAGGAAGTCAACCAGCTGAGTTTGCTATTAGAAGGCATAGCTGCTGCAACTGAAAACACATTTATCAGCGTTTACTACCTGAAGAGACAGTGATGCCAGGTGGAAGGAAAGCAGTGGGCAGCCATTTTGCAGCCATATGAATGAATCTAAGTGAGTGCATGTTACCATCAAGATGCAGTTGGTCCACAGCTCAGAGATTGATCCTTAACAGACATAACAATATCCCCTGCGCAAGACCAAATACTGACAGTGATTTACTAGAGACAGTTACCAGAACATAGCGGGAAATTGGCCTGCTTATAAATGCTGAGGCTAATGAACACTAACAAACAAATCCGACCCTAATGAACCGGTTTAATTCTGAACCATCTTTGGGGCCCTGGCGGGGCTGGAAAGGCAGCATCATAAAATGTAATCAAAACCAAACCATCCAAGAATGAAACCAAACCAAGCCTTGGAGAGCCAGAATTAAGGTGCAGCAGAGAGGGGGAACTGCATTTTGCAAGACCTTTATGACGTGTTATAAAAGGTGCTTCCCAGCCCACTGAAGCAAAGCAGGATGAAACCTCTTGTGAAACATACACAGTACTTCTGTATCTTCAAGTCTGCCAGCCCCCTCCCCAAGGAACGCCGCCAGGACTGCAGTATGGCAGAGTCCTGATATTAAAAATTGAAAAGATCTGCATTGATACCTAGTCAAAACCTGGGGGTTGCATATCAGAACAGCGCTCTGCAATGAACCAAAGTGAATCGTCACTACATGAACAGCATGGAAGGGCTGTAGGAGCTGGACTTCCTATCATTTCTGTCTTAGAAAAATACCTGGGTATCATTACCAAGAGTGCTGTAGACCCTCCCTTTGTTCTTCCTTTACTCGCTGGAAGAAAAGGTGGGACAAACCGCCCACCCCACTCCCAAGTGAGGTGCACAGAGAAACACATGAAAAGGGAGAATATTAATGGGGATAGCCCTCCCACAAAGGATGCTCAAGGAATTTCTCATGGGGGTGAATGCAACATTTGTGGCAGGGAAGGCAGAACAGAGGTGTGCATTTTTTGCTGAAAGAAAGAGAAAAATGAAATGAATCAGCCCCTCTGTTTCAGTCTGTGTGGTGAACTGGGATGGAGGGCACCCAGAAATCCCCCACCCTGCAATGCCTCAACTGTGGAATTCTCCCCCTGAAGAGGCCCATCTGGCACATATGCCAGTACATTTTAGGCACCAGCATTTAAAAATAATGTACGCTCTTTAATTGTAACATTAATAATTTGCTTGTTTTTCTCTCTCCCGCCTCCCTTTTTCCTGTTGTGCTGGGGCCTATGCAGCTTTTTATTGCTCTATAAGCTGAAGAGAAGGGCAGAAATGCTTTAAAACAAGCCTTTTGCTGGTTTTTCTTAAAAACAGCCATGATTGCTTAGTTCTGTTGATTTATTCTGCAACTGTACTTTTACTGACATTTTGTGAAGGGAGGGCCTACTTTGTGGTGGCTCCACATTTATGGAACTGCCTTTTAACACCTATTTGTCCAGGCTTTGGGGGAAGGGCAAGATGCACTGTGATTTGTTCCTGTTGACTGCATTTTTGTTTTAACCTTGCTGCACTTCTCTCTGGCTGCTGTTGCTGATGATAATTTAGGATTGTTTTGCTTTGCTCTTATATAATTATTGTGATTTCATAACATTTGGTTGCACCTTGCCTCAAGACTACTCGGGTGAAGAGCGGCCCGTAAATACGTGAGATGAATTAACATGTGAAATACATTGCTGTAAAATTTTAGAAATTAAAGGACAGAATAGAACAGAGTAAAAACAGAACAAAAATAGATTTGCCACAAAACTCCAAAGGCTCTGGGGCCTGGTTCACACAACACAGTACACCAAACTACTGGAACAGCACAAACATGTGAACTCCTAAAGAGGAGTTTGCAGATATTTTCTTCCTTCACGGTCCTGTTTTTCCATCGCCAAGCTAAGCCAAGCCAAAGTTTGACTTATTCTGTCATCCAGACTGGGATTTCTGGTTAACATTCTTTCCTAACTAGCCACAAGCTGTATCCACGGGGAGAGAGGGAAGGAGAGAACACAATGGCAAGTTATAATGAGCTGGATAGCTCAGTTGATAGAGCACGAGACTCTTACTCTTAGGGTTGTGAGTTCGAGGCCCATGTTGCAGGGGGTTGGACTAGATAACCCTCGTAGTCCCTTCTCAACTCTATGATTCTAAGACACCACTCAGTCCATGCTGTGCAGCAGTAAAAAAGAAAAAAGGCACAGGTAAGAAGAAACCAACAGCAAGCTCCTTTCCAGGAGCCCATGTCTTTGTGCTGTCCCAGTAAGGCAGGCATAGAGAACCTTCAGCCCTCCGGCTGCTCATGAACTGCAACTCCCACCATCCTTAGCTATTGGCCATGTTTGCTGGGGGCCGATGGGAGCTGTAGTTCAGCCACAACTGGAAGGCCAAAGGTTCCCCACTCCTGCAGTCAGTCAGTTTGGCCTACCATGTTGTCCAAAGCAGGCTCTAAAAAGCACCTGAGTGCCAGAAGGACGGCAGTGAATGAACAACGCAGCTCTACTGAGGAAGGGAGTCCCACAGTTTGGTCCCCACTGCCACAAAGGCCTTAACCCCAGGAGTTGCCCGAGGATGGCACATGGGGTGGGGCCTCTGAGGAAGACCTTAATAAGCAGGCTGGTCCTTGCTCCATACAGTGCTAGTTTGCAACAACCCTTCATCGTAGGGCTAAGATGTTTAAAAGAGAGAGAGAGGTGCAAAAAAAATATGTAAAGGCAATGCAAGAGAATCAACCTGCGGTACGAGTATACAGGTTATAAACAGCGCTATTCAATCAGATAGGTTGGAAACAGGGAGCTAATATATACAGCCGGGCTGCCCACTGCGTTACTGGTCCTACAGGAATTGCTGCATTCGCATTAGACACAAGCCAAAGCATTGGCCGCTGGCCAAAATTTCAACGCACAATTAAAGGATGAAAAGAAGCAGATAGAGGTCTTAGCATAAGCTGCCCAGCCCCGAAAGGAAATGCCATTGCCAAATGGAAAAAAAGGACGGCAAAGCCAGATCTTTATTTTTATTTTAAAACCAGAATTGTACTTCCATCAGCCGGCAGGAGAGCTTCCAGCGATGTGAAACTGGAAGGCAAACCTGCAAATTAAGGACCTCCAAAGCAAAGATGGAAGGCACCTAATACAGAAACGCTGCTGCAGGAGGATGGGCCTGGACAGGAGAACCACCTGGGAACCCCATGCAAGCACTTCTTAAGCTCCAAAATGGAAGGAGGGCAACCAAAAATGCAGAGGAAGTGTAACCACGACTCTTAAGGCAACATCTGCACCATCTATTTGAAGCACTACTGTGCCACTTTAAGTAGTCATGGCTTCTCCCAAAGACTCCTGGGAACTGTAGTCCATGAAGGGTGCTGAGAGTTGTTGTTAAGAGACCATCATTCCCATGGGTAAGCAAACTAAGGCCCGGGGGCTGGATCCGGCCCAATCGCCTTCTAAATCCAGCCTGCGGACAGTCCAGGAATTAGCGTATTTTTACATGAGTAAAATGTATCCTTTTATTTAAAATGCATCTCTGGGTTATTTGTGGGGCCTGTCTGGTGTTTTTACATGAGTAGATTGTGTGCTTTTATTTAAAATGCGTCTGGCTGTTAACCGTAAGGCTGGTAGTTAGGGAGCCCACCCAGTGATGGCTGTAGGCAGAGTTCCTGCATTGCAGGGGGTTGGACCAGATTCCTTCCAAGTCTACAATTCTATGAAAGATGAGCATTCTGTTTACAGGTACAGTTACCAGAGTAACCTCAGAAGAGGAACTGATTGTTAAAGCACTCTGGGAATTGTACCTCTTGGAGGAGAATAGGGGTCATGTGTGCTGACATTTATTTATTTTTTCACTTTTCTTCCTGTTATATTTGCAATTTAAAAAACCAGTAAGAAAAGAAGAAGTGGAGATGCAGAATATCACACATAATCCTGGCCATATTCCTTCAACTTAAACCCACGTTGTATTCGTCTCAAGAGTTCCCCCAACCCCTGTCCTTTCCTGTTCCCAGTCCCAAACTCCTTAAAATGCTTTTTTTAATACCTAATGTCTAATAAACCATAGAAAACAATGCCCCAAAGATCAACATGTTTCCACACCTGCTACTTACATTCAAAGCACTGGGTATTTCCCCAACATATGCACGTTTTTAGGGTTTGGGGGGAAAGATGGGCTCTGCATGTCCCATTAGGTGCCAGAAATATATGCTTTGGACGTTTTCTTGGGCAGGGTAGGAGTTTAAGTCTAGGCGTTGCGTCAAGAGGCGCTTGAGTGAAGCAAGCTGACATAGGGCAGTAGAGCAGAGCTGCCAGTTTCACTTAGGAAAGCCTGACTGTGGGTGGGAGAAATGGATACAGATGCTGAGAAACTCCATCCCAAGCTGGCTCCGCTCAAGATAAATATCTTAACATGCAAAGAGAGAAAGCTACATCAACAACCCAGAGGAGAGGCGATTAAGCTCCACGCAAACAGGAAGCGAGGGGAAAGAGTGGCACGGTGCTTACAGAAACCTTCACAATCCCACGTTCAGCCTCCGGTTTAGATGGGTCAGCCAGAGGTAAGGGATGGGCAAATCTGTTAAACTTCAGTGTCTCATGTTTCCAGTCCAAAATTCAGATTTCCTCATTTCCACACCAGTTTAAGAGGTTTTTCTTTTGTTCTTTTTTAAAAAATCAGAGGGGAAGACACACCTCCTTACCCTGGCTTTATTAGGACCCACCTTATTTTTGTAATTGCAAGCTGTTTAAAACTTTTTAATAGTGTGTTTTAAAGTTGTAACCTGCCCTGGGATCTTAAGGTGAAGGGCAGGTAATTGATAATAATTTTGCACTTTTTATACATTTTCATACTTAAGAGCCACTAATAAATGCAGGGTTGTCTCCAATTAAGTTCTACTAAAATAAAACCAACTGAATGAACCTAAGCTCCACACTCACCTTTGCTTTCAGCTTTCTAGGCACAGGTTTGGGCTTTCCAGGTTCATGTCCTAATGGTCCCCCCGCACCCCACCCGGTGCATTTCCTGGGAAAACCCCCATTTTACTGCTGAATCGGAGCAAACCGCAATCTGCGGAAAATGCTGTCTGCTTCAATTTATTGCTAAAATGCGGGTTTCCCCAGGGGAAAAGCACTGGGACTATAACAAAGGACAAACAAGCAAAACACACTTGGACACGGGCCTGGGAAGCCCAGACCTGTGGCACAAAAGGAAGGGAGGATAACACATTAGTCATGTCCATTAACGTCCATGGGCCTAATTCTGAGAAGAGCTGGTTGCAGTTCAGAGACTCTAATTTACAATGCTGGGGGGCAGTGGCAGACACGGTGGGCTATTCTCCTTAGGCCCTGCTTGGGGGCTTCCCAGAGGGTTCTGCTTGCCCAGCAAGGCGACACTGTGTGATCTTGGCACTCTTCAAAAGGTTCCTGGTGCCTCCTCTCCCAGGGCCCTGATCTGACAGCAAAGGCGAAGTAATTAACAGAACAGAGAAGCCAGCAGAAGCATCCATAGCCTTGCTGCTGACGTTGCTATAGCAAAGCAGAGTTTCTTCTGCAAGCGCAGGCAAAATGCTGGACCTCAAGGCAGAGTCGGAGAATGCTCGTCTATTAAGATTACAGCAGAGCAGATAGAAGCCAGAGTTTGCGTAAAGTAGAGACTGCGAGTTGGGAGGGGGCGCACATCAGCCAGGTGTTTTCAGTGCTGGGGCTGCACTCCAAAAAGCAATTTATTCTTTTCAGAAAGTTATCTCATGCTTCTCTATCACAGCACACAACCCTACTGCTGCACAACAAATCATGCAACACTCATAAAATCACCACCCACGCACTTGCATGTACTCAAAAACAATCCCTCTCTCTAATGCAAACTCAGGTGGTGAGTGCCAAAATAGGGCCACTGAGAAGGGATGAGGCGACTTCCAAGGTTTGAAGAAGTGCAAGAAAATAAAAGAATCCCCAAAATTCAATCCAACGAGGACTTGACAGGTTGGAATGCTGAGTGTCAGAACAGAAAGTCGAAACTAGGAGAGATGCAATGGATTCTCTTGGGAGAGGTCCAAGACTGGTTGGCTGCAACTCCCAACTGAACCATTCCTGCTGGGAGGTGAGGACACACTGCAAAATTTTGTTGCAGAACACATCTGACCATCCCCTGCAAGCATTTCACAGAGCTAAAATTTCAGTGTTCGTTTACACTGGGGAAGGTGCAATAGCTCTGTGTTAGTGTCTGCTTTGCATGCAGAAGGTCCCAGGTTCGATCTTCAGCATCTGCAGGTAGTGCTGGGAGAGTGTCCTGCCTGGAGAGTGGCTGTCAATCACTGTAGACAACACTGAGCTAGATGGACTCCGATCTAACTTGGAATAGGGCAGAGAAGAGTGGCCAAGTTGACCCAGAGTGAAACCAAATCTTATGAGGAATGGTTGAGGAAGTTGGGTATGTTTTAACTTGGGGGAGAGGAGGTGATATGACAGCCATCTTCAAATATCTGAAGGGGTGCCACATGGACAATGGAGCAAGCTTGTTTTCTGCTGCTCCAGAGGCAAGGACCTGAACCAATGGATTCAAATGACAAGAAAGGTGATTCTGCCTAAACATCAGGAACAACTTTCTGATGGTAAGAGCTCTTTGACGCTGGAACAGACTACCTGTGAAGGCGATGGATTCTCCTTCATTGGAGGTTTTTAGACATAAGTTGGATGGCCACCTGTCAGGGATTTTTCAGCTGTGATTCCTGCATTGCAGGAGGTTGGGGTTGTTGACCCGTAAGGGTCCCTTTCCAAAGCTACAATTCCATGATTCTGCATTCCAGACACAAAAGTCGTCCTTCAATCTTTGCACAGCCAAACACCAAACAGCGACGCTGAAGCAACGCCACGCAGCATGCCCAGGGTGAGCGAAGCCCGACAGCATCCCTCATTTCCAGAAGCAGGGGAAGGCTGAAGTGGCCGTCTGCCATGCAATTTGCTGACTAAAGAAAAAAACACTGTGCCCACTATTTCTCTGCCAAATTGTTTTGGCTCTGCTTCCCGTTCCCTGCATCCTCTTCTCCCTCCTGGAAAAGGAGAGTCACGTTGCGCTTACAGTGGTGCCCAGAACATTACAAAGATCAAGGCAAGGAATATGTGCCCAGAAGGAGGAGGAGAGGGGGGGAATAGAAAGGGATTTTGGTGCTTTGATGCCTGCAATGTTAAGCGGCATGCCTGTGCCCAGCAACTGAAACAAACCCTCCAAAACCTGTCTGTTGTTCCCATAGGGGAAAGGGGTGCAGATCAGCGGCAGAGCATGTAGACTATTCTGAGATGGATGGACCAGTGATCTGACTTGGTATAAGGCAGACTCTAGATGAAGATAAGAAGAGCCTGCTGGATCAGGCCAATAGCCCTTCTAGTCCAGCATCCTGTTCTCACAGTGGCCAGCAGATGCCTATGGGAAACCTCCAAGCAGGATCCAAGCACTCTCCCTTTCTGTGGTCTCCAGCCACTGGGATTCAGAAGCACAACTGCCTCTGACCATGGAGGCAGAGTATAACCATCATGGCTAAAGGTAAAGGGACCCCAGACCATTAGGTCCAGTCGTGGCAGACTCTGGGGTTGTGGCGCTCATCTCGCTTTATTGGCCGAGGGAGCCGGCGTACAGCTTCTGGGTCATGTGGCCAGAATGACTAAGTCGCTTCTGGCGAACCATAGCAGCGCACAGAAACACCATTTAACTTCCCGCTGGAGTGGTACCTATTTATCTACTTGCACTTTGATGTGCTTTCGAACTGCTAGGTTGGCAGGAGCAGGGACCGAGCAACGGGAGCTCACCCTGCCGTGGGGATTCGAACCGCCAACCTTCTGATCAGCAAGACCCAGGCTCTGTGGTTTAACCCACAGCACCTACCACGTCCCTACCATCGTGACTAGTGTCCATCAATAGCCCTCTCCTCCTCAAGCCAGTGGGTCCACCTAGCCTATCATCCTGTTCTCACCCTGGCCATCCTGATGCCCCACTTGGAAACCTGAAAGTAGGACATGAGCATAACAGCGCTCTCCCCACTTGTGATTCCCAGAAAATGACATTCAGAGGCATAATGTGTAAATCTTAAGAGCAGAAGCATACATTACGTCAGTAAAGCATGCTTTTCTCTTTTCCCCCCAGAAAGAGCAGCTGTGTAAGGCCTTGGATGAGGGCTTGCAGGGAGGGCATTTTGCTTCTTAGCTCTTTTCTTCCTGTACCATTTCCTCGTCAACAATCCTCCATCCTTCTCCGAGCTTCTATTCCTGCCACCACCGCCACTCCCTAGTTGCTGCCAAGAGGACCTTCAAGGTGTGAGTCTCAGCGGGAAGAGATAACTTTCTCTGTGCATTATGAATCCAACCCAGACTAGGGCGTCTATACCAATCTCCTTTTCTGCCGAAACAATTTTGGGAAAGATAGCGGCCCATGTGCTTTTAAAAATGCACACTTAAAATTGACATGGAGTTTGGCACTCTTGAATGATTAGGTCAGCTATCATTGTTAAGCAGCCAGGAGGTCAACAAATCCTTTCTTCTCGTGGAAGAAATTGCAACAGATTCTCCTCCACTGAGGATCCTTTTTGTGTGCACAGTGGTACCTCTAGGTACGAATGGGATCCGTTCCGGAGCCCCGTTCGCATCTAGAGGTAAACGTAACTAGTGACGGCACGTCTGCGCATGCGCGTGATGTCATTTTGAGCATCCGCGCATGCGCAAGCGGTGAAACCCAGAGGTAATGCGCTCCTTTACTTCTGGGTTGCCGAGGAGCGCAACTTGAACGCGCTCAACTCGAAGCGTATTTAACCCGAAGTATGACTGTACTAAAAATGCAATGGGATTAAGAGACATGCTGGCCCAGTTTGCACATTGCAAAGCATAGTTAATGGTTTACCCTGAACATGTTGATCTGGGCTGCTTTATTCAGAGTAGACCCATTGAAAATAATGAACATGGCTAAGGCCCACATCCAGATTTAAGACCTTTAGAGCCCCTATGCACTGATAGGATTATAATGCCCCCTCAAGTAATTTGAAATAAAAACAATACTAACCCATAAAATAAAATTGTGTAGTGGAAGTCAAAAAATAGTTCTGATTTTCCCCATGAGGACTATTTTGATGCTTCTTTTTGAAATAACAAATGTCAAATCCTTAAAAATATGTATTAAAAAACCCTTCTTTCGTGCCCGTGCTTTGCTGGTGCCCTGAGCACTTGCTTAATCTTGCTCATTGGGTAATCCAGCGCTGCTAAGGGCCTTTTTCATACCACTTTGAACAGTCACGGCTTCCTGCAAAAATTCTGGGAGCTGTAGTTTGTTAAGGGTGCCGAGAGTTGCTAGGAGATCCCTATTCCCCTCACAAAAGCTACAATTCTTACAAGTGGATTAATAATCCCATTCAATGGGAACTCTGTGAATTGTAGCTCTGTGAGGGAAATAGGGGTCTCCTAGCAACTCTCAGCGTGTTTAACAAACTACAGCTCCCAGAATTCTTTGGGAGGGGGAAGCCAAGACTATTTAAAGTGGCATCACAGCGCTTTCAATGTATGGTGTGAAGGTGGCCTAAGTTAGGCCCACTATTTTCAAATGGGTCTCTTCTGAGTAAAACTTGGTTGAATACCATTTGTGGTTGTGGAAGAAGGAGTAGATGAGCATGTGGAAGGAACTGTGAGCTCAGTTCATACCCCCAAAACATAGCTGTCAACTTTCAGATTTGAAAATAAGGGATCAGCAGCCTCACCTGTCCCGGGGACAGTCTGCAGGATATCTAACAATCTGGGATAGCAGCGGGAAGCAGCGCTGGAATAAGGGGATTTCCCGCAAAAAAAGGGGAGGTTGACAGCTATACCCCAAAACAAGTTCCTGAGCTAAGTAGGCACTGTGGACCTTAACATGTAAACGCACACCTGAGCCGGTTTTGCATCATGAGTAAAAACAAAGTAGATCCTGGAAGCTTGACATCTGATCACCATCTGCTCTACAACAGAGGTGGGGAACCTCAGCCTCAGGGGGCCAAATGCAGCTCTCCAGGTCTCTCAATGTGGCCCTTGGAACTCTCTCCAGGCCGTACCCCTCACTGGCTCTGCTTCACAGCCCCCTTGAGCTTTTGTGGGGTGACTGGAGTGTGCTCTTGGAACTGTGGCATTTTTTGCTTGTCTGGATGGGGGTTTTGAGCTCTAAGGCCAACTCTGAAGCAAATTCCTGCTCTCTAACCAACCCTTAGCATTTGTTTTTATCCTCTCTTCCATTTTATTTCTTAACTCCTTTTAGTGCTTCGTTTTGTTGTTTTAATTTATTGTTTTATCTCATTGTTTTATTGTTCTAACTCCCCTAAACTGTGAGACCGCATGAAGCTAGGCTGGGCTGAGCACTATGGATGTGGGATAGAGAGGGGTGTTTTAGAGGGTGCAGAACAGTGTTTCTCAAACTTGGGATCCCCAGCTGCTGTTGGACTACAACTCCCACCATCCCTGACCACTGGTCCTGCTAGCTAGGGATGATGGGTGTTGTAGTCCAACAATAGCCGGGGACCCAAGTTTGAGAAACACTGGTGTAGAAACTATCCTACTGCACAGAAGTAAAACAGATGCTCACTTTTGCCCCTGGCCCTGTTCACCACCGGCAATGTGGGCCTTGGAAGGCTGCTCAGAAGGGAACGCTGGAAAAAAAAGGTTTCCCCATCCCACTCTGAACAGACGAACAGCAAGCCAACGACACATGGAAGCGCTATGCAAATGGAACAAAGGAGCGTCTCAATGGAAGGAGGCCCCGCGACACATGGGGGGCTCAGGGAGGGCAGACAGAAGCTCAACAAAGCCTTGAGACCTTTGCTCAGGTGAAGCAAGGGCATGCCAAGGGGAAAGAGAGGAAGAAGCAGGGCTAATTGGTGCAAAAGCTGCGTCAAAGAAGCGGGGTGTGGGGTGGAGGGAGAGAGAGAGAGAGAGAGAGGGAGGAAGAAGGAAGGCGGCCCCCTTGCTGCGTGAGTCGAGCCCCCGAGCATTTAAGAATAGCAGGCAAACCCTGCTTTGTTGCCGCTTACCATGCCAGGTACATTGGGCTAAAAGGCACCTCCTTCCAATGGTGCCCGTCGTGCCAGGTCCCTCCCAGGATGTTCCATTGAAATCACAACAGGCCATCAATAGAACGTAGCTGGTAGAGATGCTGAAGGAAGAACCAGCGGGGGATCACTGTTAAATGCAATTAAAAAATTGCAATCAAAATCGAAACGTCCATTCAAAAAAAAAAAAATAAGAGAAGAGAAGAGAGAGACAGAGAGAAATAAGAGATGACTGTCTAAGAAACCAGTCCAATATTGCTATAAAATCAGCAAAATAACCCATCGTGAGTCTCAGGGAAGGAAAAAGACTTGGGAGTTGGAGCAAGGGGCTATTATCTACCTTACCAAACCTATTTCAACGTGGTCCTTGATGCAGCATATTCTCCAAGGGCTGCATTTTGAGGGGATTATAGGAATGTGCTGCTGAGGGAGAACTTGCAGACATGTGCTACCTTGACATACCACTGAAGGGGCTGTTGAACTTGGGTTTGTATGCACAAATCAGGGTTTCATGCCACTGACGTTATGGTTCTCTTATACACTAAACAAGGCCTTCGATCGGCCATCATGCCCCAAAATCTTCTGCTTCAACTCCTCTGCCTCTCCCCTCTCCCCTACCCCAACACCAATTTATCTCCCCTTAGCCCTAATTCTGCAGACTCTTCAGGATTTTTCAGTTATAAGAGCAACACCCACCGTTTCAAGAGTTTCTTGCAAACATTTGCCATTTCTTGAGTTAACAAGGACTGAACTTAGGCCCAGAAAACTGGCACGGCCATCTTTACCAGCCTGGTGCCCCTTCCAGATGTTTGGGACCACAGCTGGCCATTATATTTAAAACATCTGAAGGACATCGATTTTGCAAAAGCTGCTCTTTATGTTATTTTTAAATGAATCAAAGTGTGCAATTCCCCCCCGCTTCTCACTCTCTCACACATTTTGAACTCTCTCTGCCTAGTGATTTTGTACTGAATAATAATTCTGGGACCAAGAGTCTCTTAAGGGTGCTGAAAGTTGTCAGCAGACCCCTATTCCCCACACAGAGCTGCAATTTCCAGAATTCCCGGTGAAGAGGGATTGATTGCTAAAAGAACTCTGGAAAATATATCTCTGTGAAGGGAGGAATGGTCTTCTAGCAACTCTCAGCAACCCTTAACAGACTACATCTCCCAGCATTCTTTGGGAGACGCCATGACTGTTTAAAGTGATACTGCTTTAAATGCATGGTGTCCCTAAGGCATTTTGCTACCTGAGACAAAGGATTTCTCATCACTTGTATCGAAGCTGACCTGACTGGGCCTTGAGAGTTTATAGGCCCAGCCCCACTTACCTTTTGCCCCACTTTTTCTAGGCATGGGTCCATGCTTTAAAACTCTGTCTCAGGGGTTTCCCCCACCCCCCCCTTTCCTCAGGAAAACCTGCTCTTTAACGCTGAATTGGAACTAGGGCTTGGCAATATTTAGTTTTCAACATCGTTATATACCACCAGCTAAACATCACAATATACTGATATATCACGATGTCTGAAATATGGAGCTACGTAGAGGCATTAGCTGGCTTCATGGTTTTTCCCACATTGCAATTTTTTGCACAGCACACACACACATCATGATTAGTGATAAATCGCCAGGTCAAAAATTATGAAACCGGTATCACAATATGAACTTCAAACCGGTTTTAGGATGATACATTGGAACAAATGGCAATTCGGGTTTTCTGGGGATTGCTATTTGCTCTGATTTAGCAGTAAAGAGCAGTTTTCGCAGGGAGAGCACTGGGGCAAACAAACAAACGTCTAATAAATTATACACACCCCATTTATCCATCTACTACTATCTTTCAGAAAGTTATTTATGTCTTTCCTATGCATTTGGACACCTCTTAAGATTTCAGAAATTTGGCACAATGTTCCCTGAGAACAAGTCTATGTTTGGATGCAGCCGGATGCCATTTTGAATAAAAATGGTGAATCTTTCAGAACTGCACTGATTTTAACCACTGGTTTCAAAGCTGGGTTTTTGTTTTGTTTTGGCTTCTTAGAATTCCCAAGCAACCCTGGGGACGAAGCTGCTAGTAATAGCTAGTGTGAACTATTAAATCCCAAGGAACAATACTCCCCCCCCCCCTTTTATGGCTCCCTGTCCCAGCTTCCAAAAATCTCATTAGCCACTGAAGACAGCACTAGAGAGAGGTTATAATGAACACCTTTGTAGACAGCAAGGCACTGGATTAAGTGGGTGAAAAGCAGTACTAATGTAAACGTGCCACAAGGCTCTCCAGACTTGGGTAACTTGCTAGACTCATAAAACCTGTACAGAGTCAACGGACGGTGTTTTTATTGGACTGTTTGTGCAACCATCACCCACTCGCCAAAACCAAACACCGGCAATGTGCTCTCAGTAGGTCAGAGATTAAGAGAAATCCTGCTTGGAGACCTTCCTTCCCTTCCCAAAGAGAGTATGGCAAGAGAGAACCCCGAAAGCTGAATAAAAGACCATCAGTTAAAAATAGGTACCAGATTTAGGGCAAGAGACATATACTGGCTCGAGGGTTGGGGAAGATGTGTGCATTGCATAGTTCCCCACTAAGTTAAGCCATCCTTTGTTTTCAGTCTGCAGGCCACAACAGCATCATCTTTAACATCTTGGTATATATGCATGACATCACCTTGCCAACAAAGGTCCGTATAGTTAAAGCTATGGTTTTCCCAGTAGTGATGTATGGAAGTGAGAGCTGGACCATAAAGAAGGCTGTTCACCGAAGAATTGATGCTTTTGAATTATGGCGCTGGAGGAGACTCTTGAGAGTCCCATGGACTGCAAGAAGATCAAACCTATCCATTCTGAAGGAAATCAGCCCTGAGTGCTCACTGGAAGGACAGATCCTGAAGCTGAGGCTCCAATACTTTGGCCACCTCATGAGAAGAGAAGACTCCCTGGAAAAGACCCTGATGTTGGAAAAGATGGTGGCACAAGGAGAAGGGGACGACAGAGGACGAGATGGTTGGACAGTGTTCTTGAAGCTACCAGCATGAGTTTGATCAAACTGTGGGAGGCAGTGGAAGACAGGAGTGCCTGGCGTGCTCTGGTCCATGGGGTCACGAAGAGTCGGACACGACTAAACAACAACATATATGCATGAATGGGCAGCATTTGCTGAAAGTATTCACATATTATGGGGAAAGGGCTGTAGCTCAATGGTAAAGGCAGCTGCTTTACAAGCAGAATTCTGTTCCCAGGTTCCATCCCCAGCATCTCCAGATCCGGCTGGAAGAGACCCTTGTTTGAAACCGTGGAATGGTCTGATTCTGTATAAGCCAGCATCCTATATTATCTCTCCGCCACTGGAAGGATTTGGGTTTTCAAAAAACAGCTGCATATTAAAAATGACTAGGTTAGTGCCAGGATTCCTAATTACGCTTCTTAAAATTCTGGAGGAAGCACAAGTATGATTAGCGTGAATACTCCTAAGGACAGAGTGTGTCTTCCTGGTAAGAGGGAATGGATTAGAAAAACGCCTCTGTTTAATGGCAATTAAACGCTTCTGTTTTGCAACCCAAGGAGAATCTAATCAGTAAATGAGATTTCCACCATGGTGCCTCCCTCCTTGAAATCCATTCTTGGTTTTCCAGGCTTTTCTGAGTTGCTTTTTAATATATCTGCAGTCCCGAAAGTGCATGCCAACCTTGCTGTGACTACCCCTTTCTTCATCTGTCTCCTTGCTGCAAAAGCTGAACTACTTATGAAGCAGCCTGGAGATGATCTACTAGAGAGACTCCTGCATTGCAGGGGCTTGGGTTAGATGACCCTCAGGGTCCCTTCCAACTCTACGATTCTATGAAAGAGAAACTATGTTTCCTTGCAGCTTCATTCTACAAGGAAGGACTGGAGCATCTCTGACAACATCATCTCCTCCTCGTCCTCCTCTCTATCTGGGACCTTCAGCATAAGAACATAAAATGAGCGCCGCTGGATGAGGCAAATGGCCCATCTGAATCCAGCCTTCTGTTCTCACAGTGACCAACCAGATGCTTATGGGAAGCCCACAAAGCAGGATATGAGTGCAGCAACACTCTTGCCCCTCCTGTTTTCCAGCAACTGGCATTCAGAAGCACTCCTGTCCGGATAGAGGAGGTAGGACAAACCCACTGGTGAGCAACTATTGATGGGTTTATCTCCAATGTCTAACCCTCTTGGTTAATTGGTTAATTGGTTAAGGAGTACAACAAGGCTGTACAGCGGTACCTTGGGTTACAAACGCTTCAGGTTACAGACTCCGTTAACCCAGAAATAGTACCTCGGGTTAAGAACTTTGCTTCAGGATGAGAACAGAAATCGTGCAGCAGCAGTGCGGCGGCAGTGGGAGGCCTCATTAGCTAAAGTGGTGCTTCAGGTTAAGAACAGACTTCCGGAACGAATTAAGTTCTTAACCCAAGGTATCACTGTATATTGTCTCCCTGCTTATTTAATTTACATGCAGAATTCATCACGTGAAAGGCTGGACTGGATGAATCCCAAGCCAGAATTAAGATTGCTGGAAGAAATATCAACAACCTCAGATATGCAGATGACACAACCTTGATGGCAGAAAGTGAAGAGGAATTAAAGAACCTCTTAATGAAGGTGAAAGAGGAGAGTGCAAAACATGGTCTGAAGCTCAACATCAAAAAAACTAAGATCATGGCCACTGGGCCCATCACCTCCTGGCAAACAGAAGGGGAAGAAATGGAGGCAGTGAGGTTTTTAATTTTTTGGGCTTCCTGATCACTGCAGATAGTGACAGTAGTCACGAAATTAAAAGACGCCTGCTTCTTGGGAGAAAAGTGAAGACAAATCTAGACAGCATCTTAAAAAGTAGAGACATCACCTTGCTGACAAAGGTCCGTATAGTTAAAGATATGGTTTTTCCAGTAGTGATGTATGGAAGTAAGAGCTGGACCATAAAGGAAGCTGATTGCCGAAGAATGGATGCTTTTGAATTCTGGTGCTGGAGGAGACTCTTGAGAGTCCCATGGACTGCAAGAAGATCAAACCTATCCATTCTGAAGGAGATCAGCCCTGAGTGCTCACTGGAAGGACAGATCCTGAAGCTGAAGCTCCAATACTTTGGCCGCCTCATGAGAAGAGAAGACTCCCTGGAAAAGACCCTGATGTTGGGAAAGATGGAGGGCACAAGGAGAAGGGGACGACAGAGGACGAGATGGTTGGACAGTGTTCTTGAAGCTACCAGCATGAGTTTGACCAAACTCTGGGAGGCAGTGGAAGACAGGAGTGCCTGGCGTGCTCTGGTCCATGGGGTCACGAAGAGTCGGACACGACTAAATGACTAAACGACAACAACCCTCTTGGTAAAGCCATCCAAGTTGATGTCTCTTTTGGTTGCAGATTCCATATTTTAACTGTGCACCAAGGAACACTTTCTTTATCCGCATCTCCAAAAAAGATACCTTTGACATGACCTGGTCTTCCTTTTTCTCTTTGTTGACAAGCCAACAAACCACCAAAAAGCAAACAAAGAGAAAAGGGGGTTGATGTGGTATTTGTGCCAGGACAATTAAGATTTGCGTACTTGTGGAAACATTCTCAAACACACACACACATATATGAAAACATGAACTATAAATGTAACTTTATAATGTCATGTATCCATATACAAAAGTCAACTATGGCTTAAAGAACATTATGTACACAGCAGGTGTCCATGGTTACTATTATAATTTAAGCAGAATGTCAAATTGTATGAGTGAAGATAAAATGTAAGGTTGAAGATCGTCTTGGAATCTTACGTTCCAATAATTAACCACATCTCGCAATCAATCTGTTTGGTGCACAGCCTTCAATCTATCTGTTATAATATGAAGGCGTTGTCAACAGTGCTATAACCCCATGGGTTTTCATTGAAAGATGGCAACTGCTGTATGTGATTTCTTTTTTCTTGCTATGACTGGTCTGGTTGCAGACCAGCCTATTGCAAATTCCCAATCTTCCCTTTTTACTATGCCTGTCAGATATTTTACACACACACACACACACTGCCCTGAGCTGCCTGGTAGTAGTTCTTGTTTTTAGAAACCAAGTAAAATTGTGTTTCTTAAACGGGTAGCATAATTTGTGAGTTTGCACACATCATGCCCAAAACTGGGTGAAGTCAAATTGTCACGTTTCAGTCTCCCATCTTGATTCAATGAAAAGCGCTGCTCCCACCTCAGGAATTCTCATGCCAGGTTTGGCAGCAATATTTTGTAAGGTGTTCGAATGTACAGCTAACCAACGGCCAGACTGACAGAAAAACCACTTTCCAAAGTATATATCCATCCATCATATATATCCATCATTATGGATTCAAGGACCGTTTTCAACCATTAAAACACCAATTAAATTTGGATAAAATTGGGAGGAGTTCAGTGGCTGTAGATTTTGTTAAGCGCCACTCCAAAACTTCCCCACCCTCCCAATTCGAGCTCTGGTGACTTGCAACATCAAAGACACAAGCTTCATCAAAAGTCATGTTCTCTTTAAGTCATTTTCTGGATCAATTTTTATACGCGTTTTCAAAACCAAAGGAGAGAAATGGACTATCCAAAGAGGAACTACAGGTTCTCTCTTCAGACCTTTGAAAAACAACAACACACCACAATATTCAAAACACCCAGTGGGTCTTATTTCAACATTCACACCATTGCTCAACTTAAAAATAATAAGGTCTGAGCACTGCATTTCAGAAAGGGGTGGTAGCAGTTTCTGGTTAGTAAAAAAACCCACAAAAACTACCTTGGAGGACACAATCTTTTTTTTCCAAAAAAAAGGTTATGTCATGGCATTTTGCGAACTCTTGTCTTAAAACATGTCGGGATGCTTCGCTATTTAATTCTCCCGCTAAGACCCAAACACAAACTAAAAACTAAGAAAACCAGCTGCTTCAGAATGGCTCCATACAGCTACTGTGACTTCACATAAGCAAGCCACAAAGGCATACAGTGGTAACTCCGAAGTCGAATAGAATCCATTCCGGAAGTCCGTCCGACTTCCAAAATGTTCAGAAACCAAGACGCGGCTTCTGATTGGCTGCAGGAAGCTCCTGCACCCAATCGGAAGCTGCGGAAGTCATATCGGATGTTCGGGTTCCAAAGAACGTTTGCAAATTGAAATAACCACTTCTGGTTTCCGATCGTTTGGGAGCCTAAATGTTTGACTCCCAAGGAGTTTGACCAACCAAGGTACAACTGTAATGGCTAAAAATATTTGGCTTCAGATCTTTTGCCAAATGGGCAGAGGTTGGGGAGGAGGAGCCAGAAGCACCGCCCTCTCCCCCCTGGAGGCTGCAAGCCCTAGGAAGGGATGAGCCACGTAGGAGTGGGATTGGGGCCAGGAGACTCATCCTGCACCAGGAGGGCTGCCATGTTTGGGTCTGATGCTGGAATCAATGAGGAAAGCAACAGGGATGGGCTGGTGGCGGCTGGATCACAGAGAGTTCGGAGCGAGCGACTTCCTCTGATGAAGGATGGCAGTCTCTGTCTTCAGATGGGTTCCAGCCAGCGCCAGATTTACATATATAAGCTAAACAAGCTATAGCTTTGGGTAAGGTTACAAGACGTCCCCGTTTCCTGGGGACAGCCCTTGGATTTACAAATCAGTCCCCATACAAAATCCAAAATCCAAAAATTGAAAAGTGTTCCCGGATTCATTGAAAAATATCTGGTAAGCTTAGCTTAGGGCCCCACTCTCTTGGGGCTGCCCCAAAAAATTTTAAGGGAAAAAAACCCTGGATGTACATTTCCAAAATATAAGACTAAAAACAAATAAAATAAAACCTACATACAGCAACAGTGTTTTGTGTTGTGTAGGCTCCTATGATGTAAGTAATGGATAGTAAAAGCTAGCCTGCTCCCTAAAATATCACTGGTTTGCTCATTTCTATATACAGTGGTACCTTGGTTCTCAAACTTAATCCATTCTGGAAGTCTGTTCCAAAACCAAAGCATTCCAAAACCAAGGCGTGCTTTCCCATAGAAAGTAATGCAAAACGGATTAATCTATTCCAGACTTTTGAAAACAACCCCTAAAACAGCAATCTGATTTCACTATTAATATACTTCTTCTTAATTGTATTTCAGTTCAACAATTACTTTGATAAAATACATATTTTGTTATGTGCAAATGGCTTTAGACACCTATTGGGTCCATAAATTACCATATAGCATATATTCAACACAAAAAACAGCGACAATTTGCTGTTGACAAAGGACAGCTGGACATATAATGGGCCCCATTACCTTCAGTAGCTTAGGGCATGGGTAGGCATACTAAGGCCCAGGGGCTGGATCCGGCCCAATCGCCTTCTAAATCCGGCCCGCAGATGGTCCAGGAATCAGCGTGTTTTTACAGGAGTAGAATGTGTCCTTTTATTTAAAATGCATCTCTGGGTTATTTGTGGGGCCTGCCTGGTGTTTTTACATGAGTAGAAATAATAATAATAATAATAATAATAATAATAATAATAATAATTTATTATTTATACCCCGCCCATCTGGTTGGGTTTCCCCAGCCACTCTGGGCGGCTCCCAACTGAATATTAAAAACAATACAGCATTAGACATTAAAAACTTCCCTAAAGAGGGCTGCCTTCAGTTGTCTTTTAAAAGTAAAATAGTTGTTTATTGCCTTGACATCTGAAGGGAGGGCGTTCCACAGGGCAGGTGCCACTACCGAGAAGGCCCTCTGCCTGGTTCCCTGTAACCTTACTTCTCGCAATGAGGGAACCGCCAGAAGGCCCTTGGCACTGGATCTCAGTGTCCGGGCTGAACGATGGGGGTGGAGACGCCCCTTCAGGTATACAGGACCAAGGCCGTTTAGGGCTTTAAAGGTCAGCAGCACCACTTTGAATTGTGCTCGGAAACGTACTGGGAGCCAATGCAGATCTCTCAGAACCGGTGTTATGTGGTCCCGGCGGCCACTCCCAGTCACCAGTCCTGCCGCATTCGGGATTAATTGCAGTTTCCAGGTCACCTTCAAAGGTAGCCCCACGTAGAGGGCATTGCAGTAGTCCAAGCGAATGTGTGCTTTTATTTAAAATGCATCTCTGGGTTATTTGTGGGGCACAGGAATTTATTCATTTCCCCCCAAAAAAAATATAGTCCGTCCCCCCACAAGGTGTGAGGGACAGTGGACCGGCTCCCTGCTGAAAAAGTTTGCTAGCCCTAGGGCCTTATCAAACCTAAATCCTGCCCTGGCTCCAGCCCATTGTGGAAAACGTCAGAGCGTTGGAGAGCCAAACCAACTGGCCTGGACCTCCTTCCCTGTACTGCCTTGAGTTCCTAAGTGGAAGTGGCTGTTGAGGGTCTGGACTGCAGGCCCTGATGGTTGGGGAGGATTCTCTGAGCGGTCCTGGTCCAACAAGCTCTGACACATCGGTCTCACTTCTCTTTCGCAGCCTGCTCCGAGCCCTGAACCCTCGACCGGCTGCCCCTGTAGCCTCCGGTTTGGGCCTGCTAGATTCAGGGGGTCATGACTAGGGATAATGAGAGAATTCGGTTCTTTCACAGGCCAAAAGATTTTTAAGCATACTTGGTATTCAAAGATCAGACCACAAAAGAAAGAAAGAAAACAACTGTTAGAATAAACTCTCGTTTTCCATCGCAAGGAGGGAAGAGGTATTACCGAAATATAGGCGGCTTTTTAGATAAGAGGTCGCAGATTCTGATAAAAAGCCCCAGCCCCAGTTGGGATGGTATCAGATCCAGCTATTTAATTAACCTCTCTTAAAAATAGGAGCGTATTTTGCTACAGGAAGCAGAGGAAAGCAAATAAGGAGAGGGAAATAAAAGAACTCAAGGGAGAGCTTTCATTATACCACAAAGTTTTCCCTGCTCTGATATGTATTATTCACTGATTCCATCCTGCCGCTTTGTTTAAACAAAGTGCAATCTCAGGAAACCCAGCTTAAAAAGGCTTAGCAAACACTGTGCCCCCTCAAAAAAGAAGTAGTTATAATTACACTGAAATAATTAGAATATTCACAAAAACCTCTCACTGAATACAACTCAGCATGTGGCAGTGGAGGATTAAGTATTCACAAAGTTTTCAATCTTGCGCAGAGATATCAAAGCACCTTTACTACGAAATCACTAAATGTTTCTTACAGGACTTACGCAACAGGAGGCAATGTATGGATCTGAATACACAAGACGCCTCTTTGAAAAGCATTTTGGAGCAGGTGAGTTTGTTCTGCAGCAAGTGCCGTGTCCGTGAAAATGGAGGGCTTGCAGTGGAAGCAGGCCACCGTAATCTGCCGCCATCATTCAAAACCCTACTGAAGGCTCCTAGAACCCCAGCTTCCGTAAAGTCAACATATGCAAGCTTGTAGTCCTCATGGTGGCATCAGACTTTTTTAAAAACACACACACACACACACACACACACACACACAAAAAAAAAATACTTTAAGAAGTGGAGAAGTAGAGCTTTTTTTTTTAAGCATAACTGAATCCTGTTTCTCAACTTGTCAAGAGTTTGTAAATTCAGAAATTAAGATGTTCCAGAGGTTAGGACACCCCTTAAGAGAGGGCAACATAAGGTTCTTATAGAAAGCGCCAAATCATGTGCAACACACAATACAATCTTCCAAAGTCTTTTTTTTTAAAAAAAGCTAAGCAATTGCAGGAATATGAAGAATTGGCTCAGGGCAGGAGCCTTGTGGGAAGGCTGTTTTAAGGTATCTATTTTGCGCTTGTTCTCCCTGCACCAAGCCCCAATGCAATTAGTGACCTGGAAGAGGGATCATTTTGATAGAGACAATAACACAGGAGGAAAGGATTAAAAACACCCACCACCCTAATCCCCATCCCACAGCTGTTTTTTAAGCTTACACACATACACCCTTCATGGATCTTATAGGTCAGGCATTATCTGACTCCAAGTGAACATTTTCATCAATTAGAGCTTGGCATCTGCCGCAAGGTAAAGAGGATATGCAAGTTAGTTACCCACACCTAAGATAAAAGGCTACATAAATGAGCCTCGTTAACCATGGTCAATCTTAACCACGGTTTAGGGCAGGGATAGCCAAAGTGGTGCCTTCTGAGTATTGTGAACTACGACTCCCAAGAAATCTGAAGTCAATGGGCAGGGATGATGTGAGTTGTAGTTCTAATAGCATCTGGGGAGCCCCAGTTTGACTACCCCCGGTTTAAGGAAACAGGCCAGCTTCAGAATATCATGGTTTTCTGAACCATGGTTTTCTCATTTCGCTAAACCACGGTGAGAAACCTGTGGCCCTCCAGGTGCAATTCATGCGGCCCTTGGGAAACATCTCTGGACCCAGGAGATGGGATGACTTGGTGCAGACGCAACACTGTAAGGTCTTACGAGGCTTGGGACCCCAATATCTCACAGTCTGCCTCTGCCCATATAAGCTGCCCCCAGACCTTGCAAGCAACACCTGAGGCCTTTCTTCGTGTGTCCCTTCCTCTAGGGGTCTGGAGGGTGGCAACACAAGACGGGTCCTTTCGTGTGGTGGCTCCCCACTTGTGGAATGCTCTCCCGTACGGAGGCTCGCCTCGCACCATCATTACACGAGTCAAAAACATTTCTTTTTCATTGGGCTTTTGGGTGGGTGGGGCGTTTTAGCCCTGCCCATTAAAAATAGAAATGTGTTTTTAGATTTTTCTATGCTTTGTTCTATGCTAGTTTTAATGTATGTGTTCACTTCTTTTGAGTTACAGTGGTACCTCGGGTTACATACACTTCAGGTTACAGACTCCGCTAACCCAGAAATAGTACCTCGGGTTAAGTACTTTGCTTCAGGATGAGAACAGAAATCGTGTGGCGGCGGCGCGGCGGCAGCAGGAGGCTGCATTAGCTAAAGTGGTGCTTCAGGTTAAGAACAGTTTCAGGTTAAGAACGGACCTCCGGAACGAATTAAGTACTTAACCCGAGGTACCACTGTATTTGGTTTTTTAAAAAAATGACTGATAAATTTAACAAACAAACTAGGGTTTTAGTGTTACATCTGGTGTGGTGAACCACACTAGATGGCAACTCCCATTAAGGGGACATCATGCCTGGGGAAGTTGAGAGTAGAAGATCACTGGGCCCACAGGATCTCCTCCAAAACGCAGCTCAGACTGACCTCAACAAAGCACAAGTTAATAATAATAATAATAATAATAATAATAATAACAGAAGCAAAAGATTCCAAGTGCCTCTTCACAAACACATCAGAGGAGAGCTCTCAAGTCTGCAGCAGAGGAGTGGAGAACTAAAAGTCCTAAGCCCTGGCCAACATGGCCACCTTCTGCTTCCAGCAATCCTATGCAGTCCGCAGAACTGTAGCTCTGTGAGGGGAACAGGCGTCTCCTAACAGCTCTTGGCACCCTACAGTTCCCAGGATTTTTTCGGAAGGGGGAGCCATGACTGCTTAAAGTCGCATGATACCACTTCGAATGTAGAGTGCAGACTGGAGTCCTGGACCAGGGACTGGAAATCTTCTAAACCCACATTGGCGCTGAGCCATAAAACTGAGGCCTTCCATTCTCTGAGCAATAAATAAACCCTGCGTAACTTGGCGGATACAGTTGCACCGAAGGGGCACGATGGTGGGGTTTTGTATGTCACTGGTTTTATGTACCTTTGGGGGCAATGGAAATCTGTCTTGAGGGCCTTAGCTGCATATTTTTATATATACAGTGGTACCTCGGGTCAAGAACTTAATTCGTTCTGGAGGCCCGTTCTTAACCTGAAACTGTTCTTAAGCTGAGGTACCACTTTAGTTAATGGGGTCTCCTGCCGCCGCGCGATTTCTGTTCTCATCCTGAAGCAAAGTTCTTAACCCGAGGTACTATTTCTGGGTTAGCGGAGTCTGTAACCTGAAGCATCTGTAACCTGAAGCGTAAGTAACCCGAGGTACCACTGTATTGGGCCCTGTTGTTACTGAATCCCTGCTTCTACTACTACTACAGTGGTACCTTGGTTTACAAACTTAATCCGTTCTGGAAGTCTGTTCTTAAACCAAAGCGTTCTTAAACCAAGGTGTGCTTTCCCATAGCAGTGGGGGGCTCAGTTTACGAATGGAACACACTCAACATGTTCTGCTTCCAAGGCAAAGTTCACAAACCAAAACACCTACTTCCAGGTTTGCAGCGTTCTTAATCCAAGTTGTCCATAAACTAAGCTGTTCTGAAACCAAGGTACCACTGTACTACTATTTATTGAATTTATATACCGCCCTATATCCCGAGGTCTCAGAGGGGTTCAAAGAAAAGATCAACATAAAAACAACAATATATATATATAATCAAAATAAAAAAACAACCCAGTAACCCCCCCCCAAAAAGAGAGCCACATTTTTAAAAGGGCACAGGACAGTTTTACTGATTTTTATCTCCCATTTCCCCAACATTTATTGTCTTCGTGCTGCATTTTTGCACGTTGCTCAGCTATCTTGAAATATTAAGCAGTTTAAAAGCATTTCTAGATAAAATAAATATTCAGTCATGCACGGCAGAGTTCTGCAACCTCGACAGATACCGTTGGACTACAACTCCCATCATCCATGACCACTGGGAATACCTGGCTATGGATGATGGGAGTTGTAGTCCAACACCATCTGGGTACTCAAGATGGACCGACGCTGCTGTAACACGGTGACTTGAAATGGCATCGAGGGCAAGATTTGAGGCTGGAGCAGCTACAGAATTTTGTCAAAAGGGGACTAACCCCCCCCCCGCCCCCGGTCGTGCCACATTCAGGGTTGCTGCTGGCAGGCCAAACTGGTTTGGCCGCTGTGACAAAGTAGGAACGAGCTTACAGATGGCATTTAAGTTTCTATGAAGGTATTTAGGAGTTGACTTTTGGGGGCTTTTCAGTCCCGTGATCACAGTAAACACACCGGTTAAGCTGATTACATCAAAACTGATTCGTTAGCCCATTGTAGGCTTACAAAAATAAAATAAAAAAAACCCAACAGCTCTAGACTCTCAAGAATGTGCCAAAAGATGACAACACTATTAAAGCAAATAGAAACTGCAACTGATCTCCATTACATCTGGGCAGGGTAGGGCAGGAGTCTAGGCAAAACACAATAAAAATGAAAGGGTTGTAAGAATATAAAGAAGGTTGTAATTGCACGAGGAGTGGTATGCTAAAAATGAAATGTTAGTGCTTACAGGAAATAAAAGAGTATGCGATATACTTGGTGTGACAGTACTTTGTTGTATATTATAGGATATTACTATCAAGTTCTGTGTAGAATTGGTGTGTACATGTGTGTATATACAGAGGACCACTGGACGGTTAAGTCCAGTTAAAGGTGACTCTGGGGTTGCAGTGCTCATCTCGCTTTCAGGCCGAGGGAGCTGGCGTTTGTCCACAGACAGCTTTCCGGGTCATGTGGCCAGCAGGACTAAACCGTTTCAGGCACAACAAGACACCGTGACGGAAACCAGAGCACACGGAAACGCCGTTTACCTTCCCGCTGCAGCAGTACCTATTTATCTACTTGCACTAGTGTGCTTTCGAACTGCTAGGTTGGCAGGAGCAGGGACCGAGCAACAGGAGCTCACTCCCTCACGGGGATTCGAACCACCGACCTTCTGATCAGCAAGCCCAAGAGGTTCAGTGGTTTAGACCACAGTGCCACCCGTGTCTCCATCTATACAGAATCACAGAGTATATGAGGATCATGGAGCTGGAAGGGACCACAAGGTCCAGCCACCTGCAAGGCAGGAATCATAGCTAAAGAATCCCTGACAGGTGCCATTCAACCAAAAACCTCCAGTGAAGAAATGTGTGTGTGTGTGTGTGTGCATGTGTGTGTGTGTGTGTGTGTGTGTGTATATACACACACACACCGTATTTTTCGCTCTATAAGATGCACCAGACCACAAGATGCCCCTAGTTTTTGGAGGAGGAAAACAAGAAAAAAAATATTCTGAATCTCAGAAGCCAGAACAGCAAGAGGAATCACTGCGCAGTGAAAGCAGCAATCCCTCTTGCTGTTCTGGCTTCTGGGATAGCTGCGCAGCCTGCATTTGCTCCATAATACGCACACACATTTCCCCTTACTTTTTAGGAGAGAAAAAGTGAGTCTTATAGAGCAAAAAATACGGTATATACACACACAGAAGCACATGCATTTATTAATCAGATTTCTCCCCAACCTTTCCCATAACGATCCAGAGCAGATCACAACAATTTAGCATACAGTTATAAAATAAGCAAAACAGCAGCAACCATTAAAAAAAAAGGTTATCACCACAGCAGGTGCGAAGCAAAGCACTTCCTGGAGCTGACGTCATAGCTGCCCGCTGTCTTCGTTTTCCACTAAAAAGTGGAGAATAAATCTGAATAATGTACAGTGGTACCTCGGGTTAAGTACTTAATTCGTTCCGGAGGTCCGTTCTTAACCTGAAACTGTTCTTAACCTGAAGCACCACTTTAGCTAATGCGGCCTCCTGCTGCCGCCGCGCCGCTGGAGCCCGATTTCTGTTCTCATCCTGAAGCAAAGTTCTTAACCCGAGGCACTATTTCTGGGTTAGCAGAGTCTGTAACCTGAAGCGTATGTAACCTGAGGTACCACTGTATTGGATTAGGCCAATGGTCTATTTAGTCCAGCATCCTGTTCTCACAGTGGCAACCAGATGTTGGGAAGCCTGAAAGAAGGACCTAAATACTTCTCTAGTCCTGCGTTTTCCAGTAAATGCGATTCAGAAGCATCTAGTCCAATTTCCTGTTCCTGCAGGGGCCAACCAGATGCTTAGGGGGCCTCCGAAAGCAGAACCCGAATGCAACTGCACTTTCTCCACTTCCAGCTCCCATCAACTGGCCTTCAGAGGCATACTGCCTCCAGCAGTGAAAGCAGAACGTTATAATCCCAACCTGTTTTAACATCAGAGATGTTCTACAGCTACAGGAGAGAGACACCAAATTATTTCCTGACCGCCCCACCCCCTGCTGGGAATTGCAGTTTGGAGTTGACTTGAAGGAAGGATGCAGTTCTGCGCCAGGTCAAACAATCCACGGCCAAGGGACACCAATTTGAGAATTTCTGGTGTCGAAATTCACGGCACGGATAAATCAGAGGTATCCAACTTTTCCACTGAAGAAGAAGAGTTTGGATTTGATATCCCGCTTTATCACTACCCGAAGGAGTCTCAAAGCGGCTAACATTCTCCTTTCCCTTCCTCCCCCACAACAAACACTCTGTGAGGTGAGTGGGGCTGAGAAACTTCAGAGAAGTGTGACTAGCCCAAGGTCACCCAGCAGCTGCATGGGGAGGAGCGGAGACGCGAACCTGGTTCCCCAGATTACGAGACTACCGCTCCTAACCACTACACTACACTGGCTGGGCTATAATCACCCAGGGGGGAAAATGGCCAAGAAACTCTCTGGGTACCTTTCGTCCCTTCTTGAGGCGGTCCCCAAACTACTACTACTACTGCTGCTGCTATTATTCTCAATAAAATGGTTTGGTAGCTACCAGCCAACCCTCACCTCCAAAACTGCCCAGCCCAGCTTCTTCAGCTGGCATATGGGAAAACCTGGGGGGGGGGCGATTTTTGGTCAGCCCTACGGAAAGCACAAAGGAAGGGCAGGAGAAACACATGAGGGGTGAAAGGGAACAACTCCTTTAAAGGTAAAGGGACCCCTGACTATTAGGTCCAGTCGTGGCCGACTCTGGGGTTGCGGCGCTCATCTCGCTTTATTGGCCGAGGGAGCCGGCGTACAGCTTCCGGGTCATGTGGCCAGCATGACTAAGCCGCTTCTGGCGAAACAGAGCAGTGCACGGAAATGCCATTTACCTTCCTGCCAGAGTGGTACCTATTTATCTACTTGCACTTTGAGGTGCTTTCGAACTGCTAGGTTGGCAGGAGCAGGGACTGAGCAACGGGAACTCACCCCGTCGCGGGGATTTGAACCGCCGACCTTCTGATCGGCAAGTCCTAGGCTCTGTGGTTTAACCCACAGCGCCACCCGCGTCCCCTACAACTCCTTTACACTTCCCCCAATCAAATTCCTTGGTTCCCAAGGCATCCAACAGCCACAAGCCAACAGGTGGTGCCCCTTGAAATATACCGAGAGGCACAATTGCATCCTGTGGACTCTGTAGGAAGGATTAGGTTAGGACCCTGGCACACCAGCTGGAGCTCACCCCACAGGGGTATCTGATAACTGCCCTCAAAAGGGAAGTTATTTTCAAAAGCGTACACTGGCCTGAGGCTGTGGAAATGTTTCAGGCAGAGAACATTTGTGCTCCAGCAGCCTCTCTCTTTCTCTCTCACACACAAACACACTCATGAAGAAGCAAATGTGTGGACCTGACATGCTGTGTCCGTGGGAGCCAACTGTGGGGTGTGATAAGAAAAGAAAGGATTTAATGCAGAAAGGTATCTAAGGCCATTGTTTGCAATGGACCAGCTTGGTTTAATAAAGTTCCCTGAATTAGTTTTTTGAAAATATCTGAACTAACCCCCTTGGAAGCAGTTCCCGTAATTGCTGGGTGAACTAGATGTGAATTAAGTTCATTCCGGGGTAATTTCCAGTTCATCTTCCAACTTCTTACATTTTAAAAAAAATTTATAAACTCTTTGGGTCTTGAAGCTTAGCCATCTTAATTGCAGGGGGATCAAAACCATTCACAAACCCCTGTGTTTGCGTGTTTTGATGTCTTCTTTAGGTGTATTTTATACTTCAGCGCAGCATGCATGTAACGTTTGTAAAAGTGCTGGAAAAAGGATTGCTGAGCGTCATTTGGATAAACGTGAGCTGAACGTAAACCAAGCGTGTCTGTTGAACTGGAATCAGATCTTTTTGGGACATACTGAACTGGAATGCGATTCTTTTTAAAAACGAACTTTCTAAGCCCTGCCAAAGATAAAACAAGAGTTCTCCACAAGAGTTAACTAGGACAAAAAGGAGGGGGGGGCTGCATTCACACAACCATTTATTCCATTTCCTCCAACATTTCCTTAATGGTTAATTTCCACATTACATTTGAGCTCTCACACGACGTAGAAGCCACTTCTGGAAAACTAATGAAACATAGCCCATGTTTGATGCTCAATGTTATTTGATTCCAGGAAAAAATTCTGTTCCCCCTCAAGCCAGAAAATTGTGAAAGTAACTGACAAACATTGGGGTGGTACAGTTCTTTCCTGTGGTTTTCAATTGGGGGGGGGTGGAGAAAGAGAGAGAATCATGTGTGGAAAAAGGGGGCGAGAAGCAACATCGCCCAGTGACTTTCTTTGTTGTGTTATGCCACATCCACTGGTGTGCAAGAAATTTAGAATGACGTGCTGGTATAGCGGTCAAAAAGCCTTTTCCATCACAACAACAGGAACCGCAGTGCGTAGGGATCATTAGAAAAAGAGACAGAAGCACTAAAGTCATGGGGGGGGGGGACTAGTGCAATATTCCCCACCTTTGAAGGCACCCAAGAGAGAAATGGAAACCTTGGGAGTTGAGTAGCAGTTTTCCCAGTATGTTTCCGAGCACAATTCAAAGTGTTGGTACTGACCTTTAAAGCCCTAAACAGCCTTGGTCCTGTATACCTGAAGGAGCGTCTCCACCCCCATCGTTCTACCCGGACACTGAGATCCAGCGCCGAGGGCCTTCTGGCGGTTCCCTCATTGCGAGAACTGAGGTTACAGGGAACCAGACAGAGGGCCTTCTCGGTATTGGCGCCCACCCTTCAGATGTGAAGGAACTAAGCAGCTATCTTCTCTTTAAAAGACATCTGAAGGCAGCCCTGTTTAGGGAGGTTTTTAATATTTAATGCTGTATTGTTTTTAACACTTGATTGGCTGGGGAAACTCAGCCAGATGGCCGGGGTATAAATATTATTATTATTATTATTATTATTATTATTATTATTATCATCATCATCATCATCCCTCCGTGCCGAACAAGAATGAGCAGCTGAGAAACGGCGCGTGATCCGTGGTGCCCATTTCCAGACAGAAATGCTGATTGCGTTGGATGACCCATGCGGTGCATTGCAAGAAGCATCCAAGGGAGAAGCGGGGGTGGGGTCTGGGGGTCTGGAAAGCAGGACACAAACTCGATGAAGCCAAGGGTCTGGCTCCACACAGAGCCTCTTTGGAAGAGATTGCGGGGCGTGCTGTGAGAAGGAAACCTCAGCATCTAGAGCACCGATGCCAAAACGAATATTTTCGAAAGGAAGAGGAGCAACACTAGCACGGCACCAAACGGAGGAATGTTATGGATAAACAGAAAAAAGGTTTGGAAATGCTGGACGCCAAGAGGTGTTTATGCTGCCCGGAGCTCTGTTTCTTGAACAGGTGCTCAACGGGAAACAAAGTAATAAAAAGGAAGCAGATACAGTGATACCTCGGGTTACATACGCTTCAGGTTACAGACTCCACTAACGCAGAAATATTACCTCAGGTTAAGAACTTTGCTTCAGGATGAGAACAGAAATCTTGCTCCGCTGGCACGGAAGCGGGAGGCCCCATTAGCTAAAGTGGTGCTTCAGGTTAAGAACGGTTTCAGGTTAAGAACGGACCTCTGGAACGAATTAAGTACTTAACCCGAGGTACCACTGTAAATGTTCACATTTTCTGTGGCTGAAGGTTTGCCAAAGTCTGCTGACGGCTCATTATAATGGCTTTATTGCAGAGATGGGGGGGGAGGAAGGGCTCCAGAAGATAATGGACACCAGTTCCCTTCAGTCCCAGCTAACGTAGAATCATAGAAATGTAGAGCTGGAAGGGACTGAGAAGGTCATCTAAGCCAAACTCCTGCAATGCAGGAATCCTGAGCACAGTCGTCCCTGGGTGGGAAGACTCTTATTTATGGAGGTAACTTACAGGGTCCTGCCAAGAATACAATTTAAGAATGCCAAGGCTGGGAAGCCTTTTTTGCAGACCATATATTCTCATGGGCAAAATTGGTGGCTTTTTCACTTTATAGTGACAGGCGTGGCTAGAGGCAATAGAGGGCAATAGAGAAACAAATTTGACTCTCTCTCTCACCTTCGCAGGGACGCAGTGGGTTAAACCACAGAGCCTAGGACTTGCCGATCAGAAGGTCGGCGGTTCGAATCCCCGCGACGGGGTGAGCTCCCGTTTCTCGGTCCCTGCTCCTGCCAACCTAGCAGTTCAAAAGCACGTCAAAGTGCAAGTAGATAAATAGGTACTGCTCCAGCGGGAAGGTAAATGGCATTTCCGTGCACTGCTCTGTTTCGCCAGAAGCGGCTTAGTCATGCTGGCCACATGACCCGGAAGCTGTACGCCGGCTCCCTCGGCCAATAAAGCGAGATGAGCGCCGCAACCCCAGAGTTGGTCACGACTGGACCTAATGGTCAGGGGTCCCTTTACCTTTTTACCTCACCTTTGCACATAGCCTGCATTGCAGCCAGCCGGTCCTACATGCACGTTAATATATGCTCACCTCTCCATCCTGCCATCCAGACAAGAAAGAGCATTATCGTACTTCCAGAAATGCGACACTTGGCCCCCAGCCCTGTGACACCCCGCCACCCTTTTTCTAGAGTCACACACCATTGTGGTTCTTAAAGGTAAAGGGACCCCTGACCATTAGGTCCAGTCGTGGCCGAGTCTGGGGTTGCAGCGCTCATCTCGCTTTACTGGCCGAGGGAACCGGCATACAGCTTCCAGGTCATGTGGCCAGCATGACTAAGCCGCTTCTGGCGAACCAGAGCAGCGCACGGAAATGCCGTTTACCTTCCCGCCGGAGTGGTACCTATTTATCTACTTGCACTTTGACGTGCTTTCGAACTGTGAGGTTGGCAGGAGCAGGGACCGAGCAACAGGAGCTCACCCCGTCGCGGGGATGTGAACCGCCAACCTTCCGATCGGCAAGCCCTATCTGTGGTTTAACCCACAGTGCCACACGCTGTGGTTCTTACTGGGGTCTAAAACTGAACTGGTTCCCCACTCTCAGTTCCAAGTACAGTCGTACCTTGGAAGTAGAATGGAATCCGTTCCGTAAGTCCGTTCGACTTCCAAAAGTTTGGAAACCAAAGTGCGGCTTCTGATTGGCTGCAGGAAGCTCCTGCAGCCAATCGGAAGCCATGTTGGACGTTTGGCTTCCAAAAAAAGTTTGAAAACCGAAACACTCACTTCCAGTTCGGGAGCTGAAATGTTCGCCAAATAAGCCGTTTGAGATCCAAGATACAACTGTACGAAGAACATAGGGGTTTGACGACCGTGTTGCTGGGTGATAAGAGAATCACCCGCTGAGAATCACAGGAAATGTTTGTCTCCAATCTCTCCTGGAAGCCCAAATCTGGAAGTCACCCTACCCATTTTCTGGCCACTCTGGCGCAGATCTGATGGAAGATGCTGCGAGCAGGTCTTTGCTTTGCATTCCCCTCAAGCCGCCGACAGCAGCTGTCAAAACTGAAATGCAGAAGTCCTTTGGGGGTAGGCGCTCCTAACCTTTGCGAGGGGGCCATCGTAATTTCCCTCCCCTTTACCCAGAGTCATCCGCTAATGAAGTCTGGCGTATTAAGAGCTCGAGAGGAGGGAAACCGCCTAAACGGTCGACGCAGCCATCTCGCGAGCCGGCCAGGAAGCTTCCTTGGAACCTGGCTTTCCCCTTCAACAATAGTTTATGGTTCCAAGGAATACTGCACATATGCGTGTGCAAACACACACACATACACACGCACCCCAGAGAGCATGGGGGAAGGGGAGAGAGCAGAGCCACACGGAATTTTTTCCGTTTTGTGTAAGTAATCACAATCAAGAGAGAAGACGCAGTCCCATCTTGCATTTCCTTCCCTCAGCCAAAAGGGTCAGGAAGAGGTTATGGGAAAATATGAAACATGTGTCTCTTGGATAGAAAGATCTAACACATGCTCCCTTGCAGGAAATGTACAGGAAAGAACCCAAGAGGACGGTTGCGCGCTCGCAAAAGCATTCCCATAGAAACAAACGCTAAATAACATCTTGGTTATGGATTTCGCATGTGTGTTCATCACCTGAACTGCTGGCCCCGGAATCAACTCCAAGGTTCTCTCTCCCTATCACCGCCCCACCTTCTTAAATATTTTTCTGCTCCAATGTTCTCACTGGCTGTAAATGCTTTCTGTCTAAAACAGTAACACAGAAAGGCTGATCACCTTCCATTTCTTCCTCTCTTTGGGGCGTCTGCTAAAAACATTTTGTTCAGACAAGCCTACCCAGATATTTAGGATGTTGTTTTGCATTTTAATCCATTTACTGTACAGCTTGTTGTTGCTTTCAACTTTTTAAAATGTTTTCAATCGGTGATTCCCTAGATTTTCAAGCTACCACCCTGCTTGGTTCCAGAAACCCATCCCCAGGGTCCCCTGTCCAATTCGGAACAGTAACAATGGCGCATCTGTTCAAAAGTCAATTGAAATTATTGAGTTTAATGAATTCAACAAAGCTAATGAACTTGATACAGTGATACTAAAGGTAAAGGTAAAGGGACCCCTGACCATTAGGTCCAGTCATGGCAGACTCTGGGGTTGCGGCGCTCATCTCGCTTTATTGGCCGAGGGAGCCAGCGTACAGCTTCCGGGTCATGTGGCCAGCATGACTAAACTGCTTCTGGCGAACCAGAGCAGCGCACGGAAACGCCGTTTACCTTCCCGCTGGAGCGGTACCTATTTATCTACTTGCACTTTGACGTGCTTTTGAACTGCTAGGTTGGCAGGAGCAGGGACCGAGCAACGGGAGCTCACCCCGTCGCAGGGATTCGAACCACCGACCTTCTGATTGGCAAGTCCTGTACTCTGTGGTTTAACCCACAGCGCCACCCGTGTCCCAGTGCGCCACCAGCGTCCCAGTACAGTGAGACTAGTTTTTTCAAAATCTGATAGCTAGGATTTAGAACTCCAGTGCCGCCCCCACACCCGGCAATCCCATCCCGTTTAGAAGCAATACCACTCACCAGCAGGATACCACCCACTTTAGGAACCACTGCTTTAAATTATGGCTGTTGATTGTTTTATCAATAATTTGATTGTTTTATCTTTTTGTAAACCACACATGGTGGAGGGGTTGCATATATATTTTTTTTTACACAATCAATTGGTGCATAACTCTCATGAAATAAATAAGTTGTGTGTGTGTACTTGGTAGGATGTGCCACTTAATTAAATCTTCAGCTGATTAATCACGTAGGTGCATTAAGCTGGTGAAACCGGCATGTGGATAAACCAATTGTTTATCCTATACCCTTTCTAAAAATGCTGGCTCTTTGGGGGTTTTTTATTGGGTTGTTGGTTTTGTTTTGATTTGATGCATTTGATATTTTATGTGAACCGCCCTGAGACCTTCAGGTGTAGGGCGGTATAGAAATTAAATAATAATAATAATAATAATAATAATTGTTCAAAAGGGGCAGAGGACACTGGCCTTATATAGATCAGGGATGCAGAATCTGAAGCGCCCTGGCCCAATGCTGTAGGCTCTACAACTCCCCCTTGTCCAGTTATCAGGGCATGATGTGAGTTGTAGTTCAGCAATATTGGGGTGGGTGGGTGTCCCACGGAGAGCGCAAAATATGGTCTGAAGCTCAACATCAAAAAAACGAAGATCATGGCCACTGGTCCCATCACATCCTGGCAAATAGATGGGGAAGAAATGGAGGCAGTGAGAGACTGCAGATGGTGACAGCAGCCATGAAATTAAGAGACGCCTGCTTCTTGGGAGAAAAGCAATGACAAACGTAGACAGCATCTTAAAAAGTAGAGACATCACCTTGCCAACAAAGGTCCGTATAGTTAAAGCTATGGTTTTCCCAGTAGTGATGTATGGAAGTGAGAGCTGGACCATAAAGAAGGCTGGTCACCGAAGAATTGATGCTTTTGAATTATGGTGCTGGAGGAGACTCTTGAGAGTCCCATGGACTGCAAGAAGATCAAACCTATCCATTCTGAAGGAAATCAGCCCTGAGTGCTCACTGGAAGGACAGATCCTGAAGCTGAGGCTCCAATACTTTGGCCACCTCATGAGAAGAGAAGACTCCCTGGAAAAGACCCTGATGTTGGGAAAGATGGAGGGCACAAGGAGAAGGGGACGACAGAGGACGAGGTGGTTGGACAGTGTTCTTGAAGCTACCAGCATGAGTTTGACCAAACTGTGGGAGGCAGTGGAAGACAGAAGTGCCTGGCGTGCTCTGGTCCATGGGGTCACGAAGACTCGGGACACAACTAAACGACTAAACAACATGTGTCCCACAGGTCCCTTCTATCCCTGGTGCATGCACTTCTTTTATTAACAACCCAGCATTTACCCATCACTAGGGACTCCTAGAGCAAAGGCCCTCAACTATACATTTCTGCAGATTCTAATGGGCGCCTAATGCAGAACCGCAACACCTTTCTCTCAGAGAAATCCCTCTGGAATAACCACCAGACCCTTCCCCCTCTTCACGGGGTGCGCAGGCCTGTACTGAAAAGCGATGATGCAACCCCTCTTCTTTCCTAACTACCCTGATCTGAGTAGTACAAGAAGCTATGGATGGACAAATCTGTCAGTTTTGGGTTCTCCCCGTTTCTCAATTTACTGCTCTTAAATTCAGTCCGCCATCATTTTTGCATCAGCTGTAAGATTTAGCGCTCACATTTTTGCGTGGACCTTTACCCCAAACGCACACTTCCTGGAATCACTTTACTGCATTTTTTTTTTAAGTCACTCTTACCCATTCATGCGTTCTCAGGCACATTCCCCCCTAATATATGCATGTTATGGTTTTAAGAGAACCGCCCTGCAAAACGTGGAGAGCTTCGGCTCTCAAATGAGTCGAAGGAGGTGCATTTAAGCTCTGTGTGTTGTTTCAGGAAGAGGAAATCAGGTAGATTCGGTTTGAAATGAGAAACAAACCACATTTCTCCTCCATCCCTGGTGGGAATGCACAATAAGATTTAACTAGTTGGTGTAATTCTTGGATACAACACAGCATTTCCATTTCTGGACAGCATAAGAAGCTAAGAGCATTTTAAATATATATATTTGTGTTTGTGTCTGTGTGTTTTTTTCTTACCTCAGCTACCAACAGGGGGAGTTCGCCCTGGGGCAACAGGCAACATTACCTGTGGGAAAGAGAGAGAAAGAGGTCAGTGGTCACTTGGTTTTGATCAGGGGTGAATAGCATGAATAAGCAAACCCTTATCGTTTCCTCTCCATCATTTACCCCTCTACCCTGCTCTGCTAAAATAGGGGTGGGGAGAGCCTTGGGAACCCAGGGCCACAAATGGCCTTCAGTTTAATTTCATGCAGGTGAGGGGGTGGGGTCGAATGCTGAAAGGAAGGTTTTTTGGGGGGTGCTGAAAAAGAAATGGGGGTGGGTGGAGAGAGAGGGAAACAGAGAGGGGGTTGAAAGAGAGAAAAGGGTGGAGACAGGGGGTTGCCAGAGAGAAAGGGTGGGGTCCCATCTCCCCATTCTTGGTTCTGGCTCTCTACAGGACAGTGGTACCTCGGGTTAAGTACTTAATTTGTTCCGGAGGTCCGTACTTAACCTGAAGCACCACTTTAGTTAATGGGGCCTCCTGCTGCTGCCGCCACACCGCCGGAGGACAATTTCTGTTCTCATCCTGAAGCAAAGTTCTTAACCTGAGGTAATATTTCTGGGTTAGGGGAGTCTGTAACCTGAAGCGTCTGTAACCTGAAGCGTATGTAACCCGAGGTACCACTGTATAGTGGTACCTTGGACCTCAAACTTAATCTGTTCCGGAAGTCCGTTCCAAAACCAAAGCGTTCCAAAACCAAGGCACGCTTTCCCATAGAAAGCAATGCAAAATGGATTAATCCATTCCAGACTTTTAAAAACAACCCTTAAAACAGCAATTCAACATGAATTTTACTATACAACAAGACCATTAAATGAAAACAATAAAGAATGTACTGCAGTCACACAATCACTCAGTAGCTGAACTGGGGTTCCACACAGTCACAGGAACGAAACAAAAAGAGCTGCATAAACAAAACTGCAAAATAAATAGCAAAAACAGACAGACGTGAGTTCAACAAATTGGAAGCCTAACACTCAAAACGGAGCACGTTCGGCTTCCGAAAAAAGTTCGCAAACTGGAACGATTACTTCTGGGTTTGCCATGTTTGGGTGCCAAGTTGTTTGATTACCAAGGCGTTTGAGAACCAAGGTACCACTGTATTAGCTTCTGCTGAAAGCATGAGTGCCCCACTCACCGCCAACAGATTATGCCTGGGGCAATGCAACCAACATTAAAAAAAGATTCCCTCCCTCTATCCTAAAAGAAACGTCGATTGAGAAAACCAGCCCCCTTTTGCCTTCCACAGGGGCAACCCAGACAGTGGGAGGGCAGTATGCAGAGGAATATGGATAGAGGCGTACACACAGGTTGGTCACTAAATCACAGTCCATCCCTCGCCCATCAATTTGCTCAACACAGCGCGGCAACTGGGAATGTAAAAAGGTGAAATGCTTCTGGGAGATGATTTATAATGAGTTGAAAAAATGTTGAAATATACATTTATAAAGAAACCAGAAGCATTTCTCTTGGGTATTGTTGGAAATGATATAAATAGAAAGGAATGTAAGCTTTTTCCGTATGCGGTAACAGCAGAAAGAATATTATTGGCCCAAAAATGGAAGCAAGAAGAATTACCAACGATGGAAGAATGGAGGATGAAACTAATGGACTATGCAGAACTGGACAAACTAACAGGAAGTATCCGAAACTGGCAGGACCAGAAGTTTACCAAAGACTGGAGTAAATTTATGGATTATTTGAAAAGTATTTGTGATGATCAGACGACATTTGTAGGTTTGCAAGAAGTTCTGTGAGGAGTATTATTGGAAATATTGTAAAAACGGAGAAGGAAAGATGATATGTTAAAAAATGTTAAGGCAATATTAAGTTAAGAAATGCATAAGAAGTGATTAAGACGGAGGATTATCAGAGGTGCTGATGGAAGTCCAATAAGATTGTATTTGTGATAAATTGTGTGGTACGTTTTATAATTTTGTATGCTAAAAATTAATTAAAAAATTATTTAAAAAAAACAAAACACTGCGGCAACATATCTCCCTGCTTCTCCAACCTCTGATAGAGAGATCTGACTCTGAGCTTGTTGTGGCTGTTTCGTTGGCTAGTTTTTTCAGGTAATGGTGGTCATCCCTATCCAACCACAGTTCTAGAATAACAGGTTCGCAATACGCCTTGCCAGGTGTTTTCTTAAAAAATGCGTCGGGTAGGCTGGAAAGTTTTCTGCTCCTGAATGCTTTTAGACCCAACCCAATGCAAATTAAGGCCCAGAGATTTTGATATATATTTTTAAGCACCTAAAAACCTTTGACAAACAGCAGTGTTGTGTGCTAAGCAAGCATGTTGAAATTCAATTTCGCTAACGTGTCACTGGGATGCGGGTGGCGCTGTGGGTTAAACCACAGAGACTAGGACTTGCCGATCAGAAGGTCGGCAGTTCGAATCCCCGCCACGGGGTGAGCTCCCATTGCTCGGTCCCTGCTCCTGCCAACCTAGCAGTTCAAAAGCACGTCAAAGTGCAAGTAGATATATAGATACCACTCCGGGGGGAAGGTAAACGGCGTTTCCGTGCGCTGCTCTGGTTCGCCAGAAGCGGCTTAGTCATGCTGGCCACATGACCCGGAAGCTGTACGTTGGCTCCCTCGGCCAATAAAGCGAGATGAGCGCCGCAACCCCAGAGTCGGTCACGACTGGACCTAATGGTCAGGGGTCCCTTTACCTTTACCTTTAACGTGTCACTAACCAGCGCAACCCCTGCCCTCCTGCAAACCATTTCAGACATCAAATGCAACTCGTCCCCAACACACAAACCGCAACAACTTTCAGGACCACACCATGCATTCTATTTTGCAAGCTGGAACAGATATTCTAAGTGTGAATGGTTCAGGCATCGCACGAACGACATTCATTAAAGCCACCGCTTTCGACTACAGATACGCGGGCGTGATAACCAGGTTAAGGCTCTGGGCCTTGCCAGTGTGCGTTCTGCAGATGACAGCTGTGATTTACACAAAGGTTTGGCACAAAACTGAACCACATTTCTTTCCTGACCGTCCTCAGGGGAGTTTGGAGTGGCACAAATAGGGGTTATATCCTTGCTGTGCTTCCGCTGGCAAGCTGAAGACTATTTTTCCCCAACAGGCTTTCGGGAACTGATTGTTTTCAAGGAAACAGCTTTTAATAGTGCTGCTGTTTTTACTATCTGTATATTAACATACAATGGTACCTTGGTTCTCAAATGCCTTGGTATTCAAACAACTTGGAAACCAAACACTGCAAACCTGGAAATATGTGTTCCGGTTTGTGAACATTTTTTTGGAAGCTGAACATGCTTCGTTTTGACTGCCACACTTCCGTTTTGTGTGTTCCGCTGAGGTCTGTTTTTGCTATTTATTTTTTGTTTTTAAGGCTCTCTTGTTTTTGTGACTGTGTGGAACCCAGTTCAGCTACTGATTGATTGTGTGACTCCAGTACATTGTTAATTGCTTTCATTTTATGGATCAATGGTCTCTTTAGATAGTAAAATTCATGTTAACTTGCTGTTTTAGGGGTTGTTTTTAAAAGTCTGGAATGGATTAATCCATTTTGCATTTCTTTCCATGGGAAAGCGTGCCTTGGTTTTGGAACGCTTTGGTTATGGGGAACAGACTTCCGGAACGGATTAAGTTTGAGAACCAAGGTACAATGTATATGTTCTCTTACTGTTTTAATTCTATTATAGTTTAATTACTTTTTTTTACTATTATCTTTTATTTGTTTTTCTGTGTACTAATTTTTGTAAGCTGCTTTGAGTCGCCAACTGGGGGAAAGGTGGGATATTAATAATAATAATAAAAATAATCCCACAAAAGATGTTTTAACTATTTACGTACGCAACAACAGCAGCCAGAATCCTGTACATGCAGAAATGGAAAGAAGGAGAAGTACCAGCTAAGGAGGAATGGCTTCGAAAGTTAATGGACTATGCGGAAATGGCGAAATTGACAGCAAAAGTAAGAGATAAAAGAGACGAACTGTTTATGGAAGAGTGGAGACCCTTTCCGGACTATTTGAAGAACTGTTAAATGAAAACGTGGGCAGGGTACAAATTATGAGCTGTGGAATGAAAACAGTGATAAGTGAAACAGAGGATAATTGTATTAGATTTAAGCTTGCTGTATAAAGCAGTAGGTATAAAGTGGGAATAAACTTATCATGGAAATAAGGGTGGGAAATAAAAATATCAAGAAAAATATATTTTGAAAAGCATACACAGTCGTACCTCGGATCCCGAACGCCCTGGAACGCGGACATTTTGGCTCCCGAATGCCACAAACCCGGAAGTGATTGTTCCGATTTGCGAACTATTTTTGGAACCCGAACGTCCCATGGGGCTTCCACGGCTTCTGATTGGCTGCAGGAGCTTCCTACAGCCAATCAGAAGCTGCGATTTGGTTTTCGAATGTTTTGGAAGTCGAATGGATTTCCAGAATGGAGTCCATCTGACTTCCATGGTACGACTGTACTGTGCAAATAAAAAAACATGTAATAACAATAACAATAAATATACTAGCAAGGATGTGGAAGGAAGATTAAGCTGAGAGACTGCTGTGAGTTTAACAGTCCAAGCTGTTTGCACTGCGATACACTGTGATACCTGAAGAGGTTTGTGACCAGTTATCAACGAAAAACAAGCATGTTGACGCCTTAGGACCTTAACCGGTTCATTTCAATCAATCAAATCATCATAGCCAATACAGCAAAATTAAAAAGCACACAACACCCAAGAATCTAAGAGGAAAACAGATTGCAGGGTACAACATATGAACAATCATACAATTGGTCCCTGAAGAGAAGTCCTTTCAGTTTCAGGTGGTGAGTGGTTCTCTTGTTCACACTGCTACCGATAGAAATTTAACACAGACAGAGATGAGTTTTTATCTTCCATTAGGTGTTCAACATAAAATTGAACTGATTGTTCTGGTGGTTTGGTCAGCAAAGCGTGCGCCGTATGCTGTCAAACTCCCAATGCCAAAATTTCAGAACAGAAGGACGTGATCCATAGAACCAGAAAAGCAACATCTAAATCCGACAATGGTAGAATTCAAATTTTGAACTTTTCCAAATGTCATTACTGAAATCCAACTGGAAGATACTTCAGAATGAATAACAAAACCACTCAAAATTCATCCAAAAGACTAGAGAGATTCAACCAAACCATGATTCACCAGCAATTTACCAATTTCTAATTCAACAATTAAACTCCGCCGTCATGAAAAAGGAAACCAAGTCCCCTTTTTTTCTACCCCTTCCACAGACAGTCCACCAACTGAAATTGAAATACTTTATTGTCACTTGTACAACTTGAATACAGTGAAATAATATGTATATGAAATAATATGAAACACATTTAGGTAGACAGATCAGCAGAATATGAACATCTAAATATATTTTGCCAAACCAATGCATATTTTTGATGGGACAACATTTCCGCCTCACACCCCTCTCAGCTCGAATTACCGTATTTTCCGCTCTATAAGACGCACCAGACCACAAGACGCACCTAGTTTTTGGAGGAGGAAAACAAGAAAAAAAATATTCTGAATCTCAGAAGCCAGAACAGCAAGAGGGATCGCTGCGCAGTGAAAGCAGCAATCCCTCTTGCTGTTCTGGCTTCTGGGATAGCTGCGCAGCCTGCATTCGCTCCATAAGACGCACACACATTTCCCCTTACTTTTTAGGAGGGAAAAAGTAAGTCTTATAGAGCAAAAAATACGGTAATCTCCGGTCATGGTGATACACTTCCTGCAGCCAATCGGAAGCTGCGCCTTGGTTTCCGAACATTTTGGAAGTCGGACGGACTTCCGTTCGACTTCCGAGGTACCACTGTACAAAGCCCCAGTGTGATTTTGTGTGTGTTTTAGTTAGGGACAAAAGCTGCTTTATACAGCCATACCTCAGGTTACAGCCGCTTCCGGTTGCGTTTTTTCGGGTTCTGTACCACCAAAACTCGTAAGTACTAGAACGGGTTACTTCCGGGTTTCGGCGGTCGTGCATGCGCAGACGCGCTAAATTGCACTTTGCGCATGCACAGAAGCGCCAAATCACAACCTGCGTGTCTGCAAACGCGGGTTGCGAACGCTGCAGGTTGCGATCGTGCATCCTGCACGGATCACGTTCACAACCCGAGCTTCCACTGCACTGAGTCAGACCAAAAGGACATCTGCAGGTATAGGGCAGTCTATAAATTTAATTAACAGCAACAACAACAGCCCAATACTGCCTGCCTTGAATGGCAGCATGGCTCTCCATGGTTTCAGGGAAGAACCTTTCCCAGTCCTGCCTGGGGGGGCCCTTAGGAACTGAATGCGGAGTATGCAAAGCGGTGCTCCCACCACTGAGCAACACAGCCCTTCCCCTCCACTCAAGACCACAAGCCATTTTGCAGAACAGGAAAAGGGGCAGAGACATCCTGCTATGTTGAACCCTCATCACCGGTTGCCAAATGCCAATTCAGATCAAGAACCAGAGAGGTAGAGAAAGAGGAGGGGGGGGATTAAGTGTGTGTGAAGGGGGTGTAAAGAGGAAAAAAAGGAAAGGGGAAAAAAATTCCAAGATTGAGGACTCAGGATGGGGTGAGAGCAGGGCAGGAAGAACCCGAGTGAGCATCTAAGATCACAGTGTACAATTTCTTGGCTCGTCTCCAGCAGCTGGAAAGCATTCTATGGACTCAGGCCAAAATGTTAAGTTATTATATTCAAAAGACCATCTGAATCTCTCCCCCCCCCCCCGCTCAAGTGAGGCCGGCTTGCGGCTCTCGTTTATGCTGTATATCAACTGAATATCAAACCACATTTTCCGCCTCCTGAATAATAAAAGCTTGGTAGTTTAGGCCTCCCATATGGTCTATTGTTAACATTATTTCCAAACACCCGGGCTGCTGCTCTGTTTCTGAGGACTCCACACAGCATTCCAGAAGTATTGCTTAAATCTCTTTCTTAAGGGCACAAACACACAAACACACACAGAAACCGGCATTACGAAAACCAAGACAAAGAGTTAAGAGCAGAAACGGAAATAAACTGAATTACACCCCAACACTGATGGTGTTTTGAGTGCTCGTTGAAGTCAAGATACCTCAGATGGAACTGAAAGTGATTTGATACACGCAAATGCTGTCATTTCAAAATGGTTTTATGTGCAATTGCTTCAAAACCGAAATTTATATATGCAATTGTTTCAACTGCTTTTTTTTTTAACATGTGCACATTACTGCTTTTACTGCGCAGCGTGTTTCTTTGAGGTGCCTAATGAGAAGGGATTAATAAATGAAGAACGGATAGATCTATATCTATGTAACTGTTATAACATTACAGTGTTTGTTTGCGTGCGTAAAATCTATATGCAACTGATATTTACAGTATCTGCAAAAGCTTCAAGACGCCCCATGGGGAGCAATTAATAGATGAAATAAATAGAGATTGAAATAAATAATCAGAGGTGGATATCTAATCTTTTAGAGCCCCTTACCCTCTCTCTGCTCTGCTTAGGGTCTTCTTAAGCCCATTGTAACACGCAAACTGTTTTCTGCAAGACGCAGGCAGAGGCAGCTGGCAAAACCATCCTTTGCCTCCCTAATCAGGAGGTGAGCGACGCCATAAACCAACCTAACAAAAGGAGACCACACAGAATCAGGCAGCTCACAAAGAGGAGCCCGGCTGATTATGCTGCTATTATGGGGTGGGGGGAGAGAGAAAAAAGGCCTGTGAATTTAAACCAGGAATTCAAACCGCACCCATACAGAGACATCACCTTGCTTAGCCAGAGCAGGGAGGATCCCTTCATAAAAAGGGGGGGGGGGAACCAGGGTGTTTGCATCGATATGCAAACCATGCAAATATCCAATTATTTGCAACAAGCAAATACGAAAGCCATGCGTCAATATCTGCACTTGAGGATCGCGAAACATCATAGCCAGAATCAGAACTCAAGGCAAACTTGGGGAGGGGAAAAACCACCCAGAGGTCTGTGAAACTTTCCCGAACCTAATTCAGAGCCTGTGCGTGTAAAATAGGCATTTTAAACCCATTCATTCCGTATTTTAAATCTCTGAGCAGAGCTATAATTATAAAGGTTTATCCTGCTGTCAAATTTGCTTGCATTTTTTTAAACGGTTGTTTTGATTTGGTCTATTTTTGGAGTTTGTTTTGAGCTCTGTGTATTGTGGTGCATGCTTCCTCGGGAAGGTATCTGCTCTGAAAGGCAGACTAAGAATAATACATCAATGAATGGGTGAACGGATGAATGAATGAATGACAGCTCAGTTGGTTAGAGCACAGTGCTGATCATGTCAAGGTTGCAAGTTCGATCCCTGTATGGAACAGCTGCGTGTTCCTGCACTGCGGGGGGCTGGACCAGATGATCCTCAGGGTCCCTTCCAACTTTCCAATTCTATGAATGAATAACTACTGATACCATGCACATACATGGCTGAGCAATATGAGCAAAAGCAAATTTACAAGATCCATGGGGTGCAGAGACCTGTCTAACTGGGACTTTGTGCTTTGCTTGCAGAAGGTCCCTGCAAATCCCTGACACCTCCAATTTGATCAGGTAGTTAGTAGGCGATGGAAAGGACTCCCTCTCTCCATGAGCCACCGGAGGACGGCTGCCGACCAGAGCTGACAATACTGGGCTCTATGGCTGAGCCTTTTCTTTTTTTTGAAAAGTTTTTATTGTTAAAATAATTCAGCATTAATACACATATATTGCAAATATACAAGCATACAAACATACATTTCATACAATCCTTAAAAATGTTCAAACATACCTACATTCAGTCCCACAGATAATTCCTTTTCCCATCACCATGCACCACTCCTCACCCCACCTGTGTTAGACTTCCAATCTACTCAATTGCAATTTCTTTCCACTTCTATTACTTTCTTTCACACACCTTTAACCTAATTTCATACTTCTTTTTCTATTACACATTGTTATCCATCTTATTTAGTATTTCAGTATTTGAAACAGAACTTGTTTATTCTAATAGGAGTTCTGATTTTTCAGTATGGTTTTGCAAGTATCCTTTAAACACCTTCCAATCCCTGTCTATTTTCTCATTTGAGATCCTCCCAATTTCTCCCATTGTTTTGGATTTATTGTAGTACTCCAATAATTTGGCAAGCCACTCTATTTTTGTCGGTATAATACCACTTTTCCAATTTTTCGCAATCAATAGCCTTGCAGCTACTGTTGCATATAAATATAATGTCTTGTCTTCTTCCTTTAGGCTTCCTGGTACTATTACCAATAGAAAAGAGCCTTTTCAGACGAGGGGGGAAACAGCTGGTGAAAACAGGACTCTTGATCCCAAGAAGACAACACAGGAAGGTGCAACACCGAAAGCTGACTTTCCGCACGGGTTAACGCAAGAAGCTGCCTTATACAGTCAGGCCATTGGGTCCATTTAGTTCAGTACCCTCTGCACTGAATGGCGGCAGTTCTCCAGGGGTCTCCCTATGTGGTTATGCCGGGGATTCAACACGGGACGTTCTGCATGGAAAGGGGGTGCTCAGCCACTGAGCTATGGGCGCTTCCAACTTCAACCGCCATCTCCAACAGTGGAAAACTGCAGGCTGGCAGTGAGGGAGCAGAAGGGCAAGTGCTTCTATCACTCATCAGGTGCCCTTCTGTGCCAAACATGCAAGAGGCAGGCCACTTCCTGCCCATGCTGCGAGAAGCGAAGTGGAGCTGGTGGAAGAGGCAGGAGGTGCTCCATTCAACCTCTGCCTGGCTGCTAAGTTTCCAGCCCATGGGTAGCCAAACTAAGGCCGGGGCCGGATGCGGCCCAATCGCCTTCTCGATGCAGCCCACAGACGGTCCGGGAATCAGCGTTTTTTACATGAGTAGGATGTGTGCTTTTATTTAAAATGCATCTCTGGGTTATTTGTGGGGCATAGGAATTCATTCATGTATTTTTTTCCAAAATACAGTGGTACCTCTGGATGCGAATGGGGTCCGTTCTGGAGCCCCGTTCGCATCCAGAAGCGAACGCAACCCACGTCTGCGCGTGCTGTGATTCGCCGCTTCCGCACATGACCCCATTTTGACCGTCTGCGTATGCGGTGAAACCCAGAAGTAACGCGCTCTGTTACTTCCGGGTCACCGCAGCGCGCAACCCAAAAATCCCGAAGCTACTTCAACCAGAGGTATGACTGTATAGTCTGCCCCCCCACAAGGTCTGAGGGACAGTGGACCGCCGCCCTGCTGAAAAAGTTTGCTGACCCCTGTGAATCCAGCCTGTAAAGATTTTAGCAGAAAAAGGGGTGAAGTATCCCAGCTACCCTCTACCAGCCCCTGCTATGAGTTAAAAAGCAGGCAAGTAAAAAGGTGTTTTCGGGGTTTTTTTAAGTTATTAAAATTTGGGTGGGTAATTTACAAGACAAATCCTCCTCTTCCAACATGCCTTCTGAGTGGAGAAACATTATCCATATTGACTTCGCTACAGGATTTGAAATTGATTATGGTTGTACCTTTATTTCACTTTGAGCCAGTCTCAGATTTTTCTGTTGTAAGGGAGCAGGAGCAATTGGAGGATAAAGCTATACAGTCGTACCTTGAGTTGACGAACAGAATCTGTTTGACTTGCAAAACGTTCGAAAACTAAAGCGCGGCTTCTGATTGGCTGCAGGAGTCTCCCACAGCCAATCGGAAGCCCTGTCGGATGTTTGGCTTCCAAAAATAGTTTGCAAAGCGGAACAGTCACTTCCAGGTTTGCGGCGTTCAGGAGCCAAAACGTTTGGGAACTAAGCTGTTTGAAAACCAAGGTACGACTGCGTTTTATATCCAAGCATTGTTGTCTTGACTGCTGTATACTGCAGCTCCCCCCCCCCCCGATTTTGCTTTTACATTGTTTTCGTATGTGCAATTGTTTCCACTGTTTTTATGAAGACCTCCAATGAGGGTGACCACCACTTTCCAAGGCAACCTGTTCTGCAGTCAAAAAACCTTGTGTCTTCAGAAAGCTATTCCTAATATTTTTGTCGGAATCTTGTTTGCAATTTGAATGCATTGGGTTTGGAGCATCAGAAAGCAAAAATGCTCTCCATCTTCCATATGACAGCCCTCCGGACATCTAAATCTGAATATCAGAATTAGCACCTCTCAGTCTTCTCGTCTTTGGATTGTACTGAAAATAACTTTTAAGATACTCCCTAGGAACTTGTTTGCAAATGAAAGGGGAATAAGCATCCCATACATACTACATTACCAAGGTTCATTCCAGGCCACCAACAACCTCTGAAGAACTTTTAGTATCATTTCCTACATTTCTTTCCCACTTCTGCTCCAAGGAGCTCACATCTCTCCCTCTCCTTGATTATATCCTCTCATCACGCGTGTGAAGCAGACTACTCTGAGATTTAGTGACTGACCCAACGCAAGCCAGCAGCAGTGTTAGAAATTAGCCAGGTGCCAGGCGCAATTTGCAACTGACGTGGGTCCAACTGTGACCATGTGAATGCCAACTGTGACCAACTTCTCTGGATGCTAGGTTGGCAACTGACCTCTCCATCTGACTGGTCCCTCCAGCTTTCTTAAGCAGAAGGGCTTATTCACTGCACCAAACTTTTTCCTCCAGGGAGTACATGGCTCACTCCCTACAATGACCCTGTGAGGTAGGTGAAGAGGTTGTGACTGACTCCAAGCTCATTCAGTGAGCTTCAGTCCAGACACTGAGGTCCAGCTCCAAGGGTCTTCTGGCGGTTCCCTCACTGAGAGGTTACAGGGAATCAGGCAGAGGGCCTTCTTGGTAGTGGCGCCCGCCCTGTGGAACGCCCTCCCATCAGATGTCAAGGAAATAAAGAACTATCTGACTTTTAGAAGACATCTGAAGGCAACCCTGTTTAGAGAAGTTTTTAATGTTTGATGCTTTATTGTGTTTTTAATATTCAGTTGGGAGCCGCTCAGAGTGGCTGGGGAAACCTAGGCAGATGGGTGGGGTATAAATATATTACTACTACTACTACTACTACTACTACTGACTTGTTGGGGATTTGAACCCTGATCTCCCAGGTCCTAGTCTGACACTCTAATTCCAAACTTTTATTTATTTATTTATTATTTATTGAATTTATATACCGCTATAGAGCAAACTTTTCATGTCGGTGACGCACTTCTCTTTAGACACGCATCATTTCACGATACACTAATTCAGTTTTATTAGCAGACCAGAGGTTAAACAAACCCCTTTGCAGCCCAGGGAGCGTTCGCGTGACACACTGTGACAAAGTTGGAAAAACTCTGATCTAACCACTACACCACCCTGCCTTCCTGGAATCCTCCTGCTATGGGGCAGCTCTATAAATTACATTAAGTCAATAAATAAGGCAGAAGCAAAATGCCCCTTGGAGAAGAATCTGGCGTATTTCCCTGGAGTCTTGCTTTTGTTTCATTCTGGATTGTTTTATTTGATGTTTTAATGTGTTGTAAAAGTGCATAACCTGAGGTACCACTGTACTAGAGTCCAGCAATCTAACCACTACCCCATGCTGGCTGTTATCACTACTAGGAGACGCAAGGATCTCCAGTTCATAAAGCCCTATACAGTGGTACCTCGGGCTACATACGCTTCAGGTTACAGACTCCGCTAACCCAGAAATAGTGCTTCAGGTTAAGAACTTTGCTTCAGGGTGAGAACAGTAATCGTGCGGCAGTAGCGGGAGGCCCCATTAGTTAAAGTGGTGCTTCAGGTTAAGAGCAGTTTCAGGTTAAATACGGACCTCCGGAACGAATTAAGTACTTAACCCGAGGTACCACTGTATGTAAACCTGAGGATGGAAGGGGCAGGTTCAAAATCATGCTTTTAGACACCGGGGCCTCCAAACCCACTTTGAGACACCACAGCCCATCCCAACCAACAGATGAAGGAGGTACAATGAACCTAGTGTTGGAAGATAAGCCGTCTGAAGCTGGCTGAATGCCACGTAAAAGACCTCACCCAAAATTCCTGAAAAAGCATAACCGTCTCACACCTCATCTCCTCAGGGATCCTCGCGCATTCTGGACACTGTGTCTGCTCAAAACGTTTATTAGAAGGGAAGTTTCCGCCAGGTTCGAATCACAGGCTGGTTCACCTGAACACCTGAGCAGCCGCCACCCACCCAGTAATTATTGACAAGGAAATTTGTTGGCGTTTTCGTGTAGAGGCAGAAACACTGGATGAACCTGCTCTGGGGGGGGGGGGGGTAAACTCCGGCCCATCTTCTCCACATACCGATCTCTTTAATCAGCGACCTAGCCCCCTGGCCCTGCCCCACACCCCTGAGGAGGGCCTGACGGATTGGGGTAAAACACCAGGTTGGGTATATAAATAGAAAATCTCAGGAAACATTAAAACAAGAGACGCAGGGTGTAATTGTCAACAACAAAGATGATACAGAGGCATGAAGAGAATAGTCACACCTTGGAAGTCGAACAGAATCCGTTCCAGAAGTCTGTCCGACTTCCAAAATGTTCAGAAACCAAAGTGTGGCTTCCGATTGGCGTGGCTTCCGTTTGGCTTCCAAAAATAGTTCGCAAACTGGAACACTCACTTCCAGGTTTGCGGCGTTCAGAAGCCAAAACGTCCGAGAACTAAGCTGTTCGAAAACCAAGGTACGACTTACCATGTAAAAATAAATGAATACTAGCATCGCCACCGACACGAACGATACAGAGTGCCATGGAAGATGAGGTATAGGGCGGTATATAAATTAAATAAATAACAATAAATTTGATCGCGCAAAGAGCAGGCATATAACATTTCGAGGTGAAAATCCAACAGGGAATGCCAACTATTTCCTACTCAGAGTAGACCCACTGCAATTAATGCACCTAAGCTAGTCGTGCCTTAACTTCACTGGGTGAACTCGGGAGTAGGATTCGCCTTGCTTATAAGCCCCCTAAGGATCCAAGACTGGCGAGATGGGGAAACTGAGACCCTCCAGGTGTGGTTGAATTTCCTTCTGCCGTATGAAGAGCCCTGCTGGCAGTGTTTGAAATTCTTTTCACTACTGGCATGGGTCCAATTGCAAACTTCGTGGCGATTTCTGGGCACTGGGTTGGCAGCTGACATCTCCATCGAACCGGTTTAAAAACCTGTGCCTTAGTCCGTAGTTAATGCCATTCCCATTTCCACTGTGTGTGTGTGTGTGTGTGTGTGTGTGTGTGTGTGTGTTTTTCTCCTTCTTGTGTCCTGGGAATTGTTGTGAGCACAAGCTACAGTCAAGCAATGAGATCATGGAATCGTAACACCGGAAGGGATCCTCGAGGGTCATCTAGCCCAACCCCCTGGCGAATATAGACATCCCATTGTGGTGACCCAAATCTAGGTCTAAGGTGCAATTGGCACCTAGCTTATATATGTGAGTTGCTAACCCTAAAGGTAAAGGACCCCTGAAAGTCATGTCCAGTCGCAAACGACTCTGGGGTTGCGGCGCTCATCTCGCTTTACTGGCCGAGGGAGCTGACGTTTGTCCGCAGACAGTTTTTCCATGTCATGTGGCCAGCATGACTAAGCCGCTTCTGGCAAAACCAGAGCAGCGCAAGGAAACGCCATTTACCTTCCTGCCGCAGCGGTACCTATTTATCTACTTGCGCTGGTGTGCTTTCGAATGAACGAATTCCTATGCCCCACAAATAACCCAGAGATGCATTTAAATACAGTGGTACCTTGGGTTACATACGCTTCAGGTTACAGACGCTTCAGCTTACAGACTCCACTAACCCAGAAGTAGTACCTCAGGTTAACAACTTTGCTTCAGGATGAAAATAGAAATCGTACTGCGGCAACAGTGGGAGACCCCATTAGGTAAAGTGGTACCTCAGGTTAAGAACAGTTTCAGGTTAAGAACGGACCTCCAGAACGAATTAAGTTCTTAACCTGAGGTACCACTGTAAAAGCACACATTCTACTCCTGTAAAAACACCAGGCAGGCCCCACAAATAACCCAGAGATGCATTTTAAATAAAAGGACACATTCTACTCATGTAAAATCACGCAGGCCGGATTTAGAAGGCGATTGGGCTGGATTCGGCCCCCGGGCTTTAGTTTGCCTACCCATGGTCTATGTCACTGTCAAAACAGCTCTTACCGCCGTGCTAAATGTAGTTCCCTATTACACTCTTGGTCCATAAGGTTTCAGAGACTGGAAACCGTCATAAACCTCCCTTCTTAAACCTCGCCACCTTTTGACTGCTTTATAGGTTTAAAGAGAATAGTAACTAGGAAAAGGCTTACCCTCCACCACCAGCCTGCCCTCGCAACATAAAAATCCCTGAAATCTAGCAATCAAAAGCTAAGGAATAAAGTCTCTGCAGAAAGGGGATTATCTCGCTCTAAGGCGTGCAACTAAGGCGTGTTCAAAAAGTCAGAGTAGCCCAGGAGAAATTTTATTTTTTCAAAAAAGAAAAGTAAGTTATTTTCTCACCAAGGAAGCACCTTTGCATTGCTCAATTACAACATGCGAAAAAGTAGGTGTGAATAAGTCAGATGTAGGCCATCATAGAGGAGGGCTAGAAAAAGCACTTGCCCCCTCTTAAATTATATTCCTGCAGTGTGCAGACGAACAGATGGACAACAAAAACAGGTTCTGCAGGCAATTACGGTGGCTAAGAGACTTTTACTGCCAGGCTAGAAGAACAAACATCTTGTTGCCCAGTGGACCGAAGATCTCACGGCTTTGCCAGTGTTTGAAATGAATGGATTACAGTCCTCAATTTCATTTAGATTGTCTCTATTACTGTTTACGTTTTAAATCAGGATTGACAGAATATTCTTTACTGTTGATGTCAGACGGCAATGGGTTTTGTTGTTTCATTACTACTTTTTAATTATATTCATAAACAAGAAAAATTAGGAGGCGGGGAAGCGTTGGCAAGAAAGTACAGTGGTACCTTGGGTTGCATACGCTTCAGGTTACATACACTTCAGGTTACAGACTCCGCTAACCCAGAAATAGTGCTTCAGGTTAAGAATTTTGCTTCAGGATAAGAAGAGAAATCGTGCTCCTTTGGCGCGGCGGCAGCAGGAGGCCCCATTAGCTAAAGTGGTGCTTCAGGTTAAGAACAGTTTCAGGTTAAGAACGGACTTCCAGAACGAATAAAGTACTTAACCCGATGTACCACTGTACAGACTGCTCTCAGAACTGTTCTCACCTGCCTATCTCCTTACGTACAGCCAGTCCGAGGGATGACGCTGGACTCAGCTATACAGTTGCAAATAAAACGTTTTAAGTATGTTTTTAAGTGCATTCTTTGTGATCCCTCATAGCCGAGTAAGATTGTCTTCCATGAACACAGTCTTAACGGTGAGTCTGTAAGTGACTGGAGGCCAATTCTGGATCCCCACATCCTTTCACAGTGGAGACATAGGTTTCCGGGCAGGAGTTGGTCACGGTGAGGGTTTTCTAAATGTGCCTTCCTCTCTCTTTCTCTCTTTCGGCCTGAGTTCGAGCGTCTTCAAAGCCCATGACACCTTTGGCAAAGGGTGTTCTCCAATTGGAGTGCTCGCACGGCAGTGTTTCCCAATTGTCGGCGTTTATGTTACATTTTTTAGAATGGCTTTGAGAGAGTCTATAAACCTCTTTTGTTGGCAACCCGCATTACGCTTTCCATTTTTAAGTTCTGAATAGAGTAGTTGCTTTGGAAGACAACAATCAGGCATCCACACAATATGACCAGTCCAATGAAGTTGATGTTGAAGAATCATTGCTTTGACACTGGTGATATTTGCTTCTTCCAGTACGTGGTTATGAGTTCGCCTATCTTCCCAAGTGATGTGAAAAAATTTCCAGAGACCCTGTTGATGGAGACTTTCAAGGAGTTGGAGATGGTGTTTATAAGTGGTCCATGTTTCTCAAGAATACAGTAAAGTTGGTAGTAGAATAGCTTTGTAAACAAGCATTTTGGGTTCCCTGCGAATATCCCGGTCCTCAAACACTCCGCACTGCAATCGGGAGAAAGCTGCACTCGCCGAGCTCAGGCGATGTTGGATTTCAGCATCGATGTTATGCAAACATGACACTAGATGGTGATAGTGAGCTTATGGCAAATGCAATATATTTTTTTAAACTTTTTTTTAAAAAAGCATTTTAATAGTGTTTTTAATATGTGTCTAGAGTCCACCACTGTCAGATTCCTCTTCCTCCTCCTTTTTGTCTCAATGTTTGCTTCTTAGGAATTGAGCGGGGAGGAGGATAGGAACAAAACTGGAATTAGTTGGCTCCGCCTATAACTAGTTCTGGCTCCGCCTACTGTTAGCCTTCCTGTCTTCCACTCTACCATTCGCAAGGAGCAGCAGCCTCTACTAGTGGCATCAGCCGCCACCCCCCCTTTTTTTTTTTGCTGTACAGCCATCTCACTGTGTTATCATGCCTTGCCTCCGGGATTTCTGTGAAATGAAGGTATCACTTGTAGGCTGCCATGCTCAACCAGAGCCTAAGGGCGCCTCCAGACCATGAGTAGGCAAACTAAGGCCCGGGGACCGGATCCAGCCCAACCGCCTTCTAAATCCGGCCTGCGGATGGTCTGGGAATCAGCGTGTTTTTACATGAGTAGAATGTGTCCTTTTATTTAAAATGCATCTCTGGGTTATTTGTGGGGCATAGGAATTCGTTCTCCCCGCCCCCCCCAAAAAAATACAGTCCGGCCCCCCACAAGGTGTGTGGGACAGTGGACCGGCCCCCTGCTGGAAAAGTTTGCTGACCCCTGCTCCAGACTATCAGATTTTTGCAGAAGAGAGTCAAACAGGGCTTTAGGCCCCCGCATTAAAAGTACATTAAAGCACTTTGTCACCCAAGCACAACTGATCCCTCCACATTTTGGTTTTTAACGACTTGTTTATAGTTTAGAAAGGGATGGAGAAATGTGTTGAAAAGTGTGGAGCTACCAAAAGAATAACGGGAAGGGGTATAAACAGCTTTTAAGAACTACCAGGATGAATGCACATTGTTGTGTAACCTCTCTGCAAGCAAATTGGAACAAATGCTTGGTAGAAGCTGGACATAGTCTAACCTCCACATTGGCTGTGTGCAAGGAAATCAGGATGAATTGCTGAATTCAGCATCGATAGCCCAGAATGCTCAGGCGAAGTGGCCGCATGGAAGCAAATATTTAGAAAAAAGTTCCTTAATACAAACTTTGGCATGCACAGGATTGTACAGTGGTACCTCGGGTTAAGGACTTAATTCGTTCCGGAGGTCCGTTCTTAACCTGAAACTGTTCTTAACCTGAAGCACCACTTTAGCTAATGGGGCCTCCTGCTGCTGCCGTGCCGCCGGAGCACGATTTCTGTTCTCATCCTGAGGCAAAGTATGAAACCCGAGGTACCACTGTACTTGGGACAGGGGCAAAACGAGGCTCTATTTCACTGGGGTCAAAGACCCGGTCTGGGACCCACCCCCTATCTGCGTACACACAAATACAGGCCGGAAGCCTCAATGGCACCCCTCTGAGGCAAAAGAACCAGCTAGCGCCCCTGTGGCTTGCCCTAGGTAATGGACTCGCTGGACACAGAGGGATGGTGGGAGGCACCAGCTGGGGAACCCCTAAGGGGAGATGGCTCTGAGTTAAGGGATTGGTGGTGGGACAATGATGAGTGGTCAGAGGGAGAAGGAGGTGGCAGAAGCTGAAGAGGTAACAGTGTTTAGCGGGCAGGGAGAGTCTGTGGCAGAGAGAAGTCCAGAATCAGAGGCAGAAGCTGAAGCAGGAGAGGAGGGAGGTGAAGAGGCAGAGGGGAGTCTGGCTGGTGAAGAAGCCAGAGTGTCTCCCCCTCCTGCTGCACCAAGCTCCCTACCCCACTGGTCTCCAGGACTAGAAGAGGTGTGAAGAGGGAGGAGCAGAGGCAGGCATGTCGGCATAGCCTCAGATTGCTTGGGAAGGACCTGGAAGAGGAGGAGACTTAAGTCAGCTGTGGGAAGGTGAAGACCTTCAGTTTCCACAACTGCCTCATGGGAGGCAAGATCTACCCAGAAGCGCTGCTGTGCTCATTAGGCACGGCAGCCCTTAGTAGGCCTTGTTTCTTATTCACTTATTCCATGTGATTTATTGCTGGCTGGCTCCCGGACACCCAAATGGACACCAGGTGCCACAAGATTCCTTGTTGTCATAGCCATGGGAGGGGCGGGCGATCCAATTTTCTCAGCGTTCCTATGTTTACTGGAGCGCTTGGCCTCCCCCTGGAGATTAAGACAGGAGGCGTGTATCGATGGCTGCCAATATCACCATCGCATTGAAGGTCAGCTCAGACAAGGCGCAAAACCACTTGCCGGGCGTTAGGTAAACCAGCCCTATCCCTGCGCAAACGCCCCTCCTGATCAGCGACATGCAGGTTACCGACAAACTGTCTTGTGGTCAGTACATCTGAGCTCAGTGAGACAAGGGGCTGGGTGGGAAAGCAACCCAGGAGGAAACAGATAAGAGGCTGATTGAGCCAACGCATGTGGTGAAAGAGAGAAGTCCCCCCCCCCAATAATCCTAGAACTCAGGGGCGTTCCAATAAAGCCACCTTTTATATATATACAGTGGTACCTCTGGTTTAATTCGTTCCAGAGGTCCATTCTTAACCTGAAACTGTTCTTAACCTGAAGCACCACTTTAGCTAATGGGGCTTCCTGCTGCTGCTGCGCCGCCGTCGTGCAATTTCTGTTCTCATCCTAAAGCAAAGTTCTTAACCTGAGGTACTATTTCTGGGTTAGCGGAGTCTGTAACCTGAAGCGTATGTAACCCGAGGTACCACTGTACAGTCACACCTCGGGTTAAATGTGCTTCAGGTTGAGCGTTTTCAGGTTACGCTCCGCGGCGACCCAGATGTAACGGAGCACGTTACTTCCGGGTTTCGCCGCTCGCAGATGCTCAAAATGACATCACGCGCATGCGCGAAAGCAGCGAAACGCGACCCGCGTACGTTGCGTTCGCTTTAGGATGCAAATGGGGCTCCGGAACGGATCCCGTTCACATCCAGAGGTACCACTGTATATATATGTAAGTTATTTGAACTAGAGTCGTACCTTGGATCCCCAACGCCTTGCGAGTCGAACGTTTTGGATCCTGAACGTCGCAAACCCGGAAGCGATTGTTCCGGTTTGCGAACCTTCTTTGGAACCCAAACATCCAACGCAGCTTCTGATTGGCTGCAGGAGCTTCCTGCAGCAAATCGGAAGCCGTCCTTTGGTTTCCGAACGTTTTGGAAGTCGAACGGACTTCCGGAACGGATCCCGTTCAACTTCCAAGGTACGCCTGCATTGTCATTTATGCGTCCTTGGTTTTTATCACTACTATGGTTGTAAATGGTTAAGAACATAAGAACAGTCTGCTGCATCTTGCCAACGTCCTAGCAGATGCCTGTGGGGAAAACCTGCAAGCGGGATCTGAGCACAAGAGCACATTCCCCTCTTGGGGTTTCCAGCAACTAGTATCCAGAAGCTGCCTCCAACTATAAAAGCAGAGCACAGGTGATGTGACTGATAGCCATCAATAACCCTCTCCTCCATGCAATTGTCTAATCCTCTTTTCAAAGCCATCGAGGTTGGTGGCTGTCACAGGCTCCGGTGGAAGGGAGTTCCACGGGTTAACGATGCACTGCACAAAGAACTCCTTTCTTTTATTCGCCTTGAGTCTTCCAACACTCAGTTTCATTGGCTGTCCATGACTTCTGGTATCACAAGATGAGAAAAACTACACATTAGTGTTACGCAGTGGTTTGAGTGATGAACTAGCACCCGCCGAGAGAGCGGGGTTCAAGTCCACACTTTCCCCTGAAGCTCACTGGGTGACCTGGTGCCAGTCACTGCCTCTCAGCCTAATCTACCTCACAGGGTTGCTGTGGGGATTCAATGAGGAGTGGAAGGACTATGTACCCAACCTAGAGCTCCTTGGAGGAAAAGTTGGGACATAAATATAACCAAACAGAACAAAATAGTGTATAATAAGAGAAAATTGCTTTGCAAAAATGTGTATTCGGTCATACCTCGGGTTAAAGTCGCTTCAGGTTGAGCGTTTTCAGGTTACGCTCCGCAGTGACCCGGAAGTAACGGAACGTGTTACTTCCGGGTTTCGCCGCTCGTACAGACGCTCAAAATGGTGTCACATGCATGCGCAGAAGTGGTGAATCGCGACCCGCAGACACGGGTTGCGTTCTGCTCTGGATGTGAACGGGGCTCCGGAACGGATCCCGTTTGCATCCAGAGGTACCACTGTATTAGGGAAAATTGCATTTTAAAAAATGTATTTTGAGGAGAAACCAATGGATCAATCTTGAGGAGGGGGGGCGGGGACGAGAAAGCAACAGATCTGCCCATCCCTAGTGACTGGGGGGAGGTGCGGAAGACACCCTCAACCCCCCCTCCCAAATCCAGGTGGTAGACGCTGTCTGTGCTCAGACCACCTCGCAGAAGGCAGGCAGGAGTCCACATTTTTGCCTGATTGCATAGCTGTCTCTGCTGCCCATCTAATCTACTTAGAAAACTGGTTCTGAAGGATATGGCTCAGACATACTCTAGCCACGTTTTGGGGTGGGGGAGAAGGGAGGAGGGGGAAGGAAAGACAGTCTCTGTGCAGCTGCAAGAGATAAAAGGCAGAGAAGCAATTTCTCAACGGTTGCAACACCTCATTGCTCTCTTTCCCCCACAACCCCCCCCCTTAAGGGTGGGTACCAGGCAGATTCTCCAGAGTCAGCAAGAAGGGCATGGCAAGGAGTGGGAGTCTCTTTCCCCATGGGGGGGGGACCCCACACCTCTAAGCAGGGGCACGACACAAAAGCAACAGACTGAGTCTGCAGAACGGGAGGGAGGGGCGATCAAAGGAAGGTTTCAGGAGGAAACAGAAATTCCATTGCGAGGTCATTTCGGCATTGTCATTGCATTTAAGGCACCTGGACTTTTCTTCTTTGCCGGGGCAGGAGAGGAGAGAGAGAAAAACAGAGTCCTAGATTTTAATCTCCAGACACTGGTGTGGCTTGCATGTTTCAACGCATGCTGCTTTTAACAAGGGGTTGGTCGGTTCGTTTTGCAACGGCAACCCCTTTGCCAGTTTCAACAACCCTTTTGCTTGGAGTGGCTCAACGCACCCCCCCTGACCACCCCCACTCTCGTGCAAAACCCCGTAACTTATTCAGACCAGCACAACTGAATCTCGCTCAGTTCCAAGAGTTCTGCATACACATGAAAATTGTGTACAGTTGTACCTTGGTTGGCAAACGGCTTGGCTCCCTAACAAATCGGCTCCCGAACGCCGCAGACCTGGAAGTAAAGCGTTCCGGTTTGCGAACGTATTTTGGAAGCCGAACGTCCAATGCGGCTTCTGATCGAGTGCAGGAAGTTCCTGCAGCCAATCAGAAGCCGCGCCTTGGTTTTCGAATAGTTCCAGGAGTCGAACGTGCTCCAGGAATGGATTAAGTTTGACAACCAAGGTACCACTGTATATCCAAATGCTTGGAAATGCCCCTTGACTAGAAGGGGAAGGGGAGAGATTGATCAAGCCATAGCATTCTCAGAACTGGAAAGCTGAGGTCTTGTCCAGGAAAAGCAGCTTAAAAACTCTTTTCGTGTTGGGTAACCCAAGCAGACCCAAGGGTGAAAAGAGCTTTTAAGTTTCGGCCATGAATAACTTCTGAAAAGGGTAATCTGGAAGTTATTTTCAGTACAATAAAAAGAAGAGAAGGCTAAGAGATGATAATTTTAAAGGTAAAGGGACCCCTGACCATTAGGTCCAGTCGTGGTCGACTCTGGGGTTGCGGCGCTCATCTCGCTTTATTGGCCGAGGGAGCCGGCGTACAGCTTCCGGGTCATGTGGCCAGCATGACTAAGCTGCTTCTGGCGAACTAGAGCAGCGCACGGAAACGCCGTTTACCTTCCCGCCGGAGCGGTACCTATTTATCTACTTGCACTTTGTGCTTTCGAACTGCTAGGTTGGCAGGAGCAAGGACCGAGCAACGGGAGCTCACCCCGTCGCAGGGATTCAAACCACCAACCTTCTGATCGGCAAGTCCTAGGCTCTGTGGTTTAACCCACAGCACCACCCGTGTCCCTCTTCAAATATCTGACAGGCTCCCACATGGAAGATGGGAGCACATTTTTGTTTCCTGCTGATCTGGAAGTGAGGAGCACCCAAACCAATGCATTCAAAGTACAAACATATTCAGATTCTGACGAAACAGCAGAAATAATTTACAGAGGGGATAAGCTGTTCCAACAGCAAAATGGACTTCCTTGAAAGGTGATGAGCTTTCCCTCGTTGCAGGTATTTAAACAGAGGTTGGATGGTCATCTGTCAGGGATTATTTAGCTGCAATTCCTGCATTGCATTAGGTTGGACTAGGCAGCCCCCTTCCAGCTTGACAATTCTGCGATTCTATTACTCTCTCTGCCTTGCTTGCCGGGCAAACCCTTTTAAGTATAACAGCTCTGGAAGCCTCGGGATGTTTGCGCAAGATCTCACAAGAGTACCCCAGAACCGATGTGCTGAGTGGGCCAAAGAGCTTAAAAATTATTTCCGGGCAAGGAAAACCCAAGCAGACCTGGAGACAGTACAGCTTATTAGCTCTCCACCTTTGCACAAGTTCAACCAACCTCCCTTCAGTTGCGCAAGGCCGAAATCACGCAAGTAAAATGTTCGTTAAGATGCAATAGTGCTGTACCGCTCGATCACTTATCGGCTCCAAGGAGCGCAGAAGGAACTCAATACAATGCAAGCATTTTAAGGAACCAGTTCAAACCTTAAGCATTGGAATTCAGTCTCAATGCCAGCTGGGCTGGAGAAATGCAAGAAATAAGTAAAAATAAAAACCTGTAGACCTCTGGAAAACTATCAACAGAACTGTACGGAACAACCTTACATTTACAGAGCAAAATGTCCTCTTGAATTATATACCCAGCACATAGAAACTTACAAAAGGACAATACAAGTGGACTCTCTGTGCCCTTGTCGCAGCAAAAAGACTGATACTGATGAATCGGAAAAATAAAAATGCGGCTCCCTTCTGCGATTGAAGAGTTATACAAACTCGCAACGTATGAACAACTTGCATATAAACGCAGATTTGCCTTGGACAAATTCAATGATATTTGGAATCCGTTCTTACAAATACTGTTAATAGGTCAAGATCTGGTGAAGTACAATAACAACTTTGTAAAATACACAGTTATGGGTTTTCCTCCCTCCCTTTGTTTTCTCTAGTACACGGGTGCCGTTTCTCTCTTTTATTTACATCTCACCATGTTTAGTGTACATATGATTATTTATTTTTTGAATTTTCAATAAAAGAGTTTAACACAAAAAACAAAAAGAGCACACTAAAGTCATCCCAAAGAAACACAAGCCCATGGTGCAGTTCTCGTGTCCTCTAAGAGCCTTCACTTCCTTGACATGTCAGGCATTTTAAGCTTCAGGTCACTTCAGACACACCGTCGTCTGAGCTCCCCACCCCCAAAGGCAAACCATGGTTTCTAGGCTCCCTGCCATGTCAGGTTCATCAGGCTTACATCCATCGTGTTGAGGCAGCAGTCTCCAACAGTTGAGCCATAACTGTTACTTATAAGACTTAACACATAATGCAAAAAAAAGGCCTCATGCTATTACATACAAAGATCTGGCAAACCATCGTTTCCAATTCTGGGTAGCTGACTGCAAACCATGGTTTGCCGATTCAACTATCAGGCCAAACCATGGCAAAGCCCCCTTAACTATAAGTCTCATGTTGGGGCTGAATGAAGCTTTCCTTTCTTTGAAGATCAAAACTGAAAACTACTCTATTTGGAAAAGAGATGCTGCTTAGCTTCATCTGTAGCTCTGAGCCGTTTCCCGAAGTAAACGGCAATGCCGGCGTTACATTATTATCAGCCACGCTCGCTGCACAGAACAAGCGGGGGAAAGCTGCCTAGCCCACGCAGCGTTCCAAACTATTATAGCAGCCTCCTCACTGCAATTGGGAAAGTGCAGAAATGGTGAGGTTGGAGGAACTCCTCCAGGAAGAAAGGTTACAATATTCAGACTTAGAAAGAGACGAGTCATTGGGCACATGACAGAGGTATATAAGATTATTCACAGTGCAGAGGAAGTGAAACGTTTTCCTACCTCTTGTATGGTGCTAAATCTCAGGGTCATACAACAAGGCTGAGTGGCTGGTGATTCAGGACAGAGAAAAGGATGCATTATTTCAGCAAGACGCAGCGATGACCACCAACTTGGGGATCATCAGCACTATATGTTTAAAGCAGTCATGCCTTCCCCCAAAGACCTCTAGGGGCTATAGTTTGCTAAGGGCTCTGAATGCTGTTAGGGGAACCTAATCCCTTCGTAAAGTTCCCTGGAAATTGGGATGTGACTGTTAAACCACTCTAGAAAATTGCAGTTCAGGGAACAGGCTCTCCACATCCTTAACAAACTACAGCCCCTAGGCGTCTTTAGGCCATGGGTAGGCAAACTAGGGACGCGGGTGGCGCTGTGGGTTAAGCCACAGAGCCTAGGACTTGCCGATCAGAAGATTGGTGGTTCGAATCCCCGCGATGGAGTGAGCACCCGTTGCTTGGTACCTGCTCCTGCCAACCTAGCAGTTCGAAAGCACGTCAAAGCGCAAGTAGATAAATAGGTACCGCTTCGGCAGGAAGGTAAATGGCGTTTCCGTGCGCTGCTCTGGTTCTGCAGAAACGGCTTAGTCATGCTGGCCACATGACCCGGGAGCTGTACGCCGGCTCCCTCGGCCAATAAAGCGAGATGAGCGCCGCAACCCCAGAGTCGGTCACGACTAGACCTAATGGTCAGGGGTCCCATTACCTTTACTAGGCAAACTAAGGCCTGGGGCTGGATCCGGCCCAATCGCCTTCTAAATCCGGCCCATGGATGGTCCAGGAATCAGCGTGTTTTTACATGAGTAGAATGTGTCCTTTCATTTAAAATGCATCTCTGGGTTATTTGCGGGAAACAGGAATTTGTTCATTTCCCCCCCAAAAAATATAGTCCGGCCCCCCACAAGGTCTGAGGGACAGTCCGGCCCCCCTGCTGAAGAAGTTTGCTGACCCCTGCTTTAGGAGAAGCCCTGTCTGCTTAAAGTGGGAATGAGACTGCTTTAAATGTAGAAGTGCATCTTTGGGACCCAAACAGCATGAAAGGGGGGTTGGACAAATGAGGAGGGTCTGATCCAGCATGGTCCTTTCGGTCCTTGCGAGCATCACACAGAACTCTTAGCCATCCTCAAATAAAAATACAAATACAGGAAAAGAGACAAAGATTGCAAGCCTAAACTGGAGTCAAAACCTTTTTACCAGTGAATCCCCAGTAGTAGTAGTAGGAGGGTTAATTAGATAACAAACCAGCTCCTGTTGCTGGAGGAGTAATGCGCACACCCACCCCACCGAAAGTAAATCTTCTAGGTTTAACATCAGCCAGGGCATTAAAACAGTAACTTATTTCGACTCCGGAGGTTTCGTTCCCGTGCAAAAAGTGTGCTTCCAGCATTCTGAACTCTAGCAGATCTAATAAAAAAGTTCATTACCCCACTTGCTCCAGGTAGTTTCGCGTTTGTTTTTTTTGCATTACAGACAAAACATTGAAACAAACCAATTATCAAACAATCAAAGATCACAAGGAGCAGGGTGGGGGGAGATACATAAAGGATTCCTGTGTCCTCATTACTTTGGAAAGAAGGTATCTATAAACGGCCAAATGTACGATTACAACAGCAGACTTGCAACGTTAACAACAATCTTCTTTAAAACTTGGAAGTCGGTGACACAATAACTAAATAAGGAAAATCCACAATATCGGGATGAAGCTCAGGAAAACATAAATCTCCAAGTAGAACAGTGAACATAATATGGTCTAGGTTCTTCTGGTGTTAAATTCATTAAAGCAATGAAGGAGGAGGAATTATCCTAAATATCTTCTCTGGTTAAGCCACCTCTTGACTACCCTGTAAATTTTGTTAGTTTAAGTCTACACAAGCACAACCTTCCAAACGCTTGCATACCAGTTTTGCATAGTCAACAAACAATCACTTCTCCATAGGAATGCGACTGCCACCTGGGCTGCTACCAGGAAACAGATTATTAATGGCTTAAGCAAAATACAGTTATTTGCTCCTCAAAAATAACGAAGTGTGGCCAAGCCTGGGTCTTTAACCGCTGCAATAGGATTTTATAAATCCGTAGTGTTGCATTTGTTAAGGACCAAGAAATCTCCCTGCAAAGACATCTTTAGCAACATTTGAGTCTTCTTTTAGAATAAAAAAAGAAGTGATGTCACTTTTAAGAAGTGAAGGAAGGGAAAAAAGTCAGGAGAAAGGCACCCTCACACCACCTAGGGCTAACAACTCTCCTTTCGACAAACTTTTGCTAAGAAAGAAAACAGACAGGGATGTCGTCCAATTAAGAGACATGCCAGCTGACCAGTCCTATCCGTTTTAGTCAATAGCTAGATCAATAAAGTCTGCATGAGGCGAAAACCTCAAGATGTTTGTAAGCAAAAGGGATGTGCTGTCTATAGAGCGAGCATGCATGTGTCATAATGCAGCATATGAGGGTACATTCAGAGGTGGGGAATATGGCATTAGTTTTCCTGATTATAGCATCCCATTTTCTAATGTCCCATTCACACTGCAATACCTGTTGTGTTTTGGAACTGTGGTTCTTTGAGCAGTACACTGGTAAAGGGACCCCTGACCATTAGGTCCAGTCGTGGCCGACTCTGGGGTTGCGGCGCTCATCTCACTTTATTGGCTGAGGGAGCCGGCGTACAGCTTCCGGGTCATGTGGCCAGCATGACTAAGCCGCTTCTGGAGAACCAGAGCAGCGCACAGAAACACCATTTACCTTCCCGCCGGAATGGTACCTATTTATCTACTTGCACTTTGAGGTGCTTTCGAACTGCTAGGTTGGCAGGAGCAGGGACCCAGCAACGGGAGCTCACCCCGTCACGGGGATTCGAACCGCCAACCTTCTGATCGGCAAGTCCTAGGCTCTGTGGTTTAACCCACAGCGCCATCCGCATCCCTATAATACACTGGCATATGTCATACTAAGTTTCATTCTCATCTGTGAGCGTGGTGTGGCACAACAACTCATCGGACAAGGTTACTACTCCCACCCCCTCTTCCCACCAACTCATGATTCCTCCCCTAAAAATGGAAGGGAAGAACTGAATGCCTTAAAATTGCCCAAGACTCCATCACAGTACTTCCACAATTTCCAGGGTTCGGGGGGGGGGGCTGCAAAAAGATTACTTCTGGAACCAATTAGTGGGGGAAATGAGTGCTAAACTAAACTCTGCTACATTTCCAGGAGTGACTTTCGTGCCATGAGAAGGCTCAAGTACAACACGGAAATTAACCGGAAAATGTTGGGGAAAGAGAATAAACTGCTGTGTGAACAAGGCCTTAAGAAACAGCCCCAGTTACAAGAGAGGAAAGGGAGGATGCTTTTAAAAGCATCCTTAACCCCTGCACTTTTCCAAAGTACTTGCATTAATAGTGCTTTTTCTTTTTCTAAAAAAAGATGTGTATAACTGGGGAGCATTTTTTTGTTGAAGAGGAGTAGCAACTTTAAGTGAATTAAAGAGTAGCAACTTTAAGTGAATTAATGTTGCAAACCAAATAGGAGGCAGGTTAGAAAATCCAGCTGCTATTCACGCAACAACATCAAGGAAACAAATAATCAGAACAGCAAAAAAGCAATAATGCAAAACTAGCAGACACAGCAAGGCAATTTGGAGCTCAGTGTAAAGCCATATTGAAAAAAAGCCAATTGTGAGGTCTTGCACAACAAACCCACTGACTCCAAAGATCCAACTTTTCCCGACAAGTGTGGGAGGGAAATGCCCTGAAAATAGTGGGTTTTACACCTGCTTTGAGATTGTCTAACCTCCCCGCCGGGATGCGGGTGGCGCTGTGGGTTAAACCACAGAGCCTAGGGCTTACGGATCAGAAGGCTGGTGGCTCGAATCCCCACAACGGGGTGAGCTCCCGTTGCTCGGTCCCTGCTCCTGCCAACCTAGCAGTTCGAAAGCACGTCAAAGTGCAAGTAGATAAATAGGTACCGCTCCGGCGGGAAGGTAAACGGCGCTTCCGTGCGCTGCTCTGGTTCGCCAGAAGTGGCTTAGTCGTGCTGGCCACATGACCCGGAAGCTGTACACCAGCTCCCTCGGCCAATAAAGCGAGATGAGCGCCGCAACCCCAGAGTCGGCCACGACTGGACCTAATGGTCAGGGGTCCCTTTACCTTTAACCTCCCCGTCAACCAAATCGGTATGATTTTGCATTAAATAGCCAACATTGCCTAACCAGTCAGGACCAATGCTCAACAAACAAGGTCACTGAGAAAAGCCATCCACTATTTGGTTGCCATTCTTATCCGTATTCAAAATTCCCCAGGCGCGTTTTGAATGTGTTGTAGACCACTTTTGAGATTTTTCTCTTTAAAACATAAAGCAGTATAGAAATGAAATTATCATTAACATTATCACTTGGTGTGTCACTTGGCAATAACTTAGATACCTGAGTTTCTAACACTGATTCAGCTATCCATATTAACAGCTTCTTGAGCAAGGCTTTTTGCAACCCTCCTTCGTCAGCCACAAAGATTGAGGTTATGACGGGCTTCCGAGCCAGTTCATTTTACAGAGGGAAGGGTGACACTTAACGTGGCGCCGTGCCCAATGTCACGCAGGAAGAAACTAGCAAAACTGGACAGAGAAGCCAGACACCGGCCTCACCCACGCTGCCGCTCAAAGCTCCACATCAGGGCTTCAAAAGACCCAGTCTTTTTCTTGATCCGCATTGTTCTGTTGAACTGTCGGCCTTATTGGGATCATGCAAAATATTAACAACTTTAGGGGAGGGAGAAGCAAAGCGCGTGAACACACACCACTGAACTGCTAAGATACAACTGGCAATTTAAAAATGTGAATACCATTGGAAAATGCCAATTTATGCACTCTCGTGTAGGCAGTAAGCCTTAAGCCACAGGGGTCAGGAAACATTTTCAGCAGGGGGCCGGTCCACTGTCTCTCACACCTTGTGGTGGGGGCCGGACTATAGTTTGAAAAAAATATATGAACGATTTCCTATGCCCCACAAATAACCCAGAGATGCATTTTAAAGAAAAGCACACATTCTGCTCATGTAAAAACACCAGGCAGGCCCCACAAATAACCCAGAAATGCATTTTGCTGCTGGTGTTTGCCTGCAGACAGCTTTCTGGGTCATGTAGCCAACAGGACTAAACCGCTTCTGGCGCAATGGAACACCGTGACGGAAACCAGTGCACACGGAAATGCTGTTTACCTTCCCGCTGCAACAGTACCTATTTATCTACTTGCACTGGTATGCTTTTGAATTGCTAGGTTGGCAGGAGCTAGGACAGAAAAACAGGAGCTCACTCCATCGTGGGGATTCGAACCGCCGACCTTCTGATTGGCAAGCCCAAGAGGCTCCGTGGTTTAGACCACAGCACCACCCGTATCCCTGCAAAGCTGAGCTGGTGAGGAATGTGGCTGCCAACTGGGTGTGGAGATGGGAGAATCCTGAGGGCCAGAGAGAAACCACAAGATTTTACTAAAACAAGCTCTTCAGACATAAAATACAAGCATAAATCAGTATATTGCAAGGGACAACGATCCAGCAGATGCACAAAATCAGCCGCTCTCATCCAAAGAAACACCCTTTGTCCAAAGGAACAAATACGTCTTACCCCATCACTAGGTGTAAGGCAATGGTGATAATTCCAGGGAGAGGCAATTTGAAATCCAGGGTGCCACAACACGGAAGACCCTGAAACTCCAGAGAGCCACTTCCAGTTAGTATACTGGAGCTCCTGGGGTAATGATCAAAAACTGCACAAGCTGAAATACATTAACATAGGCAAGTCAAAGGCCTTTTCCCATCGTGACCCCAGAAGGGACAACAGCAACCCCACTGCGGCCATATGGTGGCAAAATACAGGTTGAGGAGGACTGTTCTCAACAATAAGCCCTATGATCAAAAGGAAAAAACTGGTAGAGAATCAACATCTGTTTTTCCGCTGATCTTGCATCAACATGGCAAGCAGCTGGCGTGACCCAACCTAGGTCTTGTTGCGCTACAGCAGATCTAAGGAGGATCTGATCGCCAGATAAGTTTTGCAATGAACAGCTCACGTACTAGTAGCCGATGGGGTGTGGCCTCCAGATGTTGCCAGACCACAACTTCCGCCATCCCTGACCACTGGGCAGGCTGGCTGGGGTCCAGCAACATTGAGAGGCCTCCACCTTGGCTGTCAATGTGCTGGATCAGGCACGTCCAACAGGTAGATGTTGATCTGGACATCTTTGCCTCCCATAAAAAAAGCTCAACCAAAAACAGGGCTTTCCTTCCTAAAAAAGGGGGTAGATCACTGCCAGTTTTTAACTCTGTGAGTAGACCAACAGTCTCTTGGGAGTTGGTCACCCCTGTCCTAGATAGCTCAAATGAGTGCTGCCATCCAATTGAAGAAGGAACTTAAGTCAACTGCAACACAGTCCTAACCATGCCTACTCAGATTTAAGTCCTATTGAATTCCATGGGGCTTAGTCCCAGGTAAGTGGAGTTAGGATTGCAGTTGTAATCAATTAAATCTGCATATTGCGGGGCGGGAAGCAAAAGTTCCAGAGAAGAAAAGGCATCTACTCCCGGCTTTTAGGTTACACCATCATTTATCTCCGGGGACACCACCTTAATAGAGGAATTTCCCCTTCTCTCACACACGGGAAAGAATGCCTCTTAAGATAGTCATAGAATCACAGAATTGTAAAGTTGGAGGGGGCCTCCTGGGTCGTCTAGCCGAACCCCCCCCCCTGCAATGCAGGAATCTCAACTGGATCAGACATGACAGATGGCCATCCAACCTCCTTCAAGGAAGGAGAGTCCACCACCTCTTGTGGGAGTCCAGTCCACTGTTGAACAGCTCTTACTATCAGAAACGTTCTTCCAGATGTTTAGCTGGAATATCCTGTCTTGTAACTTGAAGCCATTGGTTCGGGTCCAACCCTCCAGACCAGGAGAAAACACACTTGCCCCATCCTCCATGTGACAGCCCTTTAGACAGCTGAAGATGGCTATCATCTCCTCTCAGTCTCCTCTTTACCAGGCTACTATCGACAGGGATTTCTTTTTTTTTAAAAAGGACTTGCATTTTAAAAATGATATTTTTTTAAAAAGTAAATTTGCTGATTCATCTGGGGCACCATTTTGGCTTATCATTGTTTTTCCCAGGCCAGCCACCCTCTAAGTAGGGACGCAGGTGGCGCTGTGGGTTAAACCACAGAGCCTAGGAGTTGCCGAACAGAAGGCTGGCGGTTCGAATCCCCGCGACAGGGTGAGCTCCCATTGCTCGGTCCCTGCTCCTGACAACCTAGCAATTCGAAAGCACGTCAAAAGTGCAAGTAGATAAATAGGTACCGCTCCGGCGGGAAGGTAAACGGCATTTCCGTGCACTGCTCTGGTTCGCCAGAAGCGGCTTAGTCGTGCTGGCCACATGACCCAGAAGCTGTATGCCGGCTCCCTCGGCCAATAAAGCAAGATGAGCGCCACAACCCCAGAGTTGGCCACAACTGGACCTAATGGTCAGGGGTCCCTTTACCTTTACCCTCTAAGTGCCACCCACTCCAGACATTTGACGACTATAACTCACATCAGCTTCACCAGGGATGATGGGAGTTGTAGTCCAGCAACATATGGAGGGCAACCAGGTTGAACGAAGGCTGAACAAAGCCAACTAGCCAATTAACTGGACAATACAGCTCTTACCTCCAATGTTATGCCCATTTCAGGGGCAAGAGTAAAAAACAGGGTTTATTTTCAAATTCATCCATTAGTGGTGATCCACTTCAACCCAAACCAGGGTTTTCCAAACTTGGGTCTCCAGCTGTTTGAGGACTACAATTCTCACCATCCCTGACCACTGGTGCTGCTAGCCCTAAACCCTCCAAAAAGTCTTGTAAACTGGCTTATTACAATCAAGCAGCCCTTCAATTCCATTATTCTAAGTCGACCTTTCTCAGTGAGCATACAGACAGGCCCCTTGTTTCTCATGGAAGGCACCTACGCCAGACTTGCGTACAAAGAGATCAACATGCCTTGCATTTTCAGCACAAAAACCCAGCAGAACCCCTTGAACCTTGAGCTATTTACCCTGCAAAAAGGTCCACTAACGCCTATTGCAGAACGCCAGGTTCCTTCTGAAACTTACCTGGGACATTCATCCTCAGACCAGGAAGCCCATCAACTTAATCCCAGATGTGTGGAGCATTAAGACTTCTAGAGCTTTGGCAGGGACCAGCGTGTGAGGAAGTCAAAAAAGGGGAGAGGAGCAAATGGCCAAACCGATCGCCATCTCCCCTCACACCAAGGTGGCTGGGTCAGGAGGACAGGGGGGAAATTTGCTTCCGGAGCAAATTCCACAGGGTGTCCTTTTATCGCGGACCAACGCCCCATTCTGAGAATTCATCTGGTGTCTCTTTGCCGCTGAAAGGCAACCCAGTGCCCACAGGGCAACTCCTCAAGGTCGCTGACAGAGGGCGAGGCTGTAAATACCAGGAGAAAACAAAAAAAAACCTCCCAAATGACTAGGCATGGCTTCCTACAACCCCCTGGCCATGATCAGGCAGCTGACCACTTATCCATCTCAATCTCTCTGCCAACTATTGCGCATACTCACACCCCTAACCCTGCCCTGTTTTCCATTGCAGCGGGTGTGTGTGTGAAGCACAAAACAGGCATGTTCATCTGTTAAATAGGATATTTAAATCTTAACGCCAGAGAGCATTGGGATAGGGGTTTTGGTTTTTTTACAAATTTTACAGCAAGTAGATAGGAAGTTTGGGGGGGGGGGAGAAAGTTAAGATTCCAGGACCGAACAGCAGATGTAAGTTGCCTGGAGGGCAGTTGTGGGGAAGGGGGCACATTGCTCGATCAGATAGTTCGGTGTAATGTCCACCTCAGTGTTTTGTGACTCAGGGCAGGTCGTATGGCCTCCGACTGAGTTTCCACAACAACAGCAGAAAGGTTGGGGGGGGGAGAGCCTACGAAGACAAGGATCAAAGTTTTCAGCCCCGTTGTGAAATCTGGGTGTTTGAAAAGCAAACAAGTCCACAACTGTGCCAGAGAGCCATGTCTTTTCCTTTATCTCTCACCCACCTTCTTCTGCCTTGCGAAATGCAATTTTTTTTTTTTGGAGGGGGAAGAGCAGAGAGATAATAGGCAAAGTCTGGCTTATTGCAGTGGTCATCCGCTCTTGCTTCAGAGATTAGAGGTGGCATTTCAGGGAAGATTTGCATAACAGCCTCTTCGTTGGAAAGAAAAACTTTGCCAAGAGGTTTGGGGGGTTTTTTCCTCTCTCGCTTTCCGCAGCAGCTTTTTTTACAAAAACAACACCCCAGCAACAACAGGGAAATACACACACGTCAGCCCTTGGGTCACAAAAGCACAGAATCAAGCTTCCTAGTCGAGAATGGGCAACTTTCTACATTGGGTAAAATATAGAAATGGATGCCTGGGAAAGTTTATGGAACGCGGATATAAAGTTTACAGCATGTTATCGTTTAAGAGAAAATTGTATGAAAATGTTATATAGATGGTACCGAACACCTAGTAGATCAGCAAAAATGTATAAATCCGAATCGATTATGTGCTGGAAACCATTTTTCATATGTGGTGAAAAAAGGCAGCCTTTTCATATGTGGTGGTCTTGTAATATAAGGTTAAAGCTTACTGGGAAATGATATATAATGAACTGGAAAAGATGTTTAAGGTAACATTTATTTAAAAACAACAACCCAGAAGCTTTTCTTTTGGGAATTATGGGATCAGAACTACCTGAAGAATATAGAAATTTATTTATGTACGCAACTACAGCTGCAAGAATGTTATTTGCCCCAAATTAGAAGGAATAAGAGGTACCGACGAGATAAGAATGGATACAGAGGTTAATGGACAACGAAGATATGCTGAAACTTATCGGAATAATAAGAAATCAAGATAACATTTTTTTATATAAAAAGGAATGGACATGTTTTATTGAGTATTTACAAACAAACGGCAAACAGATTAAGACATTGGCAGGATTAATGAATAAACCTGCAGTTTCAAAATGTATATAGGATAAATACGGGAAAAGATATATAAAAAAAAGGGCACGCTGAGATAATTTGGAGTATGAAAAGAAATGAAAGAACCACAGCAAGAGGGGGAAGGGAGTCAAGAGTTTGAAACGTTAAAATTATGATTGAATAATTGTTGTAATATATATATAAATGAAAATTATAAATAATTTTTTAAAAGAGAGGGAGAGAGAGAATGGGCATCTTCTTTGCATGGCTTTAAAAGAGGGCTGTACAAAGTCGTGGAAAATTAAGGCTATCGGTAAATTTAAAGGTAAAGGACCCCTGGACGGTTAAGTCCAGTCAAAGGAGACTATGGGATTGCGGCGCTCATCTCACTTTCAGGCCGAGGGAGCCAGCGTTTGTCCACAGACAGCTTTCTAGGTCATGTGGCCAGCATGGTTAAACCGCAACAGGACACCATGACAGAAACCAGAGCGCACGGAAACACCTTTTACCTTCCCGCTGGAGCGGTACCTATTTATCTACTTGCACTGGCGTGCTTTCGAGCTGCTAGGTTGGCAGGAGCTGGGACAGAGCAACAGGAGCTGGGACAGAACCACCTTCTGGGCTGGGAGCCTACCACTTAATCCCACCTGTGTGAAGCTGGTTACCAGTATGTAAAAGTAAAGGGAAAATACACTGAACACAAGATAAATTGCTTTGTTAACGGCTCTTATTTATTAGCAGTAGTCATGGCAGCACCAACTTGAAAGGCCGTTTTCAGAGTACGGGTAACCTGGTACCTCGGGTTAAGTACTTAATTCGTTCTGGAGGTCCGTTCTTAACCTGAAACTGTTCTTAACCTGAAGCACCACTTTAGCTAATGGGGCCTCCTGCTGCCACTGCGCCGCCAGAGCACAATTTCTGTTCTCATCCTGAAGCAAAGTTCTTAACCTGAAGCACTATTTCTGGGTTAGCGGAGTGTGTAACCTGAAGTGTATGTAACCTGAAGCGTATGTAACCTAAAGTACCACCGTACAACGGTGATGGGTCCCTGCCCCAAGGATATTGCAATTTAACCATTGGGGGCAGAGCAACAAAAGGAAGAATGTGGGAAAGTCTGCTCCTTTTTCGCTAGATGCACCTCAGCTTAGTTAGGAATAACGCAAGGCTGCCTGAAAACATTAACAGGAAAGGAGAAGATCTGATGGCTCTTCCTCACTTCGAAAAAGAAAAGTCAAGTCTGCACTTTATGAAAAAAGAGACACAAGGCTTACACATTTTGCCCCAGTTTGAATCGCAAGGCTTGCACTTCCGGAAGCAATGCATAGCTCATGGTTTTCATTTCAAATATGGAAGCAAAACGAAAAGTCGGGAGGCATCGGACCTGTCATTTGTGCTTCATGTTTGGAAACCCAAAAAGGGGAAAGGAACTCAAACTTCCTCCCGTTAAAGTTTGCTTGATCTTCCTCGAGGTTTTAGTGCAGCTGTGGGGAACCCCATTGCCCCTGGCCAGCAACCGTGCTTCCTGGGGCCTGTGGTTCATCAGCATCTGGAGGGCCAAAGGCTTCCTCACAGCTGGTTTAGTGAAACTCATGCATTTATGGTTTGTTTGTTGTAATCATATACAGTGGATGCTCGGGCTGCGAACATGATCCGTGTGGGATGCACGTTCGCAACCCACAGCGGCACGTCTGCGCATGTTGCGATTCGGTGCTTCTGGACATGCACAAAGTGCGATTTAGCGCTTCTGCACATGCGTGACCCCCCAAAACCCAGAAGTAACCCGTTCCGGTACTTCCGGGTTTCGGCGGGTCCGTAACCCAAAAAAACGCAACCTAAAACGTCTGTAACCCGAGGTATGACTGTATATGTTTCTGGGCAACGCTGCAGCTGCTGAAACTGATCGTTGAAGTGTGAAATATAAGGGGGGAAATGGCAACCTTGAGAAGATAACTGCCAGGGGAAAACACTCAAGGAGGGTTTAAAACAAGGCAGGTGAGGGGCAGGGCCTGCGGACCTCAGGTCCAGCCTGTCTGCAGTACACAGGACAGCTGTCTTAAGTATCAGGTCAAGTTATCTGTCTGTGGAGTCCAGAATTGTCTGCTTTGAGGGGCAGTGGAGCTGCAGGATCTCAGTCAGGGAAAGGACCATCCCACTGCCTGAGGGAAAAGTGAATTATGGAATTCACCACCACAAGGGGATTAGATAAATCCATGGAGGAGAGCAACGGCTACTAGCCATGTTGGCAGTATCCTACCCTCCACTGCAAAAGGCAGTAGACCAGGGGTGAGCAAACTTTTTCAGCAGGGGGGTGGTGCACTGTCCCTCACACCTTGTGGGGGGTTGGACCATATTTGGGGGGGGGGGATGAATGAATTCCGTCCAGACGTGTGCTGAACTTCCCACCCAAACACTCCAGTCATTCCGAAGGCCATTCAGCACAGGATCAAGACCCGTTGATGAGGCTGCGGGAACCACAAAGCAGGAAAGGGCTCTACCACTGAGCTACGTGGTCCCTGACCCCACCACCACCTTACAGAAAAGCCAAAAACCACACCATAGGGGATGCCCGGTGACTTCAAAGGCCAGCTACATGCAAGCTGTTCTTCACAGGAGATCAGCATGGTTGGCCGCCATGCCCATCATTTGGCAATCTAGGCTTCCCCATTTTTTTAATTAAAAAAAAAACAAGAAACAACAACAAAAACATCCCACCATCCAAAAAGTCACCACTAGACGTTCCCCAGAAAAAAAGATAGCAGACAGGAAAGAGAAGCTGATAGTTTGCATCCAGAGCAAACTGAATTTAAAGCCTTCTAGCATTCCCCCAGCATAAACTCCTGCACACTCCATTTATTATTATTATTATTATTACTACTACTACTACTACTACTACTCAGCAATTAATACCCTGCCTTTTCAGTTAACGAGACACAAGGTGGCTTAATAAAAATGAGAACCGCTAAAACATAGGAAAAACAGTAATTAAAAACAACTGAACAAGTAAAACTACATATACGTATATAAAATCTGTTAAAACCATACACAAAATTACAATAAGAACAGCACGGCAACAGCCCTTTCAATAAAGGAAGTCCATTCACAAAAGCCTGTTGGAACAAGAATGTCTTCCTCTGCCGGTGAAGGGGCAACCAAGGAGGGAGCCAGCCTAGCTTCTCTAGCAACAGACTCCCAAAGTCTGGGAGCAACCACCGAGAAGGCCATTTCTCGTGTGCCCAACAAACAAGCCGGGGGGGGGGGGGGACACCAAGAGAAGGAAAACGTCAAAATCCAGAAAGGTCTGTATGAGGGAATAATCTTTCAGGTGCATGGTTTAGGTCCAAGCTATCTCTGACGCCAGGTGAAAATTATTTACAGAGAGCCCCAAATCAATGCCCCTTAATTCCAAAGAGAACCAGTCACTGCCCCGAGGAACTGAACCATTTAAAAACTAACCGCAGAAGAACGGAATGGATGCAGGGGGTATAAAGGAAATAATTGCTTTATCTATTTTAGTTACACACACAGAAGACTCGGCTATAACAGGACTAACCAATGGGGTGTGGCCTCCAGGTGTTGCCGGACTACAACTCCCATCATCCCTCACAAGCGCCCATATTGGCTGAGGCTGATGGGAGTTAATGAGTCCAACTTTATGGGCTGGTCTCCATGGGAGCACTTTGGCCGGAATAGAAACTAATAGTCATGGAACGCCACTGTCTCTGGTCTTTTGATGTCGAATTACTTCCCAGTAGATAAGGCAAAACTGAAGGCAGAGAAAACCCAGGTTGAACCAGTTCCTTTCAATAATTACGGAATGGAAAACACCTCACTGGTTCTTGCAGAAATCAGAACAGGGTCAAATTCTCCTTAAGCCAGCGATATCTTCAGGTGCACCTGTGCCCGAGTCCCACAGGCTCAACAGATAGGCTTAGGGGGCTGCGTTCAGGACTGGGGGGACCCAGGTTCAAATTCAGCCATAAAGCTCATAGGCGGACCTTGAGCCAGTAACTCTGTCTCTCTTAGCCTGAACTGTCCTGAGGGTAAAATGGGGTAGGAGAAATCCTGCCTTGAGCTCTCAGGGCAAGTGGGTGGAATGCAATTGTGCGAATGCACTTGAGTGCAAAGACGCCGGCAGACCTTTTGAGGATTTCGGAAAGACTGCTGAACTGGAGAGTGGCGTAACGAGAAATGCGACTCTCTGCTTTTCCTTGACTTTAAGGGCAGCGGTTTCAAATATTGACTTGGAGTGGGGGTGGGGGGAAGATGATCCAGAAATGCAAGTCTTCAAGGAGAGGTTTCTTCATCAACCCTCCCATGCAGAGAGCAATTCAGATCAAACAGTGACAACAACCCTCTTCCCCTCCCTGGTTCCAGGTGCGGCCCAGAATTGCTCTCGGAGGGAAGGGCTCTAGCCCAGTTGTATAGCACCTCCTAGGTCCCAGGGCATAAGAACAGCACCTGTGGGATTAGGCCAACGGCCCATCAGGCCAACTGCACTGGCTCCCGGTGGAGTACAGAGTCAGATTTAAGGTGCTGGTTTTGACCTCTAAAGCCCTCTGCGGCCTAGGACCCACGTACCTACGGGACCACCTCTCCTGGTATGCCCCACAGAGAACCTTAAGGTCCACAAATGACAACATTTTGGAGGTCCCAAGTCGCAAGGTGGTTAGATTGGTCTCAACTAGGGCCAGGGCCTTTTCAGTACTGGCCCCAATTTGGTGGAACGCTCTGTCACAAGAGACTAGGGCCCTGCGGGACTTGACATCTTTCCTCAGGGCCTGCGAGACAGAGCTGTTCTGCCTGGCCTTTGGTTTGGACTCAGTCTGACCCTTATGTTTCCCTCCCCTTATGGTTTTGATCTATGGGCTACTTTTAAAATGAGGCTGCATTTTAAATTGCATTTTAACCTGTATTTTAAATTGTGTGTTTTCCCTCTATTATGTTTTTACTGTAATTTTACTGGTGTTAGCCGCCCTGAGCCCGGCTCTGGCCAGGGAGGGTGGGGTATAAATAAAATTTTATTGTTACAGTGGACGCTCGGGTTGCGTACGTGATCTCTGCAGGATGCACATTCGCAACCTGCAGTATCCACAACCTGCAGCGGCGCGTCTGCGCATGTTACAATTTGGCGCACATGCGCAAAGCGCAATTTAGTGCTTCTGCGCCTGCGCGACCGCCAAGACCCGGAAGTAACCTGTTCCGGTACTTCTGGGTTTCGGCAGTCCGCAACCCAAAAAAACACAACTTGAAGTGTCTGTAACCTGAGGTAAAAAGGTAAAGGGTAAAGGGACCCCTGACCATTAGGTTCAGTCGTTAACTGACTCTGGGGTTGTGGTACTCATGTCACTTTATTGGCTGAGGGAGCCAGTGTACAGCTTCCGGTCATGTGGCCAGCATCACTAAGCAGCTTCTGGCGAACTAGAGCAGCGCACGGAAACGCCGTTTACCTTCCCGCCGGAGTGGTACCTATTTATCTATTTGCACTTTGAGGTGCTTTTGAACTGCTAGGTGGGCAGGAGCTGGGACCGAGCAACGGGAGCTCACCCCGTCGCGGGGATTCAAACCACCAACCTTCTGATTGGCAAGTCCTAGGCTCTGTGGTTTAACCCACAGCGCCACCCACGTCCCTTGTAACCCAAGGTATGACTGTATTATTAGTCCAGCATCCTGCCCTCAAAGATGGCCAACCAGATGCCTGTGGGAAGCCGACATGCAGGATCTGAGACAAAAGCCCTCTCTCTTCCTGTGGTTCCAAGACATTCAGAACACATTACTTCCCCCTGCCATTCAGCCAGAGCTTAGCCATGGTAGTCAACAGCCTTATCCTCCAGAAGTCCAGGTAGGACATGCCACCCCATCTGTGGTAAAAGCATTATGGGAAATGATCTACAATGAATTGAAACAAATGTCGAAGGTAACTTTTGTCAAAAACAACACCACTACCAACACAGAGGCTTTTTTGTTAGGAATTATAGCTACAGAACTACCAAAAGAAAAGATAAAAAAGACTGCTTATGTATGCAATGTCTTATCCATGGGTAAGCAAACTAAGGCCCGGGGGCCGGATCCAGTCCAATCGCCTTCTCAATCCGGCCCGCGAATGGTCCGGGAATCAGTGTGTTTTTACATGAGTAGAATGTGTGCTTTTTATTTAAAATGCATTTCTGGGTTATTTGTGGGGCATAGGCATTTGTTCCTTCCCCCCCCCCTTCAAAATATAGTCCAGCCCCCACAAGGTCTGAGGGACAGTAGACGGCCCCCTGCTGAAAAAGTTTGCTGAGCCCTGCTCTTAGCCCAGAGATGGAAAGAAGAAAAAGTACCAACCAGAGAAGAGTGGCAGACCAAGCTGATAGAATATGCTGAAATGCCAAGACTGACGGGAGAGATCAGAAACCAGGAAGACCAAGTATTTGTGAAAGACTAGAATAACTTTTTAACATATCTGAGAGACCACTGTAAACAGTTGAAATCACTGGCAGGAATACGACGACACTTGTAAAGTAACATGAACTTTGGATATACAATGGTACCCCGGGTTACATACTCTTCAGGTTACATACGCTTCAGGTTAAAGACTCCGCTAACCCAGAAATAGTACCTCAGGTTAAGAACTTTGCTTCAGGATGAGAACAGAAATCGCACGGCGGCAGCGGAAGGCCCCATTAGCTAAAGTGGTGCTTCAGGTTAAGAACAGTTTCAGGTTAAGAACGGACCTCCGGAACAAATTAAGTACTTAACCTGAGGTACCACTGTATTAGATAGATTACAGTAAAAGATGCAGGAATAAATTTTAGAAATGGAATCCATGGAGGGAAGGAGGGAAGTCTGATGGTTTGAGAGAACTTTTTTTCTTTTTTCCCTTTTTTGTATGTATACCTTTTACGTAAAAACAATAAACAATTATTTTAAAACAACAGCAGAATGTCACCCCATCTGAAACCTTGGAGAGGGGCTGCCAGGCCGTGAGGACTGGAACAGGGAGCCTTCTCCCTCCAGGTGCTTCTGATCTACAACTCCCAGCAAACATGGCCAATGGCCCAGGGATGATGGGAGTTCCAGTTCCGCAACATTTGGAGAACCAAGATGATGGATTTTTCAGAGCTAGCCGACCTGACCGGAAGAGTCCGTGACCAGGAGGAGGAGGATTACCATGAAGAATGGACGAAATTTAAAGACTGTTTAGTTAAATATGTCAAGTTAAACTAATTGGAAAAGCTTGCAAATATCAGATAGGCTTAGGATTTAAATATGTAATGTGTTAAATTAATATGCTGAAATGCTGAAGGGGAAAGTAAGAAAGATGTTAAGTGACTAATATTATGAGAATATAGGTTTCGGAAAACCTATGATATACACTATATGATATACACTGAAATTCAACCAAGGGGATACGAGGAAGTCGCTTAACAATGTTAATAAGTTTAGTTTTAACAAGATTAGGATTTTTGTTTGTTGTAAAAATTTTGTGGGAAACTAATAAAAATAAATAAAAAACCAAAGGCTCCCCACCCCAGCCCTGAGCTAGGCAGACCAACAGTTTGATTCTGTACATAAGGCTGCTTCCTTGAGCTCCCAAAGCCAACTGTCTCAGAAAAGCACAGGTTAGCACAAAATGCTTTTAGGAGGAGATTAGTAGGGCAGTTTATAAAAATTTAAGCATGTTTGGAGACAGAAACAGAGTACAAAGTCGAGAGAATCCTAACGACACAGCAGTTTCGTCCACCCAAGAGTCACAGAAAGTTTTAAAACCTGGACAACTCATCTTTGCAAAGCGTTAAGATAGGTACAATGAAAATCCCTCTGGCTGCAATTTAGGTATTTAAGGAGAGAGACCAGAGACCATTCCTTGCGGGCTCAATGGTGATTTGACGTCCTACCGCATCTCTTCCTCCCAGTACAAAAAAAACAAAAAGCTAGAATATAAGCTGAAACAACACAACAGCTGCTGTCACGCTTCAAAAATGTTAGGATTTTAAAACTTAATTCCACTAGGGTCTAAGAGGGACGTGCGCACACATTCCTGTCAATCAGCCCCCAGGGGCAAGGAGGAAAGAGAGAGAGAGAGAGAGAGAGAGAGAGGATGGGTTTCAGAAATGGCATCACACTTTGGGCCACTTTTGAGAGTCGTTGCAGGAGTCCAACACAGAAAGGGCTCCTCTGTGTCAAAATCTGCAAGAGATAACCTGCTGAAGTAATCAGGTGCAGATGCGTGTTATCTTGCCACATATAAAACTGCATTGGGAAACTGGAAGGTCCACAATAGACTTTGAGATCAAGGGGTCCCAAGCTGTGATCCCTTGGAGCACCTGTGGTCTACTAGCTTTGAATGACGCTGAATGGGTATCTGCATTAAATATTCCCACTTATTTTAAATTGTACTTTTATGCCGTATTTTGAGTTTGCATTTTATTGCATTACAATTGGGATTCTACAGGATGAAAAACTGTACCGCACTAATACACACACACACACACCCATACAGCATCTAGCACAGCACATTAATAAATAATAATAATAATTTATTATTTATACCCCACCTATCTGGGCAGCTCCCAACAGAATAATAATAATAATAATAATAAAGCAACAAAATATCAAACATTAAAAGCTACCCTAAATAGGGCTGCTTTCAGATGTCTTCTAAAAGTCAGATAGTTGTTTATTTCCTTGACAACTGAAGAGCGGGCGCCACAACCAAGAAGGCCCTCTGCCTGGTTCCCTGTAACCTCACTTCTCACAGTGAGGGAACCACTAGAAGGCCCTCGGAGCTGGACCTCAGTGCTGAACAATGGGATGCAGACGCTCCTTCAGGGATACTGGGCCGAGGCTGTTTAGGGAGTTAAAGGTCAGCACCATGAATTGTGCTCGGAAACGTACTGGGAGCCAATGTAGGTCTTTAAGGACCGGTATTATATGGTCTCGGCGGCCACTCCTAGTCACCAGTCTAGCTGCCGCATTCTGGATTAGTTGTAGTTTCCGGGTCACCTTCAAAGGTAGCCCCATGTAGAGCTCATGGTAGTAGTTACAATCGTTGCAAGAGGTGGGGAAAATAATCCATTCGGGGGAAAGATTTGGACTGGGAGCCCAATCCCAACCAACAACTGGAGGACCACAAGCTCCCTGCTCTGAAACGAGACATCAGTGGCTTAAAACCCCAAGTCTACATACATATAAATAGGAAGTGGTGGAAGGTGGTAAAGCTCCATGCAAACCTGGGAAAAATACTAGAGAAGGAAGGATAAGGGCCGCAGCTGCTTCAGGTAAGAGGGAAAAGCTTTGATGGACTGAATGTGGGAAGATGTCTTAAGCCAAGACCAACCACCGATCCATCTATCACTGCACTCTCGCTGGCAATACAGTGGTGCCCCACAAGACGAATGCCTCGCAAGACGAAAAACTCTCCGAGTTCCAACTTCTTTATCTTTTCTTACTTCATTGTTTCTATTCATTTGTATCGTTTTCTGTTTTATATGTTATGTAACTCGTGGATGTGAAAATTAATAAAAAAAGAAGTTGGAAGTGAGAAGAGGCGAGCTTATTTCACGTACAGTGGTACCTCGCAAGACGAATGCCTCGCAAGACAAAAAACTCGCTAGACGAAAGGGTTTTTTGTTTTTTGAGCTGCTTCGCAAGACGATTTTCCCTATGGGCTTGCTTCGCAAGACGGAAACATCTTGCAAGTTTGTTTCCTTTTTCTTAACACCGTTAATACAGTTGCGACTTGACTTCGAGGAGCAACTCATAGAACGCGGTGTGGTAGCCTTTTTTGAGGTTTTTGAAGACTTTGGTGATTTTTGAAGCTTTTCCAAAACTTCTTTTGCAGCCATTTGGTAAGTTAAACTTTTAAAACTTTTTTGGGGGGTTTTGGATTTTGGGTTGGGGTGTTTGGAATTCAAGGACTTGGTGTTGGGGAAGGGTTTGCAAGAATCTGGAAGCTTGTGTGTGTTTTTTTCTGCATTTTTATGATTTTCTGTGACCATTGGGCCACTCTGCTGTTTAAAAAAAAAAATTCTGGATTTGAATTTCTGTGTGGTGGGTGGCTGGGGGAACAGTTGAGGAGGGGGTTCTTCAGCAAGAAGCAAAGAGTGGAAGAGGAACCTTCTTCGAGTTGTCCCCCAGAGTCTTAGAAAATGTACTGTACACTTTGTTGATTTTAAAATGTTTTTCTGTCATGTTTAGAAACTTAATTTATTGTTCTTTCAATTTTTGAAATGCTCTTTACAGTATGTGTGACTTTAAAGAGCACTTAATAAACTCTTGTTGTATCAAATTTGGCTTGGTTTGGACTTTTTTTGACCATAGGAACGCATTAATTGAATTTCAATGCATTCCTATGGGATTTCGTGCTTCGCAAGATGAAAAATTCGCTAGACGAAAAAACTCGCGGAACGAATTAATTTCGTCTTGCGAGGCACCACTGTAGTTCCTTGGGATTTATAGCATTAGGCATATTAGCTAACGGGCAGCAGATTCAATACAGTGGTACCTCAGGTTAAGAACTTAATTGGTTCCGGAGGTCCGTTCTTAACCTGAAACTGTTCTTAACCTGAAGCACCACTTTAGCTAATGGGGCCCCCCGCTGCCGCTGCACCGCTGCTGCACAATTTCTGTTCTCATCCTGAAGCAACGTTCTTAACCTGAGGTAATATTACTGGGTTAGTGGAGTCTGTAACCTGAAGCGTATGTAACCTGAAGTGTATGTAACCTGAGGTACCACTGTATTGGCTGACAGGCAGCAGATTCAATACACACAAAAATTGGTAATTTTTCGCATGTGAGCTTTAATTTATGAAACCCATTGCCCCTGATGGTCTATGGTCATGTCCCCAAACTCCCCCTCCCTCCAATGTCCCAACAACAGACGACTTGAAAATTACTGATGGCCATGAAGGATCACTTGATCACTTTCTGGCCTCTTGTAGCAACTGCAGTCTGTTGCACTAGATGCTGTATGGTTTTTAATTGTATTCTTATTGCTTTTTTATTTCTAATATACTGCATTTTATTGTGATAACAGTTCACATCCCAGAGAACGCAATTTGTAATAAAACACAGTGGAAGAAATCGAAGCAGCAATAATAAAAAGAACAATTAAAAACCAATGCAAACGTTTTATGCAGACGTGTCAAAGACCACCTGGATGAAGCTCACGGTTCACGTTTCGGCAACAATTGCTTTTGAAGGGGATTAGAATAATTAGTCGGAGGGCCGTCATTAGCCACAACAGCAAAATGGAAACTTCAGCTTAAGAAGCAGTCCACCTGTAAATATACAAGTGGCTGTCAGGCAACAGCAGGAAAGGCCTTCTGTCCTGTGACTGGGCTTCCTAGGGGCTTGTGACTGGCTGCTACAAGAACCAGGATGTTGGGAGTGCAATGGACCTTGGTTGTGATCCAGTATGGCTCTACTTATGTTACGACTGTAAGCCAAAGTCTCTGCCATCTCTGCTAGGCGAATCTCCTTTTAACTGGACGTCTGAGATTGAATCATGGACACCCTTCATACAAAACTACAGTGGTACCTCGGGTTACATATGCTTCAGGTTATAGACTCCGCTAACCCAGAAATAGTGCTTCAGGTTAAGAACTTTGCTTCAGGATGAGAACAGAAATCGTGCTCCGGCGACGCAGCAGCAGCAGGAGGCCCATTAGCTAAACTGGTGCTTCAGGTTAAGAACAGTTTCAGGTTAAGTACAGACCTCCGGAACGAATTAAGTACTTAACCCGAGATACCACTGTACTGAGATACGGTCTCCTATCCAGTTCTTGGTGATTAGTAATTTTACAGTGGTACCTCAGGTTACATACACTTCAGGTTACATACGCTTCAGGTTACAGACTCCGCTAACCCAGAAATATTACCTCGGGTTAGGAACTTTGCTTCAGGATGAGAACAGAAATCGTGCAGCGGCAGCAGGAGGCCCCATTAGCTAAAGTGGTGCTTCAGGTTAAGAACAGTTTCAGGTTAAGAACGGACCTCCGGAACGAATTAAGTTCTTAACCCGAGGTACCACTGTATTCTCGTGTTTTTTCTTCTTTTTGCTCCTCAATCTTTTTGCCCTACAACCACCAACCTGCACTGCATAATAAGCCCACAGTAAGCCAGGGTGGGGTACAACGGTTAGTGTATTGGATATGTACCAATCCCAGCTCAGTCCTGAAGCTCACTGGGTGCCCTTGGGCCAGTTACTCAGCCTCAGCCTGAGAAATAAAATGACTGGCCTGGCTGAACTGGCCGTCATAAGATGTGGTGGTGGCTGCCAACTGGAAAAGGAGATTAGGGAAATTCACAGAAGATAAGACTTCCAACAGTAACTACCCACAATGGCTATGTTCTACCTTCTCTGTCGGAGGCAACGTGCCTGAATGCCAATTTTTGGGAGTCACAAGTGAGAAGAGCACCGATGCACCCAGGTCCTGTTTGTGGACTCCTCCATTGGGGTATCTGGTTGGCCACTTTTAAGAGCAGGACGCTAGTCAAGCCTTCGGTCTCATCCGGCTGATCTTTGGTTATTGTTCTCGCACTTTGCCTCTGCCTCACAGTGTATATACAGTGGTACCTCGGGTTACATATGCTTCAGGTTACATATGCCTCAGGTTAGACTTCGCTAACCCAGAAATAGTACCTCGGGTTAAGAACTTTGCTTCAGGATGAGAACAGAAATCGGGCTCCAGCGGTGCGGCGACAGCTGGAGGCCCCATTAGCTAAAGTGGTGCTTCAGGTTAAGAACAGTTTCAGGTTAAGAACGGACCTCCGGAACGAATTAAGTACTTAACCCAAGGTAACACTGTATTCAAATCCTCATTAGAACCATTTATTTGCTTAATGGGAACGGATACTTGGGAGGGGAAATTCCATAGAAGTATTTCCTTGATTTTGGACTCTTGGATGTGTAAACTAAGGGACTTTTTATGGAGTAGGCATTACTAACTGGCGGGGTGAGGGAGAGAGGGGGTTCCACGTAGCTCCAGATGATGAAAAAATAGAAACTGGATGGGCTAGATGGAAAGAAAGAAAGAAAGAAACTCTCCCCTGAAACCAGGAATGACTAAAGCATTCTGCTGAAGGAGAAGCAGCAGCCAAGATTACAGGCTTATCAGTCAAGATAAACAAGGGATGGGTTTCCAAAAATCTGTGCCCTGTCCACTTATCTGGGATCCTGTTTCTGAGACCAGGAGAAAATGCAAGATCTGTTTCAAGATAGGGACACTTTCCAGGACAAGCTGCCAAAAGATTCTGTCTGAAACAGAAGCTGAGGTTTGGATCAGGCAAAGGAAGGGGGGGTATTGGTTTACTTCGCTTCAGAATACTACCTGAGCCTTTGCACTGCGGTAGGTATGAAGCCCAGGTCTCTTCCCCCTGTCCCTCACCTGGGCTGCCATGTGTCTAGCATTCGAAGTCTGATTATTGTAACTCGCTCTACGTGGGGCTGCCCTTGAGACTGACCCAGAAACTCCAGCGGGTGCAGAATGCCACGGCGAAACTCCTTACGGGGTCCTCGCTGCAGGATCACATTCACCCGGTGCTATACCAGCTGCACTGGCTCCCGGTGGAGTACAGGATCAGGTTCAAGGTGCTGGTTTCAACCTTTAAAGCCCTATATGGCCTAGGACCCTCATACCTACGGGACTGCCTTTCCTGGTATGCCCCATGGAGGACCTTACGGTCTTTAAACAAAAACATCTTGGAGGTCCCGGGCCACAGAGAGGTTAGGCTGGCCTCAACCAGAGCCAGGGCTTTTTCGGCTGTGGCTCCGATCTGGTGGAACACTCTGCCACAAGAGACGAGGGCCCTGCGGGACGTGACATCTTTCCACAGGGCCTGCAAGATGGAGCTGTTCCACCAGGCCTTTGCCCAAGGCACAGCCTGACCCCCTCCTTTGGTAATTCTTCACAGAACTCTAGCCCAAAGTCAAACACTGAGAATGGGCTCCTAGGGTCACCCTGGAGAAGCCACGCAGGAAGAACACCGAGGAGGAGGAGGAGATATTCTGTATGCTCCAAAGCGTTTTAGGAACACTTGACAAGACAAGGGGCTTCTGTTTCAATAGAATGGTGTGCAAGTTCTGCTACACACACTGGAACTTCACGGAAAACGCAAGCGTCTCTGTAAAAGGATACCAGAGCACCCCAAATCATCTGCCCGTCTACATGCGAAGAAGACAGTAAAGCTAGCTGATAGGCAATACATGGGAGATCTGCACTGATCGCTGAAATGCATTGCTAATCGTTATTATTGTATAATTGTATAATCTTGGTTTTGGCTCTCATGTAAGGCCCCGGCACTGCTAAATTAGCCACTGCCTTGTGGGAGATGTAGTCCAACAAGCTATGAAGGGCAATAGCCCCCTCACTGCACTAAAGTATGTGGCAATCTGGGCATTTACAAATTAAGAAATGGGAGGGCTGAGAATTCCTCATGCAGCTGTTCCACAATAGAAATGAAACCAGGCGATTCTGAGCACTCGATTCCAGGGTGAAATTTGGACAGGGGGGATTTCTGAAAGTATCCTTTATCCTAATTAAAGGCCTTGTCTAACTTCTCAAATTAAGCTTCTTGCAAGATTGGCCACCCACGAACTCGAGTCTCAGACTTCCCCATCAGCACCTTTGACAAATGTTGATGATTTTGCACAAGGAGGCTATTTGGGTGCAGGATCCGACGTCCTGACAACCTCAGCACTTAATTTGCTATCACTTAAGGCTACAATAATGCACTTGAAAACACCTGGGCAATGCATGGCGAAATCCCCAGAGCCGGAGGGGGCAGCCGAGGCTTCAACGCAGCACTGCAGAGCCTCGTGACCAGCAGATATGTCAGATTTGCTGAATTTGCATGCTTGGATTCAGCTGAACAGCTGAGGTGGGGAACAAGGCTGCAAAATTACTACGATTGCTGGTTTGGCATGGCGGCTGTCCGTTTGAGGGCTCTCCAATCCATTAAAAAGGTACTGCTAATTAAGTGGCAAAATATATATACACATACACACATTTAATTAAGCCTATGTCACTTCGCTAGGATCAAGTTTCTTGTATCCACAAGGCCCTTAACAACATGGGTCCAGGATAATCTTAAGGGCCGTGAGGATGCCAATTTACTACCCACTATAAGGACGCAGGTGGCACTGTGGTCTAAACCACTGAGCCTAGGACTTGCCAATCAGAAGGTCGGCGGTTTGAATCCCCGCAACGGGGTGAGCTCCCGTTGCTTGGTCCCTGCTTCTGCCAACCTAGCTCACCAGCGCAAGTAGATAAATAGGTACCGCTGCGGCACAAAGGTGAACAGCATTTCCGTTCGCTGCTCTGGTTCGCCAGAAGCGGCTTAGTCATGCTGGCCACATGACCCGGAAGCTGTACGCCAGCTCCCTCGGCCTATAGAGCGAGATGAGTGCTGCAACCCCAGAGTCGTCCACGACTGGACAGAATGGTCAGGGGTCCCTTTACCTTTACCTATAAAAAGGGAGCTGGTGTACAGTCATGTGGCAAGCATGACCAAGCCACTTCTGGCGAACCAGAGCAGCGCACGGAAACGCCGTTTACCTTCCCGCCGGAGTGGTACCTATTTATCTACTTGCACTTTGATGTGCTTTCGAACTGCTAGGTGGGCAGGAGCAGGGACCGAGCAACGGGAGCTCACCCTGTCACGAGGACCAAAGTCAGCCAACTGCTTAAAAGGCAAATGGGCAACTAAAGAAAACGTTATCAGACCACAGCATCAGTTTTCATCAGTTTAATAATTGCATAACCGAGGTGTGGGGAACCTCTGGCCCTCCAGAAATTGCTGAACTACAACTCCCATCAACCCTGACCACTGGCCATGCTTGCTGGGGATAAAGGGAGTTGTAGGTCAGCAAGATCTGGAGGGACAAAGGTTCCCCCCACACCTGGTACAAACAGACAAGAGAGAGAATCAAACTCATATTCAGAACAAAAACAAAACCCCAAACTGTAGTGTAAAAGGTCTTGCCTTCTTTTTGCCATCCAAACAAAGATCAGGGACCCGTAACTTTAAGGCTAGAAATCTTGCTCCTCTGTGTGTGTCATGCAATTTTCCTCAGCGCTCCAAGAACCAGCAAGGATCCCCCTCTTTTTTGAGAGAGAAAAATGAAAGCTTCTCCCACCCACACCACTGGCCTGATGCAGCTCATCTATTCGTCTTTTAAAAACTTAAGAGACATTATTTCATGTGTCAAGGTACCAGCAAGAAATACAGGATCCTGGGCAGCCGAGCCAGTGGGAATTTTCCTGCCTTGCACAAACAGATGGTTGCAAAAAGAAAAAAAGCTCACACTGCTGTTTTCCTTGTAACTGCTTTGCAATCACTCTTCACAAGGAGATCTACATGAAACCCTCTTCTGTTGTGGGGACCACTAACAGGCTATGAAATATAGAGAGACGCGCTGAATCCATCTACTTCCCAGTCCTAAACACCTCTGCACATTTTTTACCCATAATTCCATTCCATTCCTGTATTCTATTGGCAATTCTTTTTAACCCTCTTTCAAAATGCACGTGCTGATTTGTATTTAAATATGCATTTCCCGCATCTTACGCAAGAGTTCAGTTCCAAGGGGAACGTGTGTACGCAAAAATTGTGTATTGCCAAAATCACGTCACCCTGGGAGAAGTCTCGTGGCAAGCCAGTATTCCTTCTACAGTGGTACTTCTGGATGCGAACGAGATCCGTTCTGGAGCCCCATTCGCATCCTGAGCAGAACGCAACCCGTGTCTGCACGTATTGCGATTTGCCGCTTCTGCACATGCGTGTGACGTCATTTTGGCCGTCAGTGCATGCGGCGAAACCCGGAAGTAACCCGTTCCATTACTTCCAGGTCACCGTGGAACACAACCTGAAAACGCTCAACCTGAAGCATATTTAACCTGAGGTATGGGTGGCACTGTGGGTTAAACCACTGAGCCTAGGACTTGCCGATCAGAAGGTCGGCGGTTCGAATCCCTGCGACGGGGTGAGCTCCCGTTGCTCAGTCCCTGCTCCTGCCAACCTAGCAGTTCTAAAGCACGTCAAAGTACAAGTAGATAAATAGGTACCGCTTTGGCGGGAAGGTAAACGGCGTTTCTGTGCGCTGCTCTGGTTCGCCAGAAGTGGCTTGGTCATGCTTGCCACATGACTGTACACCAGCTCCCTTTTTATAGGTAAAGGTAAAGGGTCCCCTGACCATTATGAGCGCCGCAACCCCAGAGTCGGCCACGACTGGACCTAATGGTCAGGGGTCCCTTTACCTTTTTTTTTTTTTTGTATATAATTTTTATTAATTTTCCAATAAAAACAAATTTATAACACAATTAAACATTAAGAATTCATCACACATCTTTTTTCTTTTAGACTTCCATCAACATGTCTGATAATTTTCCGTAGTCTTCACATTTCTTCATTTATATTGCACTATGTATATCTTATCTTACCATATTATTTAAACAATATTTCTACCAAACCTTCTTACAGAGCTTCTTGGAAACTTACAAACATTATATCATTATCACAAATATTTTTAATATATTCTGTAAATTTATTCCAGTCCTCAGTGAATCTTTGGTCCCGTCGGTTGTGAATCCTCCCTGTTAATCTGTCCAGTTCTGCATAATCCAGTAATTTCGTTCTCCATTCTTCAATCGTGGGCATTTCTTCTTGTTTCCATTTCTGGGCCACCAGAGTTCTAGCTGCTGTTACTGCATACAAAAATACTTTCTGATCCTTCCTTTTTATCTCACCACCTAAAATTCCTAATAGGAATGCTTCTGGTTTTTTAAGAAATGTATATTTCAATATTTTCTTTATCTCATTATATATCATTTCCCAGAAGCACTTCATTTTTTTACATTCCCACCACATATGATAAAATGTCCCTTCTTTCTCCTTACATTTCCAACATTTATTACTCACCTTATACATCTTACTTAATTTGACTGGTGTTATATACCATCGATATATCATTTTCATAACATTTTATTTAATTGTGGTGCATGCTGTAAATCTCATCCCTTCCTTCCATAATTTTATCCAATCATCAAATTGAATGTTATGTCCAAAATCTTTGGCCCATTGAATCATAACTGATTTAACCTCTTCATCCTTCAAATGCCATTCTAATAATAATTTATACATCATAGATAAATTTTTAACTTCATTATTCAATACTTCTCTTTGAAACCTAGATTCTTTTTCAAAATAGCCTCTTTCTGCAACCTCTTTTCTAAACATTTCATTAATCTGAAAGTAATGCAGCCAATCATTTACATGTTCTTTCACTTCTTCAGGTAAAGGGATCCCTTTACCTTTACAGCAAGAAAACCAATGGGGACTTTTTGGATTTTTTATTTTTTTTAAAGACGCAGAACTTAAAGTTGCAGACTAATTGCTCCACTCGCAGGAGAAATCAAAGAGGGATAAGCAGGCACTAGTGGATCTAAAGGGGAGTCAGTTTATCACAGGCCCTTGGTCGGTCTCTCTCTGCGTCTGGCCAACTCAAATCAGAAGCTGAATATTCTGCATGAAACAAAACTGCAGCACATGTGACCAAGGTCATGTTCCCTTATGAAAGGAGCATACCAGCCATAACACAATGAAAAAGTTCTCAAAACTGGGTGGGTGTAGGAGACAGAAGAACACGCACACAGAGAACATTGCTCACTCGTCCCAAACAATTTTGCATGAAATTCCGAACAGAGATTCTTTCAGAGAGAGCCAGATATCGGCATCAGCCAAATCACTGATGCCCTCTTCATTGACAGAAAAAGAAAGAGCATTTTAAATTGGGGGGAGGGGGGGTGTCTTTTCCCGAAGACAAATGAATGCAAGTCATGAGTGCCGATAGCACCCGTAGTCTGCTGACCAACTCCTGGTCTGAGCTACTTAAGGGAGAATGAAGAGCTGCAAACATTGGATAAACCAGAACTTCTACTGGGAAATGCAGTGAAGACTGGTCCATCAGAGCCAATGCCCCATTAACCTCCATCTCCCTGAACCCGCCTCCACCTGCCTGCAGTCTTACCTACGGCCAATCAGAGGGTGGCGCAGCCTGTGATTGGCTCTGGCTCTACCTACCAATGGGCTGCTTACCATCCACCCTACCTGTTCCAATGGGAATCAGCTACCACAGCTGACCAGGGGTTATACTGGGTCTTCCACAGGTGGGCTGGGTAGGGTCCACAAACTGGACGTATACTGGGAGAAAGTGAAGCAGCAATACTATTTTTCTTTTCTTTAGCTTTTTTTTTTTAAAGAAAAGTGGTAGGTTCACACGTCAGAAAGGGGCAACCAAAATGATGAAGGGGTGGAACAAGTCCCCTAAATGAAGAAAGGTTGCAGCTTTTGGGAGGGAGGGGAAAAGGCAGAGGATAAATAAAATAATAATAATAATAATAATAATAATAATAATAATAATAATAATAATAATAGAAGTTTTTTCTCCCTCTCGTAACAGTAGAACACGTGGACATCCAATGAGTGGGGCAGAAGAGCCGAAAATAAGGGCAATATATTTTGCATATGGAAACCAATGCACCCTTTTTGTTTCAGATAGTACACGGGACACAAATTTTCACAGCCCTCTAGAAACTACGGCGTCTCATTTACCAGAAGTAATGTATTTAATGTTGATTCTGGAAGTGCATAGTCGATTCTGACCAAACTAAGCCTCCTAGAGCACAATATATATCAGGGGGCTTAGTTTGGTCAGAATCAAGTACAGTTGTACCTTGGGAGTTGAACAGAATCCGTTCCGGAAGTCGGTTTGACTTCCGAAACGTTCGGAAACCAAGGTGCGGCTTCCGATTGGCTGCAGGAAGGTCCTGCAGCCAATCGGAAGCCGAGCCTGACGTTCGGGTTCCAAAGAACGTTCACAAACCGGAACACTCACTTCCGGGTTTGCGGCGTTCAGGGGCCAAAACGATCGACTCGCAAGGCGTTCCTCAACCAAGCAACCAAGTTACAAATTAATTTCAGAATTGGTGCTAAATACATCACTTCTCGTAAGTGAGCCACCACAGCCGTGAAAACTGAGTCCGGGGTTTTTTAGACTTGTCTATCCATGTGCTAAGGGACGCGGGTGGCGCTGTGGATTAACCCACAGAGCCTAGGACTTGCCGATTGGAAGGTCGGTGGTTCGAATCCCCGCGACGGGGTGAGCTCCCGTTGCTCGGTCCCTGCTCCTGCCAACCTAGCAGTTCAAAAGCAAGTAGATAAATAGGTACCGCTCCGGCGGGAAGGTAAACGGCGTTTCCGTGCGCTGCTCTGGTTCGCTAGAAGCGGCTTAGTCATGCTGGCCACATGACCCGGAAGCTGTACGCTGGCTCCCTCAGCCAATAAAGCGAGATGAGCGCCGCAACCCCAGAGTCAGCCACAACTGGACCCAATGGTCAGGGGTCCCTTTACCTTTACCCATATGCTATCTGAAACCACAAGAAGTGTGATGGTTCCCAGATGCAATTCCCACCCCCACCTCCTACCCCACTAAATTAAGCTGGATGCTGGAAGATTCGGGACAGATAAAAGGGTGTACTTCTGCAAAGCTAAAACTATGGAACTCACTGTTGCAGGAGGCAGTGATGGCCACCCCCCCAGATGGCTTTGAAAGAGGATTGGACAAATTCATATTTGCCTCTAAATACCAGCTGCACTGGGATCCTGCCTGCCCATTGGGACATCCAGTTAGCCACTGTGAGGACAGGATGCGTCCTTCCTCCAGGATTGTTTAAGGCCGCTTCTTCTCATCTGAAGATGACACAGTCTTACCTATAGTAGGGCCACCCACACTTATGCAGTTCCCAAGAAAGAAACATTTGCTGTCAGAAAACACATAAAGAGAAGAGAGGGAGATAGAAGCCTGCCTTATCTTGTCACTTAAGATGCCAGATCATAGTCCCCGCGCAGAGAGCCTGTCCTGAAGGGATTGGCTCCGGGTATATTTACAGCTTGGTAGTTGTAGCGCTAATTCCTTCCCCCTGCCACCCCAAAAAGCTAGCAAAATGCTTGTTACAGCTGCCCTCAACTCATCCACCCCTATATTACCTTCCTTCAGAAAAACATTCCTATGCAAATCTACTACTTTTATGTCAAAAAGTTTCTGGTCTGAACAACCCCAGCAACAACCACCCTGAAAAGGCTCCGAAAGCAGAAAAGGCTGCCGTGTGGTACAGTGGTTAGAGAGCTGGACTTAAAAGTCTGGGAACTGGAGGCACGAGTTCAAATCCACACTTATCCAGGAAGTTCACTGGCTGGCCTTGTTCTCTCAGCCTCAACTACCTCACAGGGTTGGTTGTGCAAGGATAAAGTGGGGGATACCTAAGCCACTGATCTTCTGGGTTTCTCATAAGCATCTGGTTAGCTACTGTAAGAACAGAACACAGGAACAGAGAGATCTTTGGTCTAATCCAACAGTCATGGCTTCCCCACAAAGAATTCTGGGAGCTGTAGTCTGTTAAGGATGCTGTGAGGCAGCGGTTCTCAACCTGTGGGTCCCCAGATGTTGTTGGACTACAACTCCCATCATCCCTGAGCTCTGGCCTTGCTAGCTAGGGGTGATGGGAGTTGTAGTTCAACAACATCTGCGGACCCACAAGTTGAGAAAGGCTGCTGTGAGGTGTTTAGAGAGACCCTCTATTCTAGGGTTGCCATATTTCGAGCAGTGAAAATCTGGACAGAAAAGTTGTTGAGCTATTTTGGCAAAATCGCCAAAAAAGACGTTTTGACGTTTAATGGAAAATCGGCAAAATAACGGCACTGCCGTCATGGGCTGCCATACATCCCTGGGCATTTCTGTCAATTTCTCCCCGGGTACTGCTGCCAACAACAGTGTTCCAGATATGTCCGGGAAATTATGGACTTATGGCAACCCTGTTTTAACAGTGAACTGTAAACTGATTTCCCTCTCCCACCTCAGTGTCTCTTTTCAGTCCTCAGTTTTACGAGAAACAATTCGATTTTAAGAGGCGTGGGGACTAGGCCCAATTCAAGATTGGTGCAAATAGTTTACTGTTAAAAGCCCACTTGCAACTCTCTTCTTCCTTCGGATATAAAACCTTACAGCGTCAACGAAAACCAGATCTCCACGATTAGTAAAGCCCTCGCTGCCAAAAACGTTAGCACACAAGTACATACACAAAACTGCGGAAACAAACAGGCGTAATAAAAAGGGTTTCGATAGCAGCATCGCATGAGAGCGACACAATAGGAGAGGAAAACGAACGGCCCATGCCAATAAGTTACGCCTTAGCATCTGGACAGGTCCTGTGAATTTTGCAAGAGCCCTGATCCAGCAGAAGTAGGCTCTGAATTACCGTATTTTTCGCTCTAGAAGACACACTTTTCCCCTCCTAAAAAGTAATGGGAAATGTGTGTGCGTCTTATGGAGCGAACGCAGGCAGGAGGCTCTGCTCAGCGCTCCCTTTAAAGAGCCGCGTGGAACGTGTGTGCGGCTCTTGGGGGCTTTTCGGTGAGGAGGGAGAAGGGCTATCCCGTAAGCCAGGACACCAAGAGGGATCGCTGCGCAGGGGTCCCGCTTGCTGTCTTGGCTTCTGGCTTCCGGGCAGGGGGAGCCTTCATCCTGCTGCCCGGGAAAGGCTGCGCGCAGCTATCCCATAAGCCAGGACGGCAAGAAACTATCCCAGAAGCCAGATCCCTCTTGCTGTTCTGGCTTCTGGGATTCAAAAATATTTTTTTTTCCTTGTTTTCCTCCTCCAAAAACTAGGTGAGTCTTATGGTCTGGTGTGTCTTATAGAGCGAAAAATACGGTACTTCCATCACTCTCCAACTTGGGGAGGATGACGGGGACGGAACTAGGATACTCTCCTCCATGGGTGCAGCCAGGATTTATGTTAGGGAGAGCAGGACTCCGACCTGCCATCATCCTCTGTCTAGAGGATTCGGAACGAAATGTCTCAATAACAGTGGTTCGAAATTGCTTTCTTTTGAACCCTCAGCGCTCGGAAAAATCTGTCAAACCTTCAGCCATTTGAAAACTAGGAAGCCAACTAAAAATTACAAAGGACGTGCCTTTTTTCACCTTCTTTTTTTTTTAAAAAAAAAAATCTGAACCAAAACAAGTGTTCTTAGATTTGTGCTGAAAACCTTTTCAACGCTTCCTTCTCTAATTCCTCCTTTTTTTCCAGTGGGTTTTTCTGTCAAATATTCTTCTAATTTTGAATTTTACTTAAGTACTTCTATTTATTTACTGGATTTGGGGAGGGCAGCTGCCACCCCTTCCTCCCTGGCTACACCCATGCTCTCTTCCACAGCCCCCCCCCCAATCACATTTCGAACTCCTAACTCCTAACAGCAGTGCTTTTCTTCTAGGAAAAAAAAGGTACTCACCACGAAGTTGTGACAGTCAGTGCCACACCTTTAACAAGCCTACCTATGTGATGCTGTTTTCCGTGGGGCGACCTCTTTTTAAATAGTTGCATATGGTTGTGACTGGCAGGAGGTGCAAGTCTGAAACATCTAGGTTGGTCTAAGGCAGGGATGGGGAGGGAAAAGTTTTCCCTCCTAGGAGGAAAATGTTCTTCAACCTTGGCTCAAGGACTGCACTGCCCTAAAGAGAGCTAGGAAAACTTTAAACACACTCAAAGTAACTCACCCCCTTTGTCATCTTTAGTTTCACAAAAGGGACCCACCGGATTGAAACTATACGGACCACTGCATCATACAAACACACAGGCAAGGGGCAGAAAAGGGGTTGTTATATCAGTATTTCTCAAGCTTGAGTCTCCAGATGTTGTTGGACTACAACTCCCATCACCCCTAGGCTAGCAGGACCAGTAGTCAGGGATGATGGGAGTTGTAGTGAACCAACAGCCAGAGGTGCGAGTTTGAGAAACACCCAAGTTAAATGAATCTGAAGCTACGCAGTGAAAAAGGAAGTCGAAACTAACCCAACCACCAATAAAAGTCTTTATAGATTAAGTAAAGCCTATCTCCCGCTCCAGCAGTTATGACGAGAGATTTGGCAGACACACACGCCGGAGGAGTCTCCATGTCTGATTTGGAGAATCTGTTAGGGGAGCTGTTTACTGAGTAAGCGCAGCAGTTTGGGCCAGGCGGGGTCATTTATTTCCTGCAAACCATGGAAACGGTTAAGATGTAAGAGACCCCAAAAGTTAGAGCCTTAAAAGCTGTGCATTTGCGCTGGTGGGAATGGGAGGGATTTGGGGTGACTTGGCTGGTGTTTAAGCAGAACTGCTGATCTTGATGGGGGGAGGCAAGGGATTGGTTAAAAAAAATAAAGAAATCAATTATACACACAAACAAAAATCGATTGATCAGTGGGACACTTCTGAGGCCGTATTCGGAGGACTGAACTGAAAGAGTACTAAATGAACATGAAAGCAACCCTGATTATACATACACTCATCCGTAGGAATCTGATAGACGATATTGCAATGTGTATGTCTGTGTTTGTACACACATACACACAGACATATCTCCATATCTCCCAAGTAACTAGGGGACAAGGAACTTGGGATTCCCACCCCCACCCCACCCCAAAAATGAGTAAAGAAGTGTACAGCACAACAACTGAGTACGGACATATTGCCCAATTGCAGGGTTTTTACAATATATTTTAATTTTATTTATTGGACGGTATGCATCAAAAACATCAATCTTTTAGTACCCATGCTTTTGGAACTCGCTGTACTCTTTTTGGTGCTTGTTTAAGCCAGCCTACCCAGAAACGCAGAATGATGATATATATTTCAACTTATTGTTGATTTTAATGATTTTTGAATGTTTAAAATAGTTTTTAAACTATTTTAGTTTTTACTGATAATTTCATTTGTTTTACTCTTTTTGTAAACCGCTTTGAGGCATTTACAATCGAGCAGTCTATACATTTTATAAAACCACAATAATATATTTTTGTATTTTTTCCAAAGAGGGCTAAAGGGACTCCTCCTTGCAAACAGTAAACAGGCATACTGAATCAGCAGTAAATACACTCCCTTCCCTCCACGTTCTCTCCAGCTCTTCTGCACCAAATTTTAAATTGAAAGATCCGTGCAGCTTCATATACACCACTGGTTCTCAAAGGGGGCAGTGAGATTACTATGACGCAAGGGGGGCAGCAGAAGATGTAAATGACTACCAGACTTTGAAAAAGATGGTCTCACTGTATGATAGTCATCAATTTTTTTGAGCTAAATAAACAAAATAAGAAGAATAGCCTAAAACTCAGATGTGCTGGCATTCAGAAATGCACTCCCTTCTCTCATTTGCCCATCTGAAATTGGTTCAGTCCAGGAATGGCTATACCATCGGTGGGCAAACTAAGGCCCGGGGGCCGGATCCGGCCCAATCGCCTTCTAAATCCGGCCCGCGGACGGTCCAGGAATCAGCATGTATTTACATGAGTAGAATGTGTGCTTTTATTTAAAATGCATCTCTGGGTTATTTGTGGGGCACAAGAATTTGTTCATTTCCCCCCCAAAATATAGTCCAGCCCCCCACAAGGTCTGAGGGACAGTGGACCGGCCCCCTGCTGAAAAAGTTTGCTGACCCCTGGGCTACACCATGCACAAATTCCATTCTCTACACCCTCGAAACAAATAAAATAAAATAAATATCCAGTAGCACCTTATTCAGATACGAAGAAGTGTGCATGCACACGAAAGCTTTTACCCAAAACAAACTTAGTTGGTCTCTAAGGTGCTACTGGACAATTTTTTAATTTTTTAAAATTTATTCTGACTGCATCGGACCAACACGGCTACCTACCTACACCCTGTTTTAGGAATGCCCTTTCCTCAGGACCCTTGAGGATTCCTACCTAGAATTATACAAATGAACAGTTGGACGACTTCCAATCGGCCATTATGTCCAACCTTTTTGTCCTGAAGCTGATTCATCTTCTACCCAACACATCCCAGACAGACACATGTCTAACCTTGTCTTGAAGGCATCCAAAGAATGAGATTCCACAACCCACCATAAGCAGCCTGGAGACTTTGAACCATATTTGACTGAAATTCACATCGCTGTGTTTCTAAAAACCATTGCTCCTTTCCCCGCTCTTAAAAAAAAGGATTGGGGGGCAGGAATCTCCTTCTAGCTCTGAAAACCAATTTCCCCGTTTAATTCCCCCCCCAACCTCCCCCAGTTCCGACAAACCCAGTGCCTTGATCCCTTATGTGATCTCAACATTACTAACAGAGAAGAATTTCATCTTTATTTTCCTTATTTATATATCACCTTCCCTCCCAAAAGGAGCCCAGGATGACACACAACACAAGCAATAAAAACAAGCAAGACATATACCGTATTTTTTGCTCTATAAGACTCACTTTTTCCCTCCTAAAAAGTAAGGGGAAATGTGTGTGCGTCTTGTGGAGCGAATGCAGGCTGCGCAGCTATCCCAGAAGCCAGAACAGCAAGAGGGATTGCTGCTTTCACTGCGCAGCGATCCCTCTTGCTGTTCTGGCTTCTGAGATTCAGAATTTTTTTTCTCTTGTTTTCCTCCTCCAAAAACTAGGTGTGTCTTGTGGTCTGGTGCGTCTTATAGAGCGAAAAATACGGTATTTTAAAAAAAAATCTAAAATCAATTCCAGTACAGATGCAGTTCTTTGCAAAATTCCAAGAGGGACGGGCCTAATCTGTACCTTCCACACTTATGTGCAGCTAAACTTCAGTTATCCACAGGCTCAAGAACCTACAGGCCAAATAAACTTCTTATTTATTTATTTAGACACAGGCCTTTTGGCCCATAAGCCAACTTGCAAATATGTTGAAGTTAAGTTTCAACTGGTTTCGTTGTCATGCTTTACCTGCCTTGTTCTTAATCTTGAATTTTAATTTCATTGTGTTTTATTGTATTTGCAATTATTGATGCAACGGCACCTTGGGCACCAGTCGGTGGAAAAGCAAAGAACACACTTTGACAAATGAAATAGTTCTGAGGGAGAAAATCTGTTTTAAAAGATGGATTTAAATATGAATTTTCAACTGTTTTTAAATAATAATAAAAACCCACAGCTTAATGAGGAAAAGAGATGGAACAGGCTCAAAGGTGCTCCATCCCTTTCAGTCATAGTAATCCCTAATCAGCCAACACAAGGATTACGGCTAGTAATCACATATTCCTCCTCTCTTTATGCCTTCCTCAGTTTCCCTTCTGCCGGAGTTTTGATGGCCTCCTTGAGACAGAAGCACCGTTCCGGGTTGCGTACACACCATGGAATTAAAGCATGTCTCCCTCCCGCTGCACAAAAAATATATATATGGGGTGGGGGGGATTTATTTGTTAAGGGTGCTGGGAACTGTAGCACTTTGAGGGGTAAAGTATGCTCCCAGAATCCTTTGGTGAAGCCACGTGCATTAAATGTGCTCTTAATCTTCTTTATAGTCATTGACATAGATGGTGGAAGAAGTTGGTGAGGCTCATTTGACAAGAAAACGAGCTTCTATAGCGTCGTCGGCCCAGTCCTATGGAACATGCTGCCACTAGAGATTCAGTGAGCTATTCTGCCAGGGCCTACGCAGGCAATTATTTCACTGCCCTTAGTTCAACCGCTTGACTGTAAAAGAAACAAGCAAACCCCAAGTCTTTTGTAAACAAAGGCAAGAGGGGTTGGACTTGATGACCCTTGGATCCCTTCTACGATAACACTGTCAATAAAAAAATTAACAATAAAATGTTCAAAAAGTTCAAACAGTAAACTAAAAAAACAGATTATAACTCGCATTAACTTATTTAACAAGGAATCTTCCCTCAATTGTAAATAGATGTCTGATTTGAACTTCTAATATGGTTTTTCATTATACGGCTTTATGTACTTTTGTTGTAAATAGCTTTTTTTTTTAATGAAACAGCAGCATATAAACATTTTTATGAATATTAAACATAAATAACAAACAACACTAGCATGCATACACACGATTAATTTAAAAACTATGTGATGTTCAGTTTACACCAGTTTTGTTTGATCAGGTATACTCAGACTGCCTGCGAGGTTTTGCTTTTCCCAAACAGCGGACGGAAGAGTTTGGGCTGCGCTGAGAACTTCCACCCCAGCCGTTCGTTCCTGCCACTCTACGCTTGTGTTTCCCCACTCTTTCATCAACACAAATCCCTTATTTTGGCACAGCGAGCCAAGAAATCTCTCGGTTGCATTTGTTCTTAGAAAGCAAACAAGCATTGCTAAAGCTGGAACTGAAGCATCACACTCCTCTAAAACTTGCAAAAATGTACAAAGGCAGATCGTCAATATGTTGGCGATGTAAAAAAGATACAGGATCATATTTCCATATGTGGCGGAACTGCGAAGTTATCCGTGAATTTTGGAACAACATTTATAACATTTATAGTGAATTTAAAAAACTATTCAAACTTACATTTCTAAAAAGACCAGAAATTTTTCTATTAGGTATATTACCAATGGAAATTTTAAAAAAAACAACGTAAGACCATTGTTTAGGAACGCAATTACGGCAGCCAGAATAATAGTGGCAAGAAATTGGAAGAATGAAATCTTACCAACGATTACAGAGTGGCAAACTCTTATGACAGAATACCTGCAACTAGCAAAACTGACTGGAAAAATTAGAGGAGTGTCAAACCAGAAGGTATATAGGGAATGAAAAATATTTAAAGAATACTTAAAAACGTACTATACGAACAATAAGATACTTGCAGAAATAGAGTGATGCTGGTAACCAAGAATTACATAAAATATAATAGTGGATACACACACACACACCACACAAAAACACAAAATAATATGAATCTGTGCAAGGAATATAGATAATATAAGTAGTATAATGAGAATTACTGGAAGTTATATCTTTTAATCTGCCATGTAAGTGTAATAAATTGTGTTGTCTTTTCTTATTTCATTGTTTCTATTCATTTGTATCGTTTTCTGTTTTACATGTTATGTAACTCGTGTATGTGAAAATTAATAAAAAAAGAAGTTGGAACTGAGAAGAGGCGAGCTTATTTCACGTACTGCTGAGTCAGCAGAGAGGCAGGTGGAAAATGGATATTCCCGGGCCCATTCACACCTCAGCTTCATGGGGATTGTGAAGCCCCTTGTCCCTCGGTCTTCTCCAACTCCTGCTCTCCCACCCTTTCTCCTCCAAAAGGTCCCCTATGCGTTTAAAACCCAAACAGGGGAGCTACATCAATTGCATACTTTCCCTGGCATAAGGTATTATAGCGTCAACCAAGGGGTGGGACTCGATGACTAAAATCTCTCCCCCAAATCTATACAGTGGTACCTTGCTGCTCAAACGCCTTGGTTCCCAAACGCCAAAAACCCGGAAGTAACTGTTCCGGTTTTCAAACGTTTTTTTGGAAGCTGAACGTCCGATGTGGCTGTCGGCTATTGTTTCCGGGGCGCCTGCACCAATCAAAAGCTGCGCCTTGGTTTTCAAACAGACTTCCAGAACGGATTACGTTTGGCGCTTTTGTTTTTGCTATTTCTTTTGCGTTTTTGTTTTTGAGGCATTTTTGGTTAATTTGTTTTTGTGACTGTCTGGAACCCAGTTCAGCTACTAATTGATTTGACTGACTGCAGGAATGGATAAAAGCCCTCCATCCAAACAATGACTATCAGTGCAGGCAAGAAATTTTTTTTAATCATCTACAATACTGTCTTATTTATTTTATAGTACAGTACATTGATTATTGCTTTCATTTTATGAATCAATGGCCTCATTAGATAATAAAATTCATGTTAGATAGTAAAATTCATGTTAAATTGCTGTTTTTAGGGGTTGTTTTTAAAAGTCTGGAACGGATTACAGTGGTACCTCTGGTTACGTACTTAATTAGTTCCGGAAGTCCGTTCTCAACCTGAAACTGTTCTTAACTGTTCTTTTTTACTGAATTCTGATTTTATATTTTTAACTGATTTTTGTTTTTATTGTGCTGTGGTTTTTGTACACCACTTAGAGACCATTGCAGTTAAGCAGTGAAAATTGATAATAGCATCTGGGGGGTTGAGTAAGCCTAGAGAACAAAACTAGGTCTGGTGATCAAGGAGTCCGACTAGCTATGAAGAAGTTTCTCCCTGGTTCCGCCCCTGGATTGTGGTTAGTGTGGAGGTGTGTTCCACGACTATAAAGCTGTTACCACGACTCTTTGCCACTGCCAAGTTGTAGCTGCAATAACGATGATAAAATAATTGCAGACTCTGCGGGGTTTTTTGAAGAACTTGGCACCTAGAGAGCTTTGCATGTCAAAGGAAGAGACAAATACACCTGCTTGTTTTGAGCTTTTCTGTTTTCGTCAGACCTGAATACCAGTGATGTGTGTTTTCTGGACCTTTTGGGATTGGATTCCACCAGCCCTAAAATGACTGGGATCTCTTTTAACGTTTATAAGAGGTAGCTGAAACTCATACTGGTACGGTGCTTTTGTTTTTGTTTTTTAAAAGAAATCAAAATTATTTGAATAATGTATTTGCTTAGGAGAGGAGGAAATTGAACATACTCCACAATACAATCAAAAGTACATTTACTTTGAATCTGGTGGAGCTTGCTTCTTATTAAGTGTAGACGGGAGACGGTGGTTGGACAAGGAATCTGATTTCCACAGTCTTAACTGCTGCATAGCACCAACTCGTGTGGTGCCTATGCCACTTATAAACTTGGACCACTAATAAACACCATCACCAACTCCTCGAAAGATTCCATCAACGGTGTCTCCAAAAATTTTTACAAATCACTTGGGAAGGCAGGCAAACTAATGCCAGTGTACTGGAAGAAGCAAAGATCACCAGTGTCGAAGCAATGATTCTCCAACATCAACCTCGTTGGACGGGTCATGTTGTGCCGATGCCTGATTATCGTCTTCCAGAGCAACTACTCTATCCCGAACTTAACAGTGGAAAGTGTAATGCTGGGGGTCAACAAAAGAGGTCTAAAGACTCTCTGAAGGCAAATCTTTGAAAATGTAGTATAAACACCGACATCTGGGCAACACTGGCCTGCGAGCGCTCCAGTTGGAGAACAAGCTTTACCAAAAGTGTTGTGGACTTTGGAGACGTTTGAACTCAGAACGAAAGGGAGGAACTTGCTAAGAGGAAGGCACGCTTGGCAAACCCGCACCGTGATCAACTCCAGCCTGGAAACCAATGTCCCCACTGTGGAAGGACGTGTGGATCCATGCCACTTCTTAATAGTTTGTAGGACGCAGGAGGAAAGCAGGCTGCTTTTGTATGATGGTGCTTCAAAAATACATAAACCATTGTCTTCCTCCTGTGTCTATATCAGGGAGGCTAACCTTTTGCCCTCCAGATGGTTGTGGACTTCAAATCCCATCAGCCCCAACCAGCATGGCCAATGACTGGGAATGATGGTATCTGTAGTCCAGGAACACCTGGTGGGACACAGGTCAACTATAGATGCTCTCCTTAGCTGACAATCAGTTGGGTGTTTTATGATGCTGAAATACCTATTACAGTGGTACCTTGGTTCTCAAACTTAATCTGTTCTGGAAGTCCGTTCCAAAACCAATAGAAAGCAATGCAAAACGGATTACAGTGGTACCTCGGGTTACATACGCTTCAGGTTACATATGCTTCAGGTTACAGACTCTGCTAACCCAGAAATATTACCTCGGGTTAAGAACTTTGCTTCAGGATGAGAACAGAAATTGTGCAGTGGCGGTGGCGCAGCAGCAGCAGGAGGCCCCATTAGCTAAAGTGGTGCTTCAGGTTAAGAACAGACCTCCAGAACGAATTAAGTTCTTAACCCGAGCTACCACTGTAGTTTTATTCTGGATTGGGTTACAGTGGTACCTTGGTTCTCAAACAATCCACACCGGGAGTCCGTTCGACTCCCGAAACAGTTCAAAAATCAAGGCGCGGCTTCCGATTGGCTGCAGGAGCTTCCTACACTCCATCGGAAGCTGCGTCAGACGTTCGGCTTCCGGAAAATGTTTGCAAAGTAGAACACTCACTTCCAGGTTTGCGGCATTCAGGAGCCGTTTTGTTCAAGAACTAAGCCGTTCATGAACCAAGGTACCACTGTATTTGATGTTTAAATGTGTTGTAAACTGCTTTGTGTTGTAAACACTGCTGGTTTTCCCAGTAGTGATGTATGGAAGTGAGAGCTGGACCATAAAGAAGGCTGATCGCCGAAGAATTGGTGCTTTTGAATTATGGTGCTGGAGGAGACTCTTGAGAGTCAAATCTATCCATTCTGAAGGAAATCAGCCCTGAGTGCTCACTGGAAGGACAGATCCTGAAGCTGAGGGCCACCTCATGAGAAGAGAAGACTCCCTGGAAAAGACCCTGATGTTGGGAAAGATGGAGGGCACAAGGAGAAGCGGACGACAGAGGACAAGATGGTTGGACAGTGTTCTCGAAGCTACCAGCATGCGTTTGACCAAACTGTGGGAGGCAGTGGAAGACAGGAGTGCCCGGCGTGCTCTGGTCCAGGGGGTCACGAAGACTAAACACGACTAAACAACTAAACAACAACAAACTGCTTTGAGATTTGTTTTTTTTAAATACAAATTGGTACAGAAATGGAATGAAGAAGAATTTCCAGGGGGGCGAGCCTAAACTTCCATTGTGGCAGCCCAGGTTTAAGGTGCCATTTGGCGATTAGATGATATATCTGAGTTTCTAACACTGATGAGGTTTAGGATCAGAGTTTCCCTTCTCCTTGATGGGCTGCCTTCCCAAGATTATGAGGCCCATCAGCCCCTCACTTCCCTCTTTAGCACATGCAGAAACCACCTTCTCGACCGTTGAACTCACTATTGGTCTCGTCCACTCAACCCACCATCGACTACCCTCACCTGGTTGAGCCTGCCAGTCAAAGCCATTCCCAGGGTGTGGCCACTGTCACCTGTTTACAGCTTGTAGGAGTCACAGGTGAGATCTGAGTGCAGTGTGGGGACCAAAGGTGGGCAAACTGCCCCAGAAGGAGCACCACGGGACCCCCACCAAGGGAACTGCTCCACCCACACACCCCACTGAAATCAATGGACAAGACCAACTGAGGTCTGTCAATTTCAATGGGTGTACTTCAAATAATACTTAGTTGGATACAACCCCAAATCAGCAAGCGGCAGCCTGAATATATTAGCCAAAACGGTGCCCTCTAAAAGTTGCTAAAGCCCAACTTGCATTGGCTCTAGCCATAGCTGTCAACCATCCCTTATTTGGCGGGAAACTCCCTTATCCCAGTGCTGTGTCCCGCTGCTGTCCTGGATTGATGATGTCCTGTAAATTTCCTGGGTTTCAAAGGAAGCAGCTCCTCTCCCTCCCTCCCTGTCGGCCAGGGAGGAGGGAGACTCCAACTGTGTTGCTTGGATGCATTGCTCATCCAATAAGGAGTCCAAGAACAACTGGGGGGTGGAGCTTGCATGCCTTGTGCCGATCAAATCGGCCACGTTGCCTGGGGACTCGCCTTTGCTCAGCGCTTCCCAGCAGAGAGGTGACAGTGGTTTTCCTTGCTGCATCCCCTTTGCCGGGTTGCTGCACTGTGGGAACCACTGCTTGAGGCTTTGTTTGGCTGCTGGCTGGGCTTTCTGCCTTTGGCTCAGAGGGGCTCAGAAGTTGACCATACCTGTGCTCGGAATCGGATGGATAAGTCATCAACGGCCCACTCACCCTTGCCGGGGAAAAGGTCTGTCTGGAGCGGGGGCACATGGCGGGCGAAAGGAAATCCCTTATTTTGGCTGCTGATCCCTTATTTTCGAGGCTGCTGGTCCCTTATTTTCAAATCTGTAAGTTGACAGCTATGGCTCTAGCAAGCATGGCCAGGGGTCAGAGATTCTGGAATTTGCTGCCCAAACGATATCTGGCAGGCACCATGTTGATTACTCCGAAATAGTACCAAGGCTGGCTCAACAAGCTCCCAGATAGGAAGCATAAAACACTTTTGGGAGCGTTGCTTTGGATCCAAACCGAACAAATGAGGCCTTGCAAGGGAGCAGATCTCAGAACGAGTTTTTGCCTGCCTTCTCTCAGCCTCTTTTCTCATGCATAACCTCTGGTGGGGTCCAGTATTCAGCCACAATTGTGCATGCAGGTTGAGCAAAAGGAGCCATTCCTCTCCCCGGTTGCATTAACTGATCGGTCACACAGCCTCCGGAAGCCATGTCATTAACTTCCACGGGCCGATGTTTACATCTCTGCACACGTAAAACAGGGATGACAGGATGGACAACTGCCTGCAGGTGTTTACAAAGCACATTGATGTTTTATTTTGACAGCTTCCTAAGACTTCCAGTGGTGCTTAGGTTCTCAAGGGAACCTACCTAGCCAATATAACTGAGGTTGCAAACATGGCACCTGTGTCTGCATATGCGTCTCCACAGAGGAGCTTCCTCTGGACCAGGTTAAAGGTGGCTGTCCAAACATCTATCTGCCCTTCAAGACTCAGCCCTGGCTTAATCATTTATTTAGTAAAAAAAATAAACCCAACATTTATTATCACACTTCTCCCAAGTGCTTAAAAGTTTTTTACGTATTATTTAATATAATTTTAGTCCGAAGAGTTGACAGTATAACTTGACTACAGTGGTACCTCGGGTTAAGTACTTAAGTCGTTCCGGAGGTCCGTACTTAACCTGAAACTGTTCTTAACCTGAAGCACCACTTTAGCTAATGGGGCCTCCTGCTGCTGCCGTGCCGCCGGAGCCCGATTTCTGTTCTCAACCTGAAACAAAGTTCTTAACCTGAGGTACCACTTTAGCTAATGGGGCCTCCTGCTGCTGCCGTGCCGCCGGAACACGATTTCTCTTCTCATCCTGAAGCAAAGTTCTTAACCTGAAGCACTATTTCTGGGTTAGCGGAGTCTGTAACCTGAAGCGTATGTAACCCGAGGTACCACTGTACACAGAAGGGCACTATCAGCAATTTACTTTGGGTCTTCAGGACCAGCCCAAATAGTACGTGGTAACCAACTGCACGAAAAACCTACCGAGCTCTTGTCAAATCTGCTTACGGGTCATGAACAAGCATCGCAATCTACATGTTTCAAATCTTCCACACCAAACCACCTGATTTCACTCGACCTGTTGCAAACCCTTTCTCACCAAAATGTCATTCTCATTCTCTCTCTGTTTTAGCTCTGCAACCTTGAAGCAGTGTTCTTCAACCTTGCGCGCCCAGATGTGGACGGACTACAGCTCCCATCATCCTCAACCACTGGGGCTAAGATGGCTGTGGATAGTGGGAATTGTAGTCCATCCACATCTGGGGAGCCGAGAGTGAAGAAACACTGCCTTTAAAGCAACAAACGTCACGAGACAGGGAGACTTTGAGCTTAACGCACACCCATGAAAAACATCTTGGAATTTAAAGACCAAGAACTCATAATACGGAAAAAGACAAACAAAAACCAGACCCCCAAAGGAGACTTTCCACATGAGATCAAGCAAAGGGACGGAAAGGCATGGACCTTGCAGTGGGTTTTGCTAAAAGAATCAATTCTTTACCCAAGGCATAATTTAACCTGTGCAAACTCACGGAGAAGGATGTTATTACGATGGCTGCTGGCCATTTTTAGAAGATCAGATAATTACATGGAGAGTTTCAAGGGTCCACCACTGGCCCGCGAGAGCCGCCGTACAAGAAGCTTAGTTTTAAACTCCCTCAGTCACGAACCTCAGTGGGTGGCTTGTACAAACAGCTGTCATCTCCACAACAGTGCCTGTGCAGGAGGGAGCCTAAGGACGGTCTGCAACAAAACCCGAGTATCTGGAACAGGGTGGGGAGGAAGAAGTGATGTGCCACAAATGCAGCCACCCAACCTCTTGATCTGGCCCATGGAAATTTCCCCACCCTCGTCGGCCCTGCATTGCACCTTCCTTGAGTCTTTTTGCCGGGCTAGAATGTGTGCCTTGGAACTCAAGAGAGGTAAGGTGGATGTAGTCTCCATCCTGGAAGAATTGGATTTTTTAGTCCACACTGTGGCTGGGGAACCAAGAACACCCGAGTTTGGAAACAGGAACGCAGGAAGCTGCCTCATACAGAGTCAGTGCAATGGTCCATCTAGCTCAGTATAGTTGTACCCCGGGTTACAGACGCTTCAGGGACGCGGGTGGCGCTGTGGGTTAAACCACAGAGCCTAGGACTTGCCGATCAGAAGGTCGGCAGTTTGAATCCCCGCGACAGGGTGAGCTCCCGTTGCAAGTAGATAAATAGGTACCGCTCCAGCGGGAAGGTAAACGGCGTTTCCGTGCGCTGCTCTGGTTCGCCAGAAGCAGCTTAGTCATGCTGGCCACATGACCCAGAAGCTGTATGCCGGCTCCCTCGGCCAATAAAGCGAGATGAGCGCCGCAACCTCAGAGTCGGTCACGACTGGACCTAGTGGTCAGGGGTCCCTTTACCTTTACCTTACAGACGCTTCAGGTTACAGACTCTGCTGACCCAGAAATAGTACCTCAGGTTAAGAACTTTGCTTCAGAATGAGAACAGAAATTGCACGGCGGCAGCACAAGGCCCCATTAGCTAAAGTGGTGCCTCGGGTTAAGAACAGTTTCAGGTTAAGTACGGACCTCCGGAACGAATTAAGTACTTAACCTGAGGTACCACTGTAATCCAGACGGGAGATTGCCGGAGCGTAAGTGGCAAGACAGTGCTTGTGCATGAGAAGATCCACTGCCAGTGAACGATCTTGGCCTCTAGAACTGCATGCTGCAATCTTGCTCCTTTAGGATGACGCATACAGAACCGGTTTAAACGCAAGAATGAAGCTGGAGGGTTAAGTCCTCAGGGGAACAACCTCATCCCCTTTGACAAACATATCCATGCACTTCCAAGCACCTCCACAACTCAGAAGTGCTTGTGGCAGGCATGAGGGATGTTTTCCCCTGAGAGTTCCCTGGATCCAGTTGGCAGGAACAGCAGGCCGCGATTTGCTGCCAATGCGATTTTGACCTAGAGCAAACGGAAGTTCCTTTTCCAAGAATTTCTGAGGCTGTTGAGTCACATTGGATGTTGGCAACAGACCACGTAACCCAACCGGGAGGAGGTTTGGGGGGAGAACATAAACAAGGAACAAATAGGACACACCCCACAAAGGTTCAAAAAAGGGGCAGATGCCAGAGGCGGCCATTTCCAGGAAAAGTGGGAAGCCTATATTAGCCTCTTTCCCAAAAGATCGAGCCGGAGGGCAATGGAGTTTTAACGATGGGAAGTCATTATTACAATGCAAAAAAGTCAGAGGAAGGCAGCTCAATCTTATTTCCAGGGAATGTTCATTCACAAGTCTGTTTCATCTCGTAGCCGCATCAATCCTCCTTTTTAAAAATCTGAACAAAAACTCCTATATACAGTGGTACCTCGGGTTAAGTACTTAATTAGTTCCAGAGGTCCGTACTTAACCTGAAACTGTTCTTAACCTGAAGCACCACTTTAGCTATGGGGCCTCCTGGTGCTGCTGCGCCACTGGAGCACGATTTCTGTTCTTATCCTGAAGCAAAGTTCTTAACCTGAGGTAATATTTCTGGGTTAACAGTCTCTGTAACCTGAAGCATATGTAACCTGAAGCGTATGTAACCCGAGGTACTACTGTATTCACTTTTTATTTAAAGGATTTATACCCTTTCAGCAAAACATGGCTTTAAATGCCTGGGTATCTTTCAAAGGATGTGTTTCCAAAACAAATTGTTATCCTAAAATATGTGTGAGGGGAGAGGTTAAGCTGAGAACATCACCACAAAATTTGGAGAAGCATGATGTCAAGAGCAGTGGGTCCCAAACACCCCCCCCACCACCACCACCATGGACCACTTGAACATTTAGGAAGGACTCTGCAAACCACTTTTCTGCTTGTTGTAAGGTGCTGTGCTAGATCCTGTGGGATTTTGAATTGCATTTTTACCGATGTGCCGCAGGCCATCTGAATGAAATCTGTGGACCACTGGCGACCCACCAACCACAGTTGGGGAATCCCCAGTCTAGAGCTGTTCTCGTCAACCTTGGATACCCGGATTTGGACAGACTACAACTCCCATCATCCTTGACCACTGGGGCTAAGTTGGCTGTGGATGATGGCAATTGTAGTCCACCCACATTTGAGGACTCAAGGTTGAAGAAGGCAGCAGGTTGACTTCACCCCCAGAGGTGCACTCCATTGTCTCGAGGCTTCAGTTACATACCCGTCCCCCCGTCCCCCCGCCAGGATGAAACAAATAAAGGTATTATCTATTCTACAATAAGTAATTTGCAAATCTGCCTTAAGTCTATAGTAACCCGTATTACGTCTCTCCCCAGAACCATTCTGGAGATGCCCCCCCCGGTGGTATCCCAGAATGCACTGCTCAGTTTATCAAAATGGCAGCCAACCTCCTTGGTGCTGTTTTCCAGTTCCGTAAACCTAACAACGGACACCCTGAAGAACGGTCCAGTCAACAGCCTTTCCTTGCACTCATAGGAACATAGGAAACTGTCTTATACAGAGATGGCCCATATGACTCAGTACTGCCCACACTGACTGGCAGCATTCTGCCAAAATTTCAGACAGGGTCATCTCCTGGCTCCACCTGGAAAAGCCAGGGATTAAAACAGGGACCTTCTGCTACTCTGGGCTCTTAGGAAAGGAAGGGAGAGGTATAAATTCAATAAAATAATAACAATAAATATTTTTACATGCAAAGCAGATGCTCTACAATCAAGTCACAGCCCTTCCCATGCTCCCCACGTAAAATTCATTCACAAAACCACATATGAGGAGACAAGCCTGTTTCTGGACTGCACCACTTCCGGCTCCAGGGAGATTGGGGGGGGGGGGAGCTGCCTGACAAAATGTGCTCCATACAAAAACAAATGTCAAATATTTTCAGAGAGATGCACTGGGCCACAAGGTCAGTCATTTAACATACTAGTTTCCTATATACACAGAGGGGGGCGTGTTTCATTTTATATTTTAAATAGAGCTTTCAGCCACCTCGGCATCGAAGTGGAGCAGCCCAGATGCGCATTTGTGTCTGCTTTTTTGCTAGAACTAAGTGGTGGCTGTTTGCATTTACACGCCGGGGGACTCCCAGGAACACGAAGATTTGATGCCAGTGCACTTCAAGGCTCCAAAATATCTATGCCACTCTTTCCGACTTGCACACAACTGACATGATAAGCACGATTCTACGGAGAGATCCTCACCTCTCAGTAAAGGCCCTTCTGTGCCAGTGTCCCAGTTTTATGCAGGGACAGACAGACAGACACTAATCTTAAAGGTAAAGGGACCCCTGACCATTAGGTCCAGTAGTGGCCGACTCTGGGGTTGTGGCGCTCATCTCGCTTTATTGGCCGAGGGAGCCGGCGTACAGCTTCCGGGTCACGTGGCCAGCATGACTAAGCCGCTTCTGGCGAACCAGAGCAGCGCACAGAAACGCCATTTACCTTCCTGCTGGAGCGGTACCTATTTATCTACTTGCACTTTGACGTGCTTTCGAACTGCCAGGTTGGCAGCAGCAAGGACCGAACAACAGGAGCTCACCCCGTCGCGGGGATTCAAACCACCGTCCTTCTGACTGGCAAGCCCTAGGCTTTAACCCACAGCGCCACCCACGTCCCCTACACTGATCTTACAATTGCATAAAACGAGGGGCACAAGCCTAGGCTGAGATCGCACAGGTCCTGCTCCCATCAAACAACTCGCCCTTCCTCCCCCATCTGCCTCATACATTCAGGCCACGGGTCCAACCAGCTTAGTACTGTCTGCTCTGACTGGCAGCCGTTCTCAGAGATTTTCAGAGGGGGAACATTTCCTGGAGATTGAACCCGGGGTCCTTCTGCATGGAAGGCAGATGCACTATGAGAGACACCTGTCAGTTTCGCATACGGAAAATTCTATTCCGGCAGATTCAAAGACAAATCTCCTTGTAATTTTTGCCTACTGCTGGCTTCCCGCCAGCCCCTATGGGCACCAGCCACCCCTGGCATGTTCCTTTCATAATCACTACGTCCCCTTTGGTCCTCAGTGAAACTGGAAAGTCCATCAATGGCCAGCCAGCTTTGTTTTATTTTAAATTGTGATACAACCTTGTGCACCCTTGCTGGTGTGAGTGCATGCTCCATGGAAGAGATGGGGGAAAGAAATATACTAGATGAAATTTGAGGTGACTTTTGCTGAAACGGACAAAGACCGTCCCTGGAAATTGAGGAGGAGTGTCTCCACCTCCATCGTTTAGCCCAGACACTGAGGTCCAGCTCTGAGGGCCTTCTGGCTGTTCCCTCACCAGGGCTGTCTTAAGCATATGCGACCCTGGGGTGCAAAGATCCACCCGGCGGCCCACCCCAGGTTGCCCAGTCCCAGGCGCGCAGGAGAGTGGAAATGGAAGACCGCATCAGCGTCTCGCTGGCTCAGTCGCCCCCGAACTCATGGCACAGAGCCGCCCACAGAAGAGCCCAATGCGGAGCTCCAACCGATGGACAGGCTCTTCCCCGGACTCAACTCTCAGGCCCCGGACTATCAGCCTGGCGCCCCTGAAAGCCCTGCACCCTAGCACCTATAGGTAAGACGGCCCTGTCCCTCACTGCGAGAAGTGAGGTTACAAGGAACTGGGCAGAGGGCCTTCTCGGTAGTGGCGCCCACCCTGTGGAACGCGCTCCCATCACATGTCAAGGAAATAAACAACTACCTGACTTTTATAAGACACCTGAAAGCAGTCCTGTTTAGGGAAGTTTTTAATGTGTGATGTTTTATCATGTTTTTAATAGTCTGTTGGGAGCCGCCCAAAGTGGCTGGGGAAACCCAGCCAGATGGGCGGGGTATAAATAATAAAAAACTATTATTATTAATTCCATGCCGTTTTCATGGGACGTGGTGGAAGGTGATGGCTCAGTGATAAGGGCCGGTGAAGGAAGCGGCGGTTACCCTAAAGTCAGGGAAGTGGAGGAAGAATTGGGCAAGACCGAGCCATGCCTATTAGCAGTGATCAGTGAGGTTGAGTATGTGCCATGCACTTAAAAGTGGCTTCCTTCAAAGGCCTCTGGGAAGTTAAGTTTATACACCTCCCAGAGCTGCAACGGCCAACAGCTCCCAGAATTCTTTGGGAGAAACCACGTGCCCTACATGTATGGGGTGTACAAGACAAATGCGTCAATGCATTATTATTTTTTAAAGAGCCTCTTCCATTTGTAAAGGTCTACAGAAAATGAAAATAAATAAAAAATGACTAGCTTCAGACAAGAGCACTAAGAGCACACAAACCACAGGAATCGGAAACCTAACACAAAAACACATCTGCAAACTCTATTCCCATCTTTAATGCATGTTCATTGACCCGGGGGGGGGGGGTAGAGAGAGATGCTCTGAAGCACTTGTAAGTATGGTGCACGTCCAACATGTCTTTCAGTCCGTCACATCACAAGAAACCCAAGGCTAGAACCGGAGGAAATGGAAGAAATAAATGACACAGCCACAAGTTTTGCATAGCCATCGGCTTTGCCCCAAAATCTCAGGAGATGGAGACATGGAGAGGGCAAAGTTAAAGACGACAAAACAAGAAACCCGCCGCCCCATCCCTTATACATGCAACCTGCTCAGGCATTAATATAAAGGTAAAGGTACCCCTGACCATTAGGTCCAGTCGTGACCGACTCTGGGGTTGCGACGCTCATCTTGCTCTATAGGCCAAGGAAGCCGGCGTACAGCTTCCGGGTCATGTGGCCAGCATGACTAAGCCACTTCTGGCGAACCAGAGCAGCGCATGGAAATGCCGTTTACCTTCCCGCCAGAGCGGTACCTATTGATCTACTTGCACTTTGACATGCTTTCGAACTGCTAGGTTGGCAGGAGCAGGGACCGAGCAACGGGAGCTCAACCCATCACAGGGATTCGAACTGCCGACCCTCTGATCAGTAAGTCCTAGGCTCTGTGGTTTAACCCACAGCGCCACCCGCGTCCCTGCTCAGGCATTAATATACCACTAATTAATGCTTTAGTTGCAGAAGTGGCAACAACAACAGGCTTGATAGTACAACAAAGAGCAACAGAGAACACAAAGATGTTTGCCACTGAGCTATTTCCAGCATTAGAAACTCAGATATGTAAGCTAGGCGCCAAATGGCTCCTCAAACCAAGGTTGTGGTCGCCAAAAGGGAGGCAATTTGGGGGCAAGACAGCTCCAAGGTCTTATTTTTCGAATGACTGATTCTCAGTTAAACATCTGGCCAGTTCAGATGACAACCTTGAGCTGAGTTAAGAACTTTGAGAGCTTAAAGAAGAAAAGTGACTTTATCTGAGGAAATTCCACATGTTTTGGTCTATTCCTAACTTTTTTTCTTAATGATGATGCAGACCATTCATAACGTAATAATATTCTTCACAACTGTGAGCGGAGCAGTGAGGGATACAAGCTACAACAATTTAACTGTAATGTTGTTCACTGCTCCTGCTCAGGCAGAACGGCGGGGGGGGGGAGCATTTTGGTTCCAGAAATTACCATATTTACAAGACCAGGTTTTTTTACCAAAAAAATTAGGTTTAAAATTGGGGCTTGTCTTATATGCGGGTAGTGCTAAGGGGTGTTTTCTTAATTTGGGAGTCCCCGAAAACAGGGGGCGTCTTATACATGGGGAAATACGGTAATTCCGATTGTGCAGATAAAATATAATGGATAGAATTCTACAGAAGGTGGTATTAAGTGTGAAAATATCCCAGGATCCAATGATCCCCAGGCATGTACCTCCAGATGGTGGCGACAAAAGGCGCCATCCTGGCACCTGGGAATCTTCACTCGGTCGCAATTGGCCAATAACAGGATGCAAAATGCGCCCGGCGATTTTCAAACCCTGCAGCGTATGTGCTGCCACACAAAAAGGTTAATGTGGGAGAGAGCATTATTTGCACAGCACTGTGCCACACTTCTCTCAACCTAGGAATTGCAACTGCTCATCTCCCCACATGAGCAGCACACTGACACTGCTGGGCACAGGGGTTGCTTGCCTTTGAGAGGTTGATGGACTACCGTATTTTTCGCACCATTGGACGCACATTTTCCCCTCCAAAAATGAAGGGGAAATGTGTGTGCGTCCTATGGGGCGAATGCAGGCTTTCGCTGAAGCCTGGAGAGCGAGAGGGGTCGGTGCGCACTGACCCCTCTCGCTCTCCAGGCTTCAGGAAGCTCTGCGCAACCCTCGGGAGACCGACTCCGAGGGTTGCGTAGAGCTGCCTGCAGTCCCGGGATCAGCGCACTTCTCCCCATCGCCAGCCCCACAAGCTCGGGGGACAGCGGGGAGGCAGAGCGCACCTTCCCGCTGTTCCCCGACCTAGTTCTTCCAGCCCCGCACCTGGGGGGGAAATAAAAATATTTTTCTTTATTTCCCCCCAAAAAAACTAGGTGCGCCCTATGGGCCGGAGCGTCCTACGGAGCGCAAAATACGGTATTTGTTTTGACAAAACCAACCTGCAGAAAAGGCTTCCTCCTTGGGTAGATAACCCACTGGCAGCACTCTGAAGCCTAGGTACAGCCAACCACCCAGGTCTATCAAGTCTTGAGACATGGCAGCAATCCAAAAGCTCCTTTGATCCCACCTAGGGATGACCCGGGGGGGGCAGAATTCCTGCATTTCAGGGGTTGGACTAGATGACCCTTGGGGTCCCTTCCACCTCTATGATTCCATTATATCAATGCAATCCCTCTTTCTACAGACCGGGATTGCAGGATCTACTTCCTTTTTCATTGCAACCCCAACACCCACCAACCAGAAGTCTGGTGCAAAAAGATAGAGGCTTAGAATGAAGCAATTCTGAGCCCAGGGAGTTTTGTTCTGAACTGAACAAACTGAACAAAGCTCAGATCCCTTCCACACAAAAGCTTCGTCCAGCTTCTCTTTTGGCCCATCTGCACTACACGTTTGAAAGCAGGATCACACCACTTTAAGCGGCCATTGTATCGCCCAAAGAATGCTGGGAATGGTAGTTTTGTTAAGGTGCTGATAATTGTTAGGAGATTCCCTACTCTTCCTCACAGAGCTACGATTTCCAGAATGGTGTAAAAAAAATCAACCCCTCTTCCCAGGGAACTCTGGGAATTGTAGTTCTGTGCGGGGAATACGGGCTTCCTAACAACTCTCAGCCCCCTTAACAAACTACAATTCCCAGGATTGGTTGGGGGAAAGCCACGGCTGTACAAAGCGACAGGATTCCGATTTAAACATCGTGCAGGTGGGAGCTTCGATTTCAGAATGGTCGTTTTCTTGCTGCTGTTGTTAAACAAAAGGGAGTCAGAAATGCTTGCGGGGATCTACTGCAAACCAGCCAGGAATCAACCTGCAGATCCAGACCTACAAGAACCAGCCCCAGGTGTTTCGCTGCCTGAAGCCAGCGGCAAGATTGTAACCCCACCCCACTGAAACCTAGCAATTGAATCTTATTTTCAGCAACAGCAAAGTTTTTTTTTAAAAAAAAATGCAGATTGATTTCTCCCTTTTGGAGCTGCGCCTTCAGTACCACTGTTTTTCTGCTCTTTAAATAGCACCACGCTCCATTGCTCCAGGCTGGATTACTGCAATGCCCTCTGCGTGGGGCTGCCCTTGAAGGCAGTTCAGCTGGTCCAAAATGCAGATTACTGACTTGGGCTCCCTTCAGGTGTCATATAACCCTTGTTTGGAAGCAGCTGCACTGGTTGCTATCGTTCATTCCCAGGCCCAATTCAAGGTGCTCACATTCAACACCCCCCAACGACTCAGGTGCCTCCTTCCTTACAGACCGCCTCCTTCCTTACAGACCCTCTCGGGGACTGACATCAGTGAAGGTGTCATCATGGTTGTTCCATCACCCTCAGAGGCGGGGGGTGGTGGCTTGGGAGAGGGCCTCCTCTGTGGTGGCCCCTAAATTATGGAACCGCCCCCATCAGAGGTGCACCTGAAACCTTCATCATACAGCTGTCATTGAATGCTGAAGATGCACCTCATTACACTTGAGTTGTGCATTTTTTAAGGACCCCCCTTATTTCTGTAACTAAGTTGCTCTTAAACTGATTTTAATATCGTGCTTTAATTGTTGTAACCCACCCTGGGACAGGACAGATAATTAATTGTAATGTTATTGTTATTATTGCTTTATTCAGGCATTCTCAGGTTGTGGTTTCTTACTACCAGCTTTTAAATGGACCTCTGGGCATCTTTTTGCATGTTTTACTTAGCTATGGGTACATGGCTGTATTGGCTTGCTCTTTTCTTTTCCTTTTTCTGAGCACAATTCAAAGTGTTGGTGCTGACCTTTAAAGCCCTCATCGGCCTCAGCCCAGTATACCTGAAGGAGCGTCTCCACGCCCATCGTTCTGCCCGGACACTGAGGTCCAGCTCCAAGGGCCTTCTGGCAGTTCCCTCCCTGCGCGAAGCCAAGTTACAGGGAACCAGGCAGAGGGCCTTCTCGGTAGTGGCACCCGCCCTGTGGAACGCCCTCCCACCAGATGTCAAAGAGAAGAACAACTTCAGAAGACATCTGAAGGCAACCCTGTTTAGGGAAGCTTTGAATGTTTAATAGATTATTGTATTTTAATATTCCGTTGGAAGCCGCCCACAGTGGCTGGGGAAACCCAGCCAGATAGGCGGGGTATAAATAATAAATTATTATTATATTATCATTATTTGTAACTAGCCTGGTTAATTACGGTGGTGAAAAAGCAGTACAGGGGTACCTCGGGTTAAGTACTTAATTCGTTCCAGAGGTCTGTTCTTAACCTGAAACTGTTCTTAACCTGAAGCACTACTTCAGCTAATGGGGCCTCCCACTGCCGCTGCGCCACCGGAGCATGATTTCTGTTCTCATCCTGAAGCAAAGTTCTTAACCTGAAGCACTATTTCTGGGTTAGCGGAGTCTGTAACCTGAAGCATATGTAACCTGAGGTACCACTGTATACACAAGCGATTTAAAATAAATAAAGGGAGGCATTAACGCTGTCCTCTGCACTAAAGGGAAGCTTGGGGATTGCAGGAAGGGCAGCATGACACACACAGAGCCTGCCACCTGAGGCATGGGTCTCATTCTGCCCAACAGTAGCACCGGTGCAGAGATCAATGTGCCACTTCTATGAGAAATGACGACGGCTCCCAACTTGGACAGCTTCAAAGCAGTGTTAGAAATACCCCAGGTATCAGGTGTGTTTTGAAATTGGTGTGTGTCCAATTATGACCACGTGGAGATCTCTGGAAGCCAGGTTGGCAACTGATGTCTCCATCCAACTGGCCCCTCCAGGTTTCTTAAGCAGGTAAGCACAAGAGCTTATTTACTGCATTTAAATCCCACCTTTTACTCCAAGAAGTACATGGTTCACACAGCCCTCCCTCAGTTAACCCCTACAACAACCCTGTGAGGTAGGCTAAGAGGCTGTGACTGACTCCAGGATCACACAGTGAGAGCTTCATGACCGAGTGGGGCTTTGAACCCTGATCCCCAGGTCCGAGTCCGACACTAACCACTACACCAAACTGCCTTGCTAGAGTTCTTCTGCTATGGGGCAGCTATATTAATTTAGTAGGTAAATAGATATGAGGAAAGCATACTGTCACTGAGAGAAGGATCTGAAATATTCTCCTTGAAGCTTGGGTTTTATTCTGGATTATTTCATGTGTTGTAGACTGCTTTGAGATTTTAAAATATAAAGTGGTAAAGAAATGAACTGAACAACAACAAAAATAAATTTCCTTGTAAAAAGAAAAATGGCGCCTAGACGTTCCATTGCGGGGTTAGACTGGATGATCCTTAGGGTCCCTTCTAACTCTACAATTCTATGATCTGGGAGTTTCTAACACTGCAAAAGAGGATTAGCCGAATTCACGGAATGTTGCTAGCCACAACAGCTATGACCTAAAGCAGGTACAGTGGTACCTCGCAAGACGAATGCCTCTCAAGACGAAAAACTCACAAGACGAAAGAGTTTTTCGTTTTTTGAGTTGCTTCGCGAGACGAATTTCCCTATGGGCTTGCTTCGCAAGACGGAAACGTCTTGCAAGTTTGTTTCCTTTTTCTTAAAACCGTTACAGTAATACAGGGTGCATTGCTTGAAGAGGTGCAGTTGCGACTTGACTTCGGGGAGCAACTCATAGCACGCGGTGTGGTAGCCTTTTTTGAGGTTTTTGAAGATTTTTTTGAAAAAACCAACCATGCTTCGCAAGACGAAAAAACTCGCAGAACGAATTAATTTCGTCTTGAGAGGCACCACTGTATCCCCAAACTCGGCCCTCCAGCTGTTTTCGGACTACAACTCCCATCATCCCTAGCTAACAGGTCCAGTGGTCAGGGATGATGGGAATTGTAGTCCCAAAACAGCTGGAGGGCCGAGTTTGGGGATGCCTGTCCTAAAGCCACGGCTGAATCCCAGCGGCTGAGAACGCTGTTGTACCCAGGGCCTGCTTGCAGGATTCCCTATATATGTTGCTGGGCTAGATGTATATTGCACCAAGGTAGAGCAGACCTGTGTTTGCTCCACCCCCTTTTGACTATGGCCCCACCCACCGTTGGCCCTCCCCCCCCCCACTATGGGCAAGCAGTAATTACAGCCTTATCTGGCGCACTTCAGGAGCACAAACACAGAGAGAGAGATTCTTTTGCTAATAAAAGTTAATCCTTTAACAGGCTCTCTCTCTTTCTCTCCCTACCCCCTTCCCACAATGGTCTCAAAAAGGGGGCACAGGGCTCAAGCAGCTGGGGTAGGGCTCTTGCAGGAAAACACGCATGCAGGCAGATGGTCAAGGCCCGGGAGTTTTTTTTCCCCAAGGGAGAATTGCAATACCGATAGAAATGCAGAACGGAGGAGTGCGGAGAGCTCCCGTCCTCCACAAGGTGAAACCGAGAGAGGAATGTAGGAGACGCAGAACTGGTGTCTTTACGTAGGAGAGCCGGGCTGAGGGCGGCACACGGGCAAGGAGGAGGAACGGAAGTCTCGGGCAGCCCTCGCCGAAAGGAAGTTTTGAGTGGGCAGTTGCTAAGGCCAGGGGAGGCGAGAGGGGACCCACAGGCTGCTTGGAAGGTCAAAGCTTCAACCCCGCCCCCCAGCATCTCTACTTGCAAAGAGTGATGGAGACCCTGTGACACCCTGGCCACCATCCAACGTCAGTGCTTCCATCAAATTTACCTGGAATGGCCAACAGTCTGGGAATTGTTCCAAATACATTGGGAGGGCTCTTTATCTGGTTCTTTATCCCCTAGGAATGACGGCTAAAGAATCCCTGACCGATAGCTACAGGGCTGTCTTAAGCGCCGGAGTACAAAGATCTGCCCGGTGCCCCCCCCCAGGTTGCCCAGTCCCAGGTGCGCAAGAGGGCAGAACCGGCCAGCTGCCTCAGCGTCTTGCTGGCTCGGTCACCCCCGAACTCACGGCGCAGAGCCGCCCGCAGCAGAAGAGCCTGCCGCAGCACTCCGACCGATGGGCGGGCTCTTCCCCGGACTCAACTCTCGGGCCCCGGACTCTCGGCCTGGCGCCCGAGAGCCTGGCACCCAGGTGCCCCGCACCCCTAGCACCTATGGGTAAGACGGCCCTGGATGGCTACCCAACCTCTGTTTCACAAGCTCCAATGAAGGAGCCTCTGCCACCTTCCAAGGGAGTCCGTTCCACTGTCGAACAGCTCCTACCGCCAGAAAGTTCTTCCTAACGTTTAGTCAGAATTCCCTCTCTTGCAATTTGAGTCCACTGGTTCGGGTCCTACCATCCAGAGCAGGAAAAAACAAGCTTGCTCTTGTCTTCCATGTGACAGTCCTTCAGGTATCTGAAGATGGCTATCGTATCCCTTGCCCTGTCTTCCTCTTTTTTCCCCAGGCTAAACACACCCAATTCCTTCAACCGTTCCTCATAAGGCTTGGTTTCCAGACCCTCGGTCATCTTGGTTGCCCTCCTCTGCATACGTTCCAGCATGTCAATACCCATCTGAAACTGTGGTGTCCGGAAATGGCCACAACACTAACTCCAGGTGTGTTAAGTTTGTGGTCTACTTCACTCCACCTAAAAACAGGGACAGCAGTTATACTGGCCTCACTTCACAAAGCATCCTGTTAAGATTACCATAGACAAAATCTGCTCCCAATACTTCACAAGTGCTTAAAATAAAATAAAACGCCTTTTCTGAATGCATGTTTTGGGGAAGCAGGGATCTATTAAGTTAAGAAGGGAGACAGGGTGCAAATTCATAACATCCGGTACTTCCTCTCTGGTCTTTTCTCTCAATTTCTCATTCTTTCTAAGATCAAGAGGGTGAGGCTGTTCTCAAGTACAGTGGTACCTCAGGTTAAGTACTTAATTCGTTCCGGAGGTCCGTTTTTAACCTAAAACTGTTCTTAACCTGAAGCACCACTTTAGCTAATGGGGCCTCCTGCTGCCGCCGCGCCAATGGAGCACAATTTCTGTTCTTATCCTAAAGCAAAGTTCTTAACCTGAAGCACTTTTTCTGGGTTAGCGGAGTCTGTAACCTGAAGCGTATGTAACCTGAAGCGTATGTAACCCGAGGTACCACTGTACAGCTTTAGCAGGACAAGGGAAGAAAAGCTGAACATTTCCACCACCCAAAGAAAAAAAAAAATCATGGTAATCAGAATCAAACTTTTTTAAAAAAACTCAAATGATAGGACATCAAGAATTCTTCCCAGGACCACCTTTGAGGTGCATCGTTTTAAATGTCTCCCCTTTGTGCAGTAAGGGAGAACCTCTTCCTTCCTCCCCCCCCCCACCTAACAGGGCAAAATAAAACAAAACAAACCAGAACACCTGAATCAAACCCTCCCAACAAGTTGAGTTCCTAGCTCAAGACCTCCCCAATGCAAATATCATTCAAGTCCTCCTCAGGTCAAGAAAATATGAGGCCTAGGACAGGCCTGAGAGCAGTCATCTCAATAATGCAAAGTGGAGGGGGGGACCCCCCCCTCCACCCAGGGCGACTTCTGCTTCTCCAAACAGCTGACTGCAAGTGCACGGCTGGGCGCTGTTTATTAACAAAATGAGAAATCTGATATATGGAAAGAAAACACTGGGTGAGGATTAATCCTGGATTGCAGTTTGTAGCCAACTATGGGCCTCTGTCCAAACGCAGGCGAAGAAGCACGGGTGCTTATTCCACCTGTCACCGCAGGTACAGCTACCAAGGCGTGTGGTGGAGGTGGGGGCGGATTTCTCTCTCGCTTTTTAAAGTAATAGTAAGTTGACAGGACTTTTAAAGAGCCGAGTCTTGCTGGCCTTTGCTCGCGTTCCTTTTCCTTCCTCTTTCTAACAGAGCCCAGCAGCGAGGAAAGAGGCGGCCGTGTCTCCTTCCAGGGGGGTGATCTAATACGTGGTTAATTCTCACAAGTTTAATGTGCCAAGATGCCCATTGTAAGCCACATCAAAAAGCATCCCAGAGATGCCACGTCGGTTATAAGGTTCGATGAAAGGCGGCTTTCGCAGGGAAGACCGAATAGGTTCTGGAAACCGCTTGAAAGTTTGTAAGCACAGAGAAGGGAGAAGAAAAAAGGGGGGGGGAGAAATAGGGGAGCATGGAGGTACAGTAGTACCTCGGATTAAGAACTTAATTCGTTCCAGAGGTCCGTTCTTAACCTGAAACTGTTCTTAACCTGAGGTACCACTTTAGCTAATTGGGCCTCCCGCTGCTGCCGCGCAATTTCTGTTCTCATCCTGAAGCAAAGTTCTTAACCCGAGGTAATACTTCCAGGTTAGCGGAGTCTGTAACCTGAAGCGTCTGTAACCCGAGGTACCACCGTATAATTAATGGTGCCCATTTCAAGACTTTCTTTACCACAGTAACTGTGGTACAATGACATGAAATATCTGCGTTATAGGACAAATTGTGGAATAGCAGACGTATCAGACGGAACGAAAGTGGGCCTTCAAAGCCACATGGACAAAAGTGGACCAGGCACAGCATCCTCTTCTCAAATGACCAATGGGAAGCCAGCAATCAGGACCCGGCTGCAGCATCCCTCTCACTCACCTGAAATTCCCAGCAAACGGTATTCCAATGCACAAAGCAGAACAGAACCCTGTTCCTCTGCGAATCTGTCTAATCCCCTTTTAAAGCCGTCCCAATTGGTGGCCATCGCTGCCTCTCGCCACAGAGAATTCCACCGGTTTAAACTACGGCCTGAGTGAAGGACTGGGTCTCTTTTGTTTGCCCAGAAAGCTCCCATCAGCCACAGCATGCAAGGCCCAATGGTGGGGCATGATGGGAGTTGTAGTCTGGCAACATCTGGAGACACATAGGTGTCCCTGCTCATGATGCTCAGGAAAGCTAACTAATAAACCACGCAGGCAATTTGCTACCATTTTAGAATGCTAGGATCGGAAGAAGCCTGTCCGGGGAGGCTCTAGGTCCAGTTAGGGCAGGATTTGGCCGCAGAAACTGCCACACAGGTATAAACAGCAGCCGCTTCCGATCAGCCTGCAGAGTCTCCTACATCCAAGTTGTGAAGACACAATATCCAGTATTCTTCCGACGCTTTTGGGGCCTGTGGGCACGTTTGCAAAACAGGGGGGAATGTTGTGCAGAAAAGCTCCACCAGATTGCAAAATCGCATGTGCTGTGCATTAGAACCGCTCACATGCTAAGCTGCCCCCAAGAAGGCGGGCACTGGGCCAAATGCCACTATCTGCAAAAAATCTGGCTGGGTTGACTCAATCCATGCTTTCCTATTACAACACACTGGGCTTTATCAAAGCGCCAACAGGCAATCCTTAAACCTCTCTTTGAACAACCTGAGTGGTATAGACTGCCACTTTTCTCCTTTAGCCGAGTCAAGCCCTGGAAAGGGTTTCCATACGATTACGATTTTAAAATTCCCTGGTTTTATAGCCAGGCTTGGATTTCTCCGTAAGCAATTCAACAGCTGAGCCCTGTTAATTTTTTCGCCGCAGAGCCCAACGGAGGCAGCATGTCCAGCGATGCTGAAATGCAAGACCCCATCCCCCCACTTCTTCAGACCCCATTGAGCTTAGACTGTCACAGCCTGCATAATGGCTGAATCACAAATGCAATGTGTTTCCGCCTCTCCCCCCCCCTTTTAAAAAAAAAAACTTTCCAAGACAACATCTGCTGCAGAGTTGTTGAAACCAACTCGCCCTAAGGAGGCGAGGGGTCTTAAGCTGCGAGGAAGCCAGAAGCACTAGCCTTAAGAAAGCAGGAGATTCCTGATTAACACAACAAGCAAATTAAAGGGGCGCAGTCAGACCCAACTGTGGAAAAAGAAATGGACGTGGGTTTGCCTTACAGAAAAAATAAAAAATAAAACTCTCTTCTGAAATGGCAAACCCCTACTAAAGAGATCTCCCATTAACATGCCAGGGCTTTCAAAGGAGCCATCTGCCGATGCAAAATTGGGATTTCATTTTGCAACAGCGAAAAGGAAAATAAAGACCATCCATAGGATCAAATGTCTTATTTTTTTCCCATGCCAGTGATCAGAACAATGCTGTTTGTGAGCTGCCCCCCCCTTAAGAAAACCGGTAATAGGCCATTTCTGTTTTTTTAGAGAGTTTACCACCAGCTTCCTCAAATTGCCTCACCTTGCTGGCCTTTTTGTTTGTTTTCCAAAAAAAAAAAAAAAAACTTCAGCAGCATTGTAGGAAAATTTTTGGAACTGCAGCACCCAGGGTTAGGCGTAAATCCATTTCAGCTTTCCGCCCCCACCCATCTAAAACCCTGGCCAAACAATTACAGAGCACCCATCCACCTCCCAGGTCTGAGGCTTCCTTATCACACAGTTGCTTCTGCTAAACTATCCAGGCCTGACAGACAGGACAGGAGCTTTATCACGTGATAGCTTAAAGCTTCAGGCATCTATATAACACACTTTTCAGGTATCGATAACAAGTTTCCCAGCCCGAGTCATTCAGCAAAACAGCAGCAGTCTACACAAATTAAGAACTTGATGCTGTTTCTTTTACCTAGGTGCTATTCTCTACGTGGAGTTCCTTTTAAAAAAGAGAGAGAACTAAAAATTTATTTGGATGTTTATGTCTTGGGAAGTTTGAAAAAGGCATGCAAGATCCAGATCTTTTTTAACACAGAGAAGTTGCTGCTTCTGGGTTTGTTTGTTTTTTTAAGAAGTAGGTGCATGAACATCTGAAAAGGTGAGCTATCGCATAGGAAGCATGGCTTGCATCCCCCTTAAGGACTGTCAAGATTAAAAACTCGCCCTCTTTTTTGACGCACGTCACTTTTCCAAAACAGCATGACATGTGTTTCCTTGCACCAGTCCACTTAAGAGAATGCATTTCTGGTGCATGTGTGCGGAATGAATTTGGATCCCAATGGAACGAGAGATTTATGCCCTGGAGAGAACATATGAACAAATGTAAAGGGGTTTATTCTCAAATTTATTTTGGATCCCCAGTTGGTGAGATGACATGACGGAAGCAGGTGGTGGCACTGCTGGGATTTTTTTAAAAGAAAAGAAAAAAGAAACACTAACTTCTGCACCCACTTAATACCATCTGTAGATCCCAATGAAATCAACTTGATTTAGGTTCAGGTATCTTTAAAAAAATAATTTATTTTTTTTAAAGGATAACCACTATGCATTCTGCTTCGGAACTCACAATTTTCTTTTTAAAAAAAAAAAAAAGGAATTCAACCTAAGCACTGTCGCAATTCAAGACTGGGTAGAAATCATCAAAGTAGCGACCAACAGTTATGGGAATAAGTCAATTTCCCCTCATGTCACTGACCGCATGTGGAATTGCAACAGCACAATCCTAAAGAGCCAATTATGACGCCTGATGAAAAGATGAAGTTTGGCTCTGGGGAAAAAACCAACCCAAATCTTTTGTTCGAAATAAGCCATTTCTTTTCCTTTCCACCACTCATTATTGTGTTTTATCTTCCGTAAAAAAACAACGAAAAACAAGAAATGCTTTGCGGTCAAAACAAGAGTTCTGTTTTTCTAAAGGGCTTCCCCCACCACCTTAACTTTCCCCCCCCCACTCCCCAACCCACCCACCTGCCTTCAAACCAACATCACCTTTTGCCACGCATCTCTCAGTGTACAAATTTTTAAGGCTGAATTCGCTATGCAAAAAATGCACCCTTCCTTCCAATGTCCAAACACTATTCACAGAGTGGCCTAAGTGACACGACCGTCCCAGGAAATAAACATATTTTATTTCCTTTCAAGCGGGGAGGGGCGGTATTATAAGAATTTTTAATAGTTGGGGTTTTCTTTTCCAAAAATCTTAAGGGCAAAGTTCAAAACACTTCCCCAGCCAATGGCACAACAGTCATCGTGAGTAAAATGACTAAAAGAGAAGGAGCCAGCTGGCATCTCTGATAAAGGAAAAAACTGTACTATGTTGGAGGGGGGGGGAACTAAGGTGCAGGCACCCTCTTCTGCCCTCCCTGGTGCACCCATGTCAACCTGGGAGAAATTAAAAACAGGAGGTCTTTGAGCCTCTTCCCTTCCGTAAGTTCACATTTAAAGGGTCCCTAAACCAAGATTCTCAGCAAGATCCAAATGGGCGACTTTCATTTGCAAATACCAGCCATCCAGTTAGAGAGGGAGAGAGCCTTTTTCCATGCAGAGAGAAACACACATTTCATTCATCAATAGCATCAAAAGTGACTAAAACTGCGCGCACACAGAGAGAGAAATGCCATTTCTCCACCAACAGCAAACTCAGGGAAAGCTTTCTGGTTGAAAATTCACAAACTTCGGGTTTCCCTTTTGAAATACACATCACGCATATATACTGAAGTCCTTACTTAAGACTATTCCTCAATTGTTTCTTTTTCCCGGGGGGGGGGGAAGAAGAGAGGCTATTCAGTTCGGGGAGGGAAAAGGGCAAGCCTGACTCGCGGGCAGCATGAAAGTAACGCATTGCTGAAACGTGTGCGCCTTTCAGAGAGAGTATTCTTAAAGCAGCACATTTCAGAAAAAGGAAGAAGGAAAATCTATAGATTCCAGAAAGGGATTCGAGGCTGCAAGGCTGGCAGCGGCGGCGGCGCTGCTGCTGCGGGAACCCCAAGAGTCCGCCCGGGGAAGGCAAGCCTCCGGTTTCTAGTCCCTTTGAATTTCGCAGCAGCAGCAACAAAAGCCCCCAGATCTTAACAACGCCCCACAGCGCCTGTGTCTCTTTCGCTCTCAATGGAGATGGAGGGGAAAGGAAGGGGGGGGGGGAGGCGCAAGCGATGTGGCAAAAGTTCAAACGCGGCTTGAAAGAGGGGCTCGGCCCGAGGGGGAAGAAAGGGAGGTCGTGGGGATGGGGTCACCTTTCCGTCGCCATCGAGGGGGGCTCCACGGATCGCTTCGGCGAGGAGACCGGAGGGTGGAGGAAGGGTCCAGCCCGAGCCACGGCCATGCCACGCCGGGTCTCTCCAGCGCCCCCCTCCGCAAGCCTTTCCCCGAGCCGGCCTGCCCCCCCCCAAGCCAACCAACCAACCTCCCCCCACCCCGGTTGCAGGAGGAAAGGCTCGCTCCTGCCACAAACGCAAGCCTATGCAAAATGCAACGCCCCCCTGGCGCTCGCTTTTTCCATGTGCGCCCCCCACCCTCGCGCACACACACCCCTCTCTCAAAATAATTGCTTAGCTGCACCCACCTCCAAGAGTGGGAATCAATGAGGGGGGGAGGGGAGAGCCGTCCATCAGGGGCCCCCCACCCCTTCGCCCAGGGCTTGTCCAACGCGGAGGCAGCGGCGGCAGCTGCAGCAGCTTGGCTAATGCCCCCTTCACTCCCTCCCTCCCTCTCTCTTCTACCCCGCCCCCTCCTCCTCCTCCTCCTCCCCCTCCCCCCGGGAGGCATGGGCTCAGCCATAGGGCAGAGCAATGCAAAACACCCCACACACACACACAAAGAGGGAAGGAAGAGGAGAGGGAGCCAGGCAAAGTTTGCAAAGCGAGCGGCCACGGCGAGTTGCGAGGGCTCTCGTTTCCAATAGCGCGCTTTGCAAAAATTAAAACGGGGGGGGGGGATAATGCATAAAAAAGAGGCACGTTAATACTGTATTCTATATATATGTGTATGTATGTATTGCACACGCCGGGGGTTCTGTTGTTGGGCTTGCACGCCGGGGGTGCAATTGAGGAGCCGCTGCAAAATGCCATCGCGGCTCCTCTCCGGCGCGCACAGCGCGCTGCGCGGAGTCCGCTCGCCCTTCCTTTGTGTGGGCTCCCCGCGCGGACTTGGGGGGCGGGCTTTGCATGCAGCGCAGCGCCAGGCAAACCCGGGGAACGGCGGCGGCGGTCCGGCCAGCGCCGCACACGTGTGCGCGCATCCGCACGGGCATGCATACACACCCCCTGCCGGGAGCGCGGCGGAGCCCCGGAGTCCCCCGCTCGGGCGGCCGCTTACCTTTTCGCCGGCATGCTTGGGGCCAGGGGGTTTTCCCGGGCGGGTCCCCCGTCGCAGCCACCTCTTCCACCACCGCCGCCGCCTCCTCGCTCCTCGCCTGTCCTCCCGGCTTATAGCAGCCCGTTCCTTATCTCACAGCCTTCCTCTCAGCGCCATCTTGTAAGCTGGTGACGTTGGGAGCCGTTCACCCCTGACCCACATTTGAATATAAGCCAAAATGGGCAAGGGAGGAGAAAAAAAAAAAGGGAGAGAGAGAAGGGGAAGGGGTGTGCGCGGAGGGGAAACGTGGAATGGGGGGAAGGAAGGCGCAAGAGCCGCTAAAGGAAGAGAAAGGAACGAGCCTTTCCACGGCTCTTCCCCTTCTGCAACTTCGGGGGGTCAGCGTTTGCATTTGTTTATTGCTATCATTTTTGCTATTGGGGGGCGATGCGTCTTGCAAAAGCGGGAAGGGGCTGCGCGGGCAGGGGGAGGTCCCCTCTCACCTTTTGAACGCGCCCAGAAACACGCGCGCACACCCTCGCCGCCCGCTTCCCACCACACCCCCTTGCCAATTGCGCGCCGGCATCTGGAGAGCGGAGCAGAGTGCGCGGCTGGCCAAGCGGGCGCGCGTGTCTTCCCCGCGCGCGGAGGGAAAGTGGGGCTCCTCGGTCAGTCATTAATTCATTCATTCCTTTTCAATTCGAACTCTCCCTTCGCCCCCAGCTTCCCATATATTCTGCCTGTGGTAGATGGAATGCAAAAGGAAGGCGCGCCATCGTTGCGCGAGCGAACCTTTTGGATCGTGCGGTTTTTTGGATGCAAGTTTTCTTTTGGGGAGGGTGGGCGTCTTGGAAGCACCCACACCCGTGTATAAGGGGTGGGGAAGCCCGATTGTGTTTATGCATCTTGGCAGATGTTGCGGGTTTGGGATATATTTGCACACCCGTGTAAATGCACGCGCAACGATTGGTTTTTGAAGCGCGCAAGTTCTGGAGGACAAGGAGGGCACGGTCCTGAAAGCACTTAAGGGCAGCGACGCTCCTGTGGATTATGGGGGCGGGGGGGAGGCATGAGCTTCGTTTAAAGTTGTTCCGAGATAATGTCCTCTTTTCTCCCCGTTTCCCGAGAGTGAACCAGCGCAGGGGAATTCTGCCTGTCTACTGGGAAGTAAATCCAGTGGCGGTTGCTTTCAGTGAGACTTGCTCTCGGGTACAAGTGGAGAGGCTGGCCGCCTAAGCACGTTCAATCGCCTATGAAAAGCGAAGATGTGTTGGTCCATAAGGAAACTGGAAACTTCTAAAGCTACCAGCCTAACTCCACTTACTTGGGAGTGAGCCCCGTTGAATTCAGTGGGGCATGGCTCAGAGTAGACCTGGTGAGGGCTTTGCAGACAAGCCTCGATCATCCAAAATGTCAAGCTGGCAAGTTCTCCAGAGCTCTTTTGTGCTGAATCTGGAAGAAATACAGCTCCAAAGCCCTGCAGTTCAATAAAATTCACATTTTACTAAATTTCATCTACTGTTTGGTAGGATAGGGGAGCGCAGAGAAGTAACCTCTTTTGTGGAATGGCTGTGCTGGCTGGGTCTGGTGGAGTTTCCAGCTTCTGGAGAGAAAAAACTAGGTTGCTGCCATAGAACGTGCCATGTTTTGAGTCAACCATGCATAGGATTTGTGCCGCAGTTGTGGCAGAACCTTTCGGGGGACCCCTTCACCAGATACATGAAGTACTGCCCTCGGTGGACAGATACCTGCACAGGGGCTTTATCAAATTTACTAATAGGGAGCTAACTCATCCTGAGTGGGTATGTAACCAAAACCTCATCTGTGCACGAGAGGGATGTTATTAGCAGATCTGGGGGAACCCCAAGATTTGCAGACTTAGAGCAAACAGACACACCTTAATCGAGGGGCAACAAAGCACAGCTGAATGAGGAGTTGCATGACCACTGAATACGGGGAGGGAGTGGCAGAAAAGCAGGGGAAGGGATGGAATGGAGTGTTCCTGAAAAGGGCATGCCTTCTTTCATATGGGGCTGGAAGGATCTGGCCATTTGTTGTTCTCTGTTCCTCAAACTTCTTCCTTCTCCACTCCCCTTGGGGCAAGATGGTCCTTCAGGTAGAAGCATCAGTCACTGCCTGGTGGTACAAAGCCAAAACATAGACCAATATGCAACTGTCTTGTTGCTGACCTACACCTGACTCCCAACCTGACAGAGGCTTTACTAGCTGAATTTGCTCAGAAATACCGAATTTTTCGCTCTGTAGGACGCACCCGACCATAGGACGCACCTTGATTTAGAGGGGGAGAACAAGGAAAAAAAATCTCCCCCTCTCAGTTCAGTGCCCCTTCAGCGAAGCAACAAGAGAAACGGAGCCCCTTCCATTTCTCCTCCCGCTTCGCTGAAGGGGCGCTGCGCTGCTCTCCCTCTCTGCTGAAGCCAGGAGAGTCTTGCTCTCCTAGCTTCAGGAAAAGGAACCCGAAGTCTCCGGAGTGCAGCGAGACCTCCTGCTGTGCTCCGGAGGCTCCAGGCTTCAGCGAAAGCAACGCGAAGCCTCCGGAGCGCGGAGGGAGCGCTCCCTCTGCGCTTCGGAGGCTTCGTGTTGCGATCGCTGAAGCCAAGGAGCCTGCATTCGCTCCATAGGACGCGCACACATTTCCCCTTAATTTTTGGAGAGGAAAAAGTGCGTCCTATAGAGCAAAAAATACGGTAGGTGTTGAGTTTAGTGGGACTTCTCTCCCTTCCTGCAAGTGCACTTAGAGGAAGCAACATAGCCTAGCAGGTAGGGAGTCTGCTTTGAATGCCAAAGTTCCCAGGTTAACTCAATGGCATCTCCCACTTGCTTGCCTGAAACCCTGGAGAGATGCTGCTCAGCGTAGACAACTGAGCTAGATGGACCGGTTTGTTCATCGCTGGTTTGCAAGGACGACATCACATTGTTTTGTAGCCAATCACGTTTGTCAACGTGGTGACATCACTGAGGGCAAACAAGCAAGGGCAGTGGCTATCCCAAGGTGGACTGTCCCAAATACCTTGGAAACACATAGCAGCTGGGATGACATCATGACGCGACGCAGCCAATCAGATTTGGCAATCGGCCAACATCCCAGGTAGCAATGGTTAAGTTATTCAGGATGAAGCCCTTTTCTCCCAGACAGGTGAAAGCATTCAGAAGCAATTGCAGAAGGCCCTCTACAGGGTGGTATTTTTTCAACACCTCACCCCACTTTATCTCAGCTGTAGTTTTAATTGTTATACTGGTGCTTTTTTTTTTAAGTATTTGTAATTTGCAGCCTGCCTCCCCCTCCTTACTATGGCCTCTTAGAAGGGTTATAAATTTTTAGAAAATAGTAATGTCTGGCCAGCTCAGTTAACCTTGTCTGCCAGTAACTTTGCTTTGATTGTTAACTTAAGAGTTAAGAGTTCAAAGTTTTAGACTCAGAGGTCTCTCATTCCAATCCAAAGGGCTTGGCCGGACAAATAGAGATAAGAGAAACCCAGCAAAGTGTCAGAAGAGACCCGACCTTTCGTCTTCTCCCTGCTCACAAAAAGAGAAGGAGGCTGCAGATGTGGCAGCAATGGTCAAGCAGAGCCTGTATTCACACAAACGTTTATTCCATTTCCTCTACGTTTCTCTAACTGTCCATCTCCATGTTATATTTGAGCATTCACACTTGGGACAAAAGCCACGACCCGAAAACCAAGGGAATATAGTGCATGTTTTGTGCTTGCTTCTGAGTTACAGTGGTACCTCAGGTTACATACGCTTCAGGTTACATACACTTCAGGTTACAGACTCCGCTAACCCAGAAATAGTGCTTCAGGTTAAGAACTTTGCTTCAGGATGAGAACAGAAATCAGGCTCCGGCTGCGCGGCAGCAGCAGGAGGCCCCATTAGCTAAAGTGGTGCTTCAGGTTAAGAACAGTTTCAGGTTAAGAACGGACCTCTAGAACAAATTACCATATTTTTTGCTCTGTAAGACTCACTTTTCCCTCCTAAAAAGTAAGGGGAAATGTGTGTGTGTCTTATGGAGCGAATGCAGGCTGCGCAGCTATCCCAGAAGCCAGAACAGCAAGAGGGATTGCTGCTTTCACTGCGCAGCGATCCCTCTTGCTGTTCTGGCTTCTGAGATTCAGAATTTTTTTTTTTCTTGTTTTCCTCCTCCAAAAACTAGGTGTGTCTTGTCATCTAGTGCGTCTTATAGAGCGAAAAATACGGTGAGTACTTAACCCGAGGTACCACTGTATTTGATTCCAGGGGGCAGGGAGCAATTTGCAGCCCCCCTCAAGCCAAAAAATTGTGGAAGTAAAGTGACAAAATTTGGGCATACAGTTCTTTCCTGCTGTTATCATGGGGGAATAGGAACCTGCATGTGTGGAAAGGCAGCAGGGGCCAAGAGGAAGTAGCCGCATTGTCCAATGATTTCTGTTGTTGTGACATAACACGGCCACTGATGTGAATGAAATTTAGCGCATCATGCTGGTATATCGGTCAAAAAGCCACAGCTCCATAATGCAACAGGCTCTGCAGTGTGAAAGGAATGTTAGGAAACGAGACAGAAGCAGTAACATTATAATAAAGAAAATGATTGCAATATTCCCCATATCTGGAGACATCCTGAGAGTACAAAAGACAGGGAAATAATAGATAGGGATTGATCCAAGACATTTGCCCACATTCCCAGGGATTGCTGAATAAAAATTATTTTTTTTAAAAAAAATATTTTTTATTAATTTTCAAACATAATAATTGTCATACATTCCACAAAAGTTCTTCTCTTATACAATCTTTTTGGACTTCCATCAGCACCTCTGATGATCTTCCATTTTTATAATTTATTCTGCATTTCTTAAATTCATATTGCCTTAATTATCCTAACTAATGTTATCCTTTTCATTCAATAAAGCAATAATTCCAATTATTTACCTGACAAAACTTCTTGTAAACCTACAAATGTAATCTGGTCATCACAACTACTTTTCAAATAGTCTGTAAATTTACGCCAATCTTCTGTGAATCTCTGGTTCCGCCGGTTTCGAATTCTTCCCGTTAGTTTATCTAGTTCTGCATAGTCCATCAGTTTCATCCTCCAGTCTTCTTTCATCGGTAATTCTTCTTGCTTCCAATTTTGTGCCAATAATATTCTTGCTGCCATCATTGCATACAGAAACAACTTACAGTCACTTCTAATTATATCATCTCCAACAATGCCTAGTAAAAATGCTTCTGATTTTTTAATAAACGTATATTTCAACATTTTTTTCATCTCATTATATATCATTTCCCATAAGTTTTTACCTTTCAATACTCTGTGCCAAGTGTGGCAAACTCGGCCCTCCAGATGTTCTGGGACTACAACTCCCATTATCCCTAGCTAACAGGACCAGTAGTGGTCGGGGATGATGGGATTTGTAGTTCCAAAACATCTGGAGGGCCGAGTTTGCCTATGCCTGCTCTTTGCTGTGTATAGATGGGAGAATCTGGCCCTGCCTGCGCGATACATGTAAAAGGACTGCTGTGCTACTTTAAACAGCCATGGCTGACCCCCAAAGCATCCTAGGAACTGTAATTCATTACAGTTGCTGAGAGTCGTTAGGGGAACCATTTTCAAAGAGCTCAGGAAGAGGGATTGATCGTTGTAAACCACTTGGGGAAGTTTGGGCCATGGTTGCGTTTTCTGTCCTAGGAGAGGCTTGGCCCTTTGAATTTCTGCCTGCCACACCACTGTTAAAAGAGCCCTTTTGTTCTCTCCCCCCACCCCCGTGGCAAATCCAAACCATGGAAAGAACACACATTTTGTGAGTTGCAAGCAAATTGTGTTACTTGAGCTCATTCCTCAATTGGTCTTAGGCAGGGAACACAGTGCACGGCCAGGAGGCGTGGAATATCCAATGGTGGTGTGTTTGTGTAACAAAAGAGCTTTAAGGTTTACAGCAGGGTTTTGCAAACTTGGGTCTCCAGCTGTTTTTGGACTACAACTCCCATCATCCCTGACTACTGTTTCTGCTAGCTAGGGATTGTTGCTGTTGTTGTTATCATTATTATTATTACAATTGTTGTTGTTATTTGTTGAATTTATATACTGCCCTAAACCTGGAGGTCTGAGGGCGGTTCACAGAACAAAATCAAAATTTATAACCACAAAATATATAACCAAAATAAAAACAACAACCCAATAACACCCCCCAAAAAAACACCCCATTTTAAAAGGGCATGTTGTTGTTGTTGTTTAGTCATTTAGTCATGTCCGACTCTTCATGGACCCATGGACCAGAGCACACCAGGCACTCCTGTCTTCCACTGCCTCCCGCAGTTTGGTCAAACTCATGCTGGTAGCTTCAAGAACACTGTCCAACCATCTCGTCCTCTGTCGTCCCCTTCTCCTTGTGCCCTCCATCTTTCCCAACATCAGGGTCTTTTCCAGGAAGTCTTCTCTTCTCACGAGGTGGCCAAAGTACTGGAGCCTCAGCTTCACGATCTGTCCTTCCAGTGAGCACTCAGGGCTGATTTCCCTAAGAATGGAGAGGTTTGATCTTCTTGCAGTCCATGGGACTCTCAAGAGTCTCCTCCAGCACCATAATTCAAAAGCATCAATTCAAATCAACCTACGGCCTGGTTAAAAAGGAACATTTTTGCCTCGCACCTAAAGGTGTATAATGATGGCGCCAGGCAAACTTCCCTGGAGAGAGCATTCCACAGACGGGGAGCCACTGTTCTTGTGTTGCCACCCTCCAGACCTCTCGAGGAGGAGGCACGCAAAGAAGGGCCTTGGAAGATGATCTCAAGATCTCTAGACAATTTGACAATAAATGAACACCTTCCGACGTGGGTTGCCATGCGTCCGGGTTTTCCCACACATTTAAAACCGATTTTACAAAATTCTCCCCGGACTCAATTTTGGATGGGCGAATCCCAGCTAAGTCTGGGAAATTCCGGACCTATGGCAGCCCTAATGCATGGTGTGGATGCGACATTTAAAATGCCAGTTAGAAAAAAATGTTAACAAGCTTACTGGTGCAGCAGGAGAGCTTTGCATGCGTAAGAGTTGGCAGCTAAGTCTCAGCTGGCCTCATGCCAGACACTTCACTGGACTTTGCTGCAAGATTTGGGTTCTCAGTACACATAAGCTTCTTGCAGATTTTCTTTTTTATTATTATTATTTGGGCCAGTCCGAGCAGCTCGAGATTGCGAGTTGAAAGTCCAATTCCCTGCCTGCCCTGCCAATGCATCACAGATCTCGAAAAATCACCGATCCCAGCGATAGCGTCTTGACAAAGGGAAGTGTGATTTATCGGAGTCAAGGCTGCCAACAGTTTGCCAGTTTGGTGCCCGGGTAGAATTTAATTTCAGGAACGCCTCTCTCGGCACTTTGAGAATTGCCTGCCTTGCAAGGATTCCGAGGTTGCTCCCCAGCCAAGACAGCCTAAAGCTAAGGAAGGAATGGAATTTATCCCAGAAGAGCTATAAAAAGAGAGAGAGAGAGAGAGCGCGCTGGCACAAGCCGTGTGTGTGTGTGTGTGTGTGTGTGTGCGTGCATATGCAAGCACTTCCTTCAATTGCAGCTCTAATAAGGTCCCAAAGGGCTGCTGCAGTTGTCCAGCGATGCAGTAATAGACCCAGGAAGCGTGGGCAAGCTTGATCAGCTCAAAAAGTTAGCCAGATTAGGGTGGCTGAGCAATGTAATTACAAACAGATGACCCACTCTGGTGGAACCCAGCTGCAACGAACAAACTTGCAGCAAGCCCTTTGCAGTACGATTAAAGCGAATTCTCCAGTATTTGTCCTAGCTGTGGCATCTCTCTTCCGAGTCTGAGCCACACAGTCATGGTTTCTGCTACATTTTTCATAGGGATGCCTTAAGCAGAGTTTGTCCCACCCGAGCTGGCAGCTGCTCTCCAGGCTTCTGGGGAGAGAGTCTGCCACCCATCTCTGCACCAGTTCTCTTAATGCAGAGGTACTCTTTGGACAAAGGAGTGAGGGTGGCGCTGTGGTCTAAATCACAGAGCCTAGGGCTTGCCGATTGGTAGATCGGCGGTTCGAATCCCCGCGATGGGGTGAGCTCCCGTTGTTCGGTCCCTGCTCCTGCCCACCTAGCAGTTCGAAAGCACGCCAGCGCAAGTAGATAACTAGGTACCGCTGCAGCGGGAAGGTAAATAGCGTTTCCATGCGCTCTGGTTTCACCAGAAGCGGCTTAGCCATGCTGGCCACATGACCCAGAGGCTGTACACCGGCTCCCCCGGCCAGTAAAGCGAGATGAGCGCCGCAACCCCAGAGTCGTCCGTGACTGGACCTAACGGTCAGGGGTCCCTTTACCTTACTCCACAAATGTACCCATTTTACAGATGGAAAAAGAGGGTCTTTGGGTCCAGTTCTGGGCTGGGCATCTTAAGAAGGACAGGGGCAAACTGGAGCCTATCCAGAGGAAGGCATTTAGGCTAGTAAGGGTTCGGAAAACCAAGTTCCTATGAAGAATCGTCAGAAGTCAGGCAAAAATGTTCCTCTACAACCAGACCTTTCACCTTTTATCTGTGGCCTTTTAGAAGCGGGTGGGATGTTTGTAATGTATTCCTCTTCCCTCCTGGGTTTAATCCATCTATAGAGTGCTTATTGTCTGCTTGATTGCTTGTAAGTCGCTCTGGGTCGCCCAAGATAAAGCAATTGCCAAATTTAATAAATAATAAATAAAATAACTTCCCAACAGGCTGGGCCTCTGGGGACCAAACCGTATTGTGGCATCCACCGAGAGCCGTTCCTGAAACTTGGAGCGATTGAAAACTCAAGGACGAATCAGGCCGGCGGGTGAACAATACGGTTCACAGGCACCACGAGGCTGCGGTTTTAGCCATCTTCTGCATTGAACAGTCATCGTAGCCAAAAGCACACCATTTCACACCGTGTAATGCAGGGTGACAACAGAGCAAAAGACAAAAGGGTTCAAGGGTTGACGATTCTTCAGCTGCAGATAGAGGCCTGATTATGGGGCTTGGAAGGAGTTCAACCATTTTACTTGATGGTATTTGGGGAGCCTTTGCTTTCCGAGATCTGCCACTGGCTACATTTTTTTAGCCTCCATTCCTGCCATCCCCATTGTTAAAACACAAAAGGGCACCCAGCCTGACCCTCACGAGACATAGTTAATTGGGGGGGAAAGCCACCAGTCAACTGCTGGCGTGCACACAACACAGATTACTGTACAAAGGAAACAAAAATTGACCTGAGTAAAATGCAATCTGCATTATTATTATTATTACCCAGCCCATCTGGCTGGGTTTCCCCAGCCACTCTGGGCAGCTTCCAACAAAATATTAAAATAGTCTATTAAACATTAAAAGCTTCCCTAAACAGGGCTGCCTTCAGATGCCTTCTAAAAGTCTGGTAGTTGTTTTTCTCTTTGACATCTGGTGGGAGGGCCTTCCAGAGGGCGGGTGCCACCACCGAGAAGGCCCTCTGCCTGGTTCCCTGTAACTTGGCTTCTTGCAGTGGGGGAACCGCCAGAAGGCCCTCGCCGCTGGACCTCAGTGTCCAGGCAAAACGATGGGGGTGGAGACGCTCCTTCAGGTATACTGGGCCGAAGCTGTTTAGGGTTTTAAACACTTTGAATTGTGCTCGGAAGCGTAATGGGAGCCAATGTAGGTCTTTCAAGACCGGTGTTATGTGGTCTCGGCAGCCACTCCCAGTCACCAGTCTAGCTGCCACATTCTGGGTTAGATGCAGTTTCCGGGTCACCTTCAAAGGTAGCCCCACGTAGAGCGCATGGCAGTAGCATCAGAAGCTGAGCGTCCAGATCAAGGGAAGAAATAGTACCACTCCATCCTGCCTTGTTCAGACCACACTTGGAATACTATGTCCAGTTCTGGGCAACACAGTTTAAGAAGGACATTGAAGTACATCTGGATTTCCATTGTGGGAAACAGATGTTCACATAGAAGGCCCTGTAGTCAAAGCCAGCAAGGATCTTGTTCAGGCTTCCTCAACCTCGGCCCTCAAGATGTTTTGAGACTACAGTTCCCATCATCCCTGACCACTGGTCCTGCTAGCTAGGGATCATGGGATTTGCAGGCCAAAAGCATCTGGAGGGCCGTGGTTGAGGAAGCCTGATCTTGTTACACCCTAATGGAGGCACTATGCTTCCGTTACTTTGGGATGAGGTCTGTATAAAGGTGTTTGGAGAAGGAGTGGTTACGTTGTTTTGAAATGATGTAACCCATTTTAACAGGTGGCGCTGTGGGTTAAACCACAGAAGCCTAGGACTTGCCGATCAGAAGGTCGGCAGTTCGAATCCCTGCGGCGGGGTGAGCTCCCGTTGCTCAATCCCCGCTCCTGCCCACCTAGCAGTTCAAAAGCACGTCAAAGGGCAAGTAGATAAATAGGTACCACTCCAGCGGGAAGGTAAACGGCATTTCCATGCGCTGCTCTGGTTCGCCAGAAGCGGCTTAGTCATGCTGGCCACATGACCCGGAAGCCGTACGCCGGCTCCCTCGGCCAATAAAGTGAGATGAGCGCCGCGACCCCAGAGTCGGTCACGACTGGACCTAACGGTCAGGGGTCCCTTTACCTTTTTAATCCATTTTAAAATAAAAAAGACAAAGAACCTTCCCCCCACCTACAAGTTTGGCTGAAACGTCTATGTTCCTAGCATCTGCAGGAGCTTCAAATATGCGAACGCCTCCCCTATTTTTGTTTTTTGTTTAACAAAAAGGAAAACAAGAAAGAGATGAGGCACAGAGCAAGCCATCTGAATGGACCATTAGCACCAAACTCCAAAGATGTAAAGTCAAATAGGATAGAAAAGCTCCATAAATTTTTACAACTCCTTGGAGGGAAACACTGATTATTAAAACATGAAACCTTGGCTTTTCTAAAATGCTTAAAAGATTAATATAGAAAATGTAATACCAGGGGCTGCTGGAGGGATTTATTCGTAATGGGAATGTTAGAAGTTGTTTTAATGTAAAGCAAACATAACCACTAAGGAAAGATCAAAAGTGGAACCGACGCGAAGCTCTTGCAGGGAGACGAGGGCTGTCTAGAAACCATCGCAACTGGTGATGAGAACAAACCATTTCCCAATAAAGAACGTGCGTAACAGGCGCAGACACAACCTTTCCCACTTGGACTACTGCAATGGTTATCTCTCGCTTGGACTACTGCAATGCGCTCTACGTGGGGCTACCATTGAAGGTGACCCGGAAACTACAACTAATCCAGAACGCGGCAGCTAGACTGGTGACTGGGAGTAGCCGCCGAGACCATATAACACCAGCCCTGAAAGACCTACATATATATATATATAATTTTTATTAAATTTAACATACCAATTATTATACCTTCTACAGAACTTCACATCTTATACAATCTTTTTGGACTTCCATCAGCACCTCTAATGATCTACCATTTTTATCATTTCTTCTGCGTTTCTTAAATTCCTATTGCCTTTAATTATCTTAACTCATAATCCACCTCTTTATCCATTTTTGCAATAATTCAAATAATTTACCTCACAAAACTTCTTGCAAACCTACAAAAGTAATCTGGCCATCACAATTACTTTTCAAATAGTCCGTAAATTTACACCAGTCTTCTGTGAATCTCTGGTCTCTGGAGGTCTGTTCTTAACCTGAAACTGTTCTTAACCTGAAGCACCACTTTAGCTAATGGGGCCTCCCGCCGGTGCCGCGCTGCTGCTGCATTTCTGTTCTCATCCTGAAGCAAAGTTCTTAACCCGAGGTAATATTTCTGGGTTAGCGGAGTCTGTAACCTGAAGCGTATGTAACCTGAAGCATATGTAACCCAAGGTACCACTGTATCTCCAAACACCAATTGTTTGGAATTTCAAATGGGGAGAGCGCTGTTACCAGAAGGCATCTGTTTGGCCGCTGTGAGAACAGGATGTTGGACTAGATGGGACATTGGTAGCATTAGGCTGCTCTTAGCAGTCTTGGTACTCTTTGCCATTTACCGTATTTTTTGCTGGATAAGACTCACTTGTTCCCTCCTAAAAAGTAAGGGGAAATGTGTGCGTGTCTTATGGAGCAAATGCAGGCTGCGCAGCTATCCCAGAAGCCAGAACAGCAAGAGGGATCGCTGCTTTCGCTGCGCAGCGATCTCTCTTGCTGTTCTGGCTTCTGGGATTCAAAATATTTTTTTTCTTGTTTTCCTCCTCCAAAAACTAGGTGCGTCTTATGGTCTGGTGCGTCTTATAGAGTGAAAATTACGGTAATTCAAAATAGATGTGCACCATACCTCCTTTGCGTTCTCCCTCACACTATAAGCCTGCCAGATATTACTGTTTGCGTGGAATCATTTAGATGTGCATCATTTCACCCACCGTAGAATAGTAGGAAGCCTGTGAGCCAACATTTGTTCTCTTGACAAGGGTCTAAAATGCCACCTGGAAAATCCACTCTGGTTTCCTGGCTTCTGATCCTCTTGGCCCAAACTGCTTGTGACACTGATGAGCTTTCCTTCCCTCTCTTTCCTTTCTTTCTTTCTTTCTTTCAGTTCTGGCTCAGCTCAGAATTTTGCTCTTTTTATTATTGCTTCCCTGTGTGAAGAAGTGGGCATAAAGCTGTACTTGGCACAAGGAGTATTGCTGCAACGTTTAAACCAATACTTCTACTATTATTATTATTATCATCATCTTCAGTTTGCAGGATTTAATTTTTCTTTATTGCCACGTAATTTTCACGGTGGGCATTGCAGCAGAGAGACGCCTCGCTCGGCGCAAGGCTGCCAATCTGAGAACAGTAAATTGGCTTGCAAATTGCATTGGCATCACTGTACTCTTACACACACACACACACACACACACACACACACACACACCCAGCTAACCATAGGAGAGAAAGCTGCAGATCTAGGATATCATTCTCCTGCTCCACTCAGTGGGGCAGTGAGGAAACTTGAGGTTCTGGACTTGGCTTCCTGTTTCCGGCGGTGGAAAATGGCGGATCCCACACGATCGGACCTCAGCCGTTCCGATAATTCAGGGCTGATATGGGGGTAATTAGCCCTGGCAGCCACCCTAGGGCAGGGGAGGACTGTCTCTGTTAAGTTGTGGGTGAACATATCAGACGACACAGCGATTCTTCCAAAGCAGCTCTTTATTTGTAAGCTGGAACTGAACTGAACTGAGGAGCTCAGTCAGCCTGCTTATATAGAGCTCCACTAGAATGCAACAGTAACTATTTTCTGTAACTAGCCAATCACTGAACGTCACTTTCGATCCTTCATTTGCATACAAACTATCCAATCACTGAACGTCACTTTTGATCCTTCATTTGCATAACTATCTACAGTATCCCCCTGCTGGCCCAGGGTGAGAACTTCAGTACATAACAGTCTCGATGACCCGCGGTTTGCCCCAGATTGCTGATGTGGCAGACGGCAGGGGCACTGGGTCATGGAGCAAGGGACGGAGGTTCTGGACTTAATGGTCTTACAGCAGGAAACTTTTCCCAGCCCGAGGGCCACATTCCCTTCTGGGTGACTTTCCGAGGGCCACAAGAATTGTGTTGTTTTTATTATGTTTTTATAACAATGTTTTGTTTTGTTTTTTGCACTGTACATTGGCTCCCAGTACGTTTCCGAGCACAATTCAAAGTGTTGGTGCTGACCTTTAAAGCCCTAAACAGCCTCTGCCCAGTATATCTGAAGGAGCGTCTCCACCTCCATCGTTCTGCCCAGAAGGGCCTTCTGGCGGTTCCCTCGCTGCAAGAAGCCAAGTTACAGGGAACCAGGCAGAGGGCCTTCTCGGTAGTGGCGCCCGCCCTGTGGAACACCCTCCCACCAGATGTCAAAGAGAAGAACTACTACCAGACTTTTAGAAGACATCTGAAGGCAGCCCTGTTTAGGGAAGCTTTCAATGTTTAACAGACCACTGTATTTTAATACTTTGTTGGAAGCCACCCAGAGTGGCTGGGGAAACCCAGCCAGATGGGTGGGGTAAAAATAATAAATTCTATTCTAATTCTATTCTGTTTGACTCTCAAAATGAATTTCTGCTTTCTTTGATGTAAGCCGCTTTGAGCATAATGGTTGTGTGTGGAAAAGTGACATACAAGTAAAATTATGGATGAATAAATGAAATGTGTTTCAGATGCAGTGCTTTTTTCTGGGGGGACGACGCAGGGGGACGCACACCCCTAAACATTTTGTGAATCTAAGTTTGGCCTCACCGAGTGGCAGTATTTCAATATGAGTAGGATAACGAGAGTACCCAGTGCCGAATTTACGTATAAGCTAAACAAGCTATAGCTTAGGGCCCCACTCTCTTGGGGCCCCAAAAAAATTAAAGGAAAAAACAACTGGATGTACATTTCCAAAATATAAGATAAAAAACAAATAAAATAAAATCTACATACAGCAACAGTGTTTTGTTTTGCGTTGTGTAGGCTCCTATGATGTAAATAACGGGCCCTGCCTGCTAGCCTGCTCCCTAAAATATCACTGATTTGCTCATTTCTATATATAGGGTGCCTACATTCTGCATGGACTGGTTGCATGGCAACATAAATGACCATATAGCATATATTCAACACAAAAAACAGTGACAATTTGTTGTTGACAAAGGACAGCTGGACATATAAAGGGCCCCATTACCTTCAGTAGCTTAGGGCCTCATCAAACCTAAATCCGGCTCTGAGAGTATCCCTAAACATTTTTTTTTGGGGGGGGGGGACACTGTTCAGATGTATGGCGCTTACACACTCAGAGACACCTCACTCTAAAGAGAAGAGTCCCTACGACGGAGCCCAGGCTTAGCTCAGAAAAAGTACTTTCCCAAGAGCATAGGAGGGGCGTGTCTACATTGCAAGAGTGGAGGAGTGCAATTAACAGGCACATTAAAAGGACTAATAAACCAAGCTCCTGGTGGGCAACACAGAGCCTTAATGAATGGTTGCCCCCTTTATTGAGCATTCGTCCTGACCAGTTTGTACAAAGTTTGCGGAGAGGTTAGACGCCTTCCTCTATTTATTGAGCATTCATTCAGATTTGTTTGCGGGGAGTTTATAAGACAAGCAGATCCACAGCGTACATTTAAAGCATATTCTGTGCACATTTAAGACACATGACTTCTCCCAAAGAACTCCACAGAGAACACATTGGTGAAGCAGCACCCAGAAGGATGGTCTCTGTCTTCCCCCACCCGCCTCTTGATCACATTTAATTAGGGCTTAAAACCCTAATTAAGCATAAAAACCCAAATTAATTCAGGGCCTGGATCCACGTCAGGTCGACCCTGAATCTCCTGGATCGGATTGGGTGGGCTGTGTACAATCCTAAATGCTGAGCTCTGGTTACAGGCGGAGTTACAGTAGTATGGTGCAAGAACTAGGTATTTATTTAGAAAATTTATCGACAGCTTGATCAAAAAAGTTCTCCAAACAGCAAACAAATAACATTTAAGGAGTCGTGCTACCAGAGGCTGCCTGGAAAAGGTAGGTTTTTGAGAGGGTATCTGAAAAAAAAAAAGGATTTGGGTGAAGTAAATAGCATGCGTTTCCATAAATAACGGCGTTTCTGTGCGCTGCTCTGGTTTCGCCAGAAGCGGCTTAGTCATGCTGGCCACATGACCCGGAAAAACTGTCTGCGGACAAACGTCAGCTCCCTCAGCCAGTAAAGCGAGATGAGCACCGCAACCCCAGAGTCGTTTGCGAATGGACTTAACTGTCAGGGGTCCCTTTACCTTTACCTTTAAATAGCATGCCTGCCCCTCAATATTTTTGTGGCAACTTTATTTCTCAGGCCCATATGCATCTACTCAAACGTAAATGCCAATGGCTACATTGGTGCTTAACTCCCGAGGAACCGGGCATAGGATTGCAGCCTGAGTCCAGATGTTGTGGGATTGTGTTGCTTATAGGTTATATACGCTTTAGGTTACAGACTCCGCTAACCCAGAAATATTACCTCAGGTTAAGAACTTTGCTTCAGGGTGAGAACAGAAATCGTGCGGCGGCAGCAGGAGGCCCCATTAGCTAAAGCGGTACTTCAGGTTAAGAACAGTTTCAGGTTAAGAACAGACCTCCAGAACGAATTAAGCTCTTAACCCAAGGTACCACTGTACATTTAAAGCATATCCGGGGAATCGTAGTTTGTTGAAGGTGCTGGGAATTGTAGTTCTTTGAGTAAACTACAAGTTCCAAGGGTTCTTTGGAGGGGGGGTGTACTTTTAATGTATGACATGTATGCAGACACACACTCCGAGAGATTATTAGGGCAAAAAGTCTCATTTCCTCACCATGGTCTGACTGAGGAAGTGATCACAGCAACCTCCTGACATCTTGTGGTTTCCCTTCACAGTACAGCTAACCCTTCCCTGACCCCCCCCCCCGTACCATTTCCTACCCACCCCACCTAAAAGCACAAGTGTCAGCTGACAAAGTGACCTTGGCATTAACAGCAGGCACAGGAAGGTCCTAATATAGACACGACCTTGTTCCTTCCTCGAAGACTGGGGTGACTGCTGGTGGTATGTTTTACTGGAGGAAGCTACACATTGTTCGGTTTCCTTGCATCTTCCAAGGAGCTTAGACGTTGGTCCGCATGCTAGAATTGGCAAAGAAAGATCATAGAGAGCCCCAAAGCATCATCGCAGGTTGAAAAGCACAAAGCCTTTAAAGCTAGTTCACGGCCAGAGCAGATTCTCTGCTATGTAAAAGATCCATAAAAGGTATCCAGATCATAGCTGTCAACCGTCCCTTATTTGGCGGGAAACTCCCTTATCCCAGCGCCGTGTCCCGCTGCTGTCCCTTATTGATGATGTCCCTTAAATTTCCCGGGTTTCATGCTCGCCCAGCTCAGGAGGGAAGCAGCAGCTCGGGGTCCTCCGCCGTGAGAGAGAGCACGTGTACGAGCTGCCGCGTCTCCGTCTCTCCCTTTTCCTCCTCAGGGGTGTGTTGTGAGGAGACAGGTGGCGGCGGACGGGCAGGCAGCCCCTCTCTTGCGAGACTTCCACTGCGCTGCCAGGGGAAGCCGGAGGCAGCAGTGGCAGCGGTGTCTGAGGAGGCGGCCTGAGGGAGGAGGAAGAGGAGGAGATGGGGAGGGACGCAGAAGGGCGGCACTTCAGGGCAGCAGCCGCGCCGCAACCGCCTCATGCCGGGCTCGCGGACAGCATGGGCGAAAGTCTCTCTCCCTCCCTCCCTCTCAGGCGAGGAAGGGCCGATGGAACTCCTTGCACCAGGACGATGGCAGCCCCAATGTGCTGCTTAGCATACCCTCCAACCAGTGCAGCATCTTAATGTAGTGATTTCCCCCTCTGCATCCCTTTCATAACTCTATTTTTATAAATCATCTGTCCATCCATAGTTCAAATTTCTACTACAATTTTTCTGTCAATCCTACCAATGTATGTAACTCTTGACAATAGCTTTATTAACTTTCCCCATTCTTTATTAAAGAGGTCCTCTTCCTGGTTTCTAATTCTGCCTGTAAGCTTTGCCATCTGGACGTTGTTCATCAGTTTTGTCTGCCCCTCTTCTTTGGTCGGAGTTGTAGACCCTTAGGATCATCTAGTCCAACCCCCTGCAAAACACAGTCAGTCGCAGCAAAAGCAGCATGGCTTCATCTGTGCTGGATTTATGTATAAGCTAAGCAAAATCCCTTATTTTGGCTGCTGATCCCTAATTTTCGAGGCTGCTGGTCCCTTATTTTCAAATCTGTAAGTTGACAGCTATGATCCAGATTTGCTTTTTGCTTTCGCCGCTCCTCTCAAATCAGTACATTTCCTGCTTCTGGGCCTCCCGTAGGTACCTGGTTGGCCCCAGAGTGAAGAGGAAGCTGGACTTGATGAGCCTTTGACCTGATCAAGCAGATCTTATTTTCAAAAGGGAGAGAGAACACATTTTAGGCCATTCTTCAGTGATGGGGAGTGTTGGAAGCTTGGGTGCCCCTCAGCTTGAAGAAGGGTTAAAACATCGGGTTAAACTCTTAAAAAAACCAGAAGCATTTTTACTTGGTATTATAGGCCAAGACATTAATAGACAAGCTGTCAAACTGTTCTTATATGCAACAACAGCGGTGAGAGTATTGTTAGGCCAGAAATGGAAGCAAGAGGAAATTCCGATGAAAGAAGAATGGCAGATGAAATTAATGGACTATGCAGAATTGGACAAAATGACAGGAAGGATTCGAAACCTGAGGGACTAGAGATTTACAGAAGACTGGAAGAAGTATATGAATTACTAGAAGAGCAACTGTAAAACAAATTACGCTAGTAGGACTACAATAAGTTTTGTAAGGAGAAACATATGAAGTGTTACAAAGTAGGAAAAGATAGAGATATTGGTTATGAGTTTGAAATGTAATAGGGAAAGTAAGAAATGCATACTAAGAGATTAGACTGGAAAATTTTCAGACGGGACTGATGGAAGTCAAAAAAAATGAATAAGATGTAAAAGTATGTTTAATTACTGTTGAAAATGATATGTTAAAAAACATATATATATATAAACATTGGGTTAAAACAGAGTGAGGGTCACACACATTCCCAGACTCTACCCAGGGGTGCCAACAATAGGGGTGGAAGGGGCTTCAGCCCCCTCAATATTTGTGGGGAATGGGTGAAGGCCCCCCCAATATTGAGGGGTCCTCACCGCATCCCCTGCACTGGGCAGGAGGCACAGACGGTCTTCTTCACCCTCCATGTTTTTTTTTTTAAATGATATTTATTAAAATTTCAGAAACAAAAAATTACATAGTTAAAAAGAAAAGAAACAAGGGAAAAAATAAAAAAGAGAAAAAACATACAAAGTACAGGAAAAAAATAAAAAAACACTTAAAAACAAATTAATCCTTCCGTATCTTACATTTCATTTCCTTGCTTCCCTGACCTCCTCTCACCTCCCTTTTTTGTATTCCAGTTCAATTGGTTAATTCAGCAATTCCTTTCCCTCTTTGTTTTTGTCTTAGTCCTTTAACTTAATATATTATAGCTTTAGATTCTCACCTATTAACAATCCATTTTTACATACACCTTTATGACATTGCTGCTAAAACCACTTAACTTCATTCTGACATCATTCTAACATTCATTAATTTTGCAATATTTCTGTAAATAGTCTTTAAATTTCTTCCAATCTTCTTCCACCGACTCTTCTCCCTGGTCTCGGATTCACCCTCCATGTTTCCCATCGCCTGCTGCCGAAGGGTGAAGAATGGGGATCTCTCTGGGGGGGCGCCTGGTTGGCAACCCAATTGCGCATAACGTCAATATGACATCATGTGACACCATGCCCCCTCAATGTGGGGGGGCAGGTCGGTGCCCCTGCCTGTACCTTTAGCCTATCAGCTTACTTCTCTTACCCAATAATAATAATAATAATAATTTATTTATACCCCGCCCATCTGGCAGGGTTTCCCCAGCCACTCTGGGCGGCTTCCAACAGAACACTAAAATACAATAACCTATTAAACATTAAAAGCTTCCCTAAACAGGGCTGCCTTCAGACGTCTTCTAAAAGTTTGGTAGTTATTTTCCTTGTTTTCCTTGTTGTTTAGACCGATACCTCTTAGGTTGCACCCTGTTTAAAACTTGCAAAGCATTGGAAGACACAAGATCTACCCACCAGGGAAGAATGGCAGATGAAGCTGATGGACTACATGGAACTGGCGGAAATGACTGGCAGAATCCGAGACCAAGGAGAAGAGTCGGTGGAAGAAGATTGGAAAAAATTTAAAGTATATTTACAGAAACATTGTAAAATTAATGAGTGTTAGAAGGATGCTGGAATGAAGCTATATGGTTTTAGTAGAAATGTAACAAAGAATTAAGTAAAAGCTGATTGATAATGGGCCAAAATGAAAAAATTTAAGGTTAGACCATTAAGATAAATTATAGAACACAAATTGAGAAAGATGGAAAGAATTTGCTGAAATAGTGAATTGAACTAGAATACAAAAAAGGGAGGTGTGAGGAGGTCGATGAAACAAGTAAAGGAAAGATAAAGATATGGAATATTGGATGTGTGTTTTAGTTTTTTTGTTTCTTTTTACGGTATTGTATTGCTTTTCTATGTTTTTCTTTTTATGTATTGTAAGGTATGTTCTGGAAATATTCTTTTTATTATTGTTGTCTTTTTTTCTTTTTTCTGTAATCTTTAAACTTCTAATAAATATCATTTAAAAAAATAAAAATAAAACTTGCTCCTCCCTCCCACTTCTCAGACCTCAGTATGGGACGCCATCTTTATCCTCTGAGAGAACGAAGGAGCAAGCAAGGCGTCCTATTCCTCCTCTAGGCTGGAATGCGAATTTTTCTCTATCCTACAATAAACAGCTCAATTACTTTGCTACCAGCAAGCGCACGTGTGTGTTTATCTGTGAGCCCAACAAGAAAAGCCTACTCTCTAAGCAAGATTTGCTAGTTTAGATGCCGAGGGTTTCGGTCAGAACTCGTGGCCCTTCAGATACTGCTGAACGACATCTCCCACCATTCCTGCCCGTAGGAGTAGGAAGCCAACCAATATCTGAACGACCCTGACCCCAAACATGCACAATATTGACTTTTGAATTAGCAGAACTCAAGGTATTGCAGAGGAGTAGCTTGAGACAGCCAATGTGATTCAAATGCTGGAATAGGACTTGGGAGACCAGAATTCAATTTCCCTACTGAGGCATAAAGCTGACTGGGTCAGTGGCGTAGCGTGGGTTCTCAGCACCCGGGGCAAGGCAAGTAATTTGCGCCCCCTAACCCGGGGCAAGGCAAGTAATTTGTGCCCCCTGACCCGTGGATTTTAGCACTCGAGTCTCTTCCGCACCCCCTCCAGATGTTGCGCCAGGTGCAGCAGGCCCCCCTGCACCCCCCACGCTACGCCACTGCTCCCACCACAAGTCTTCAGGACAGCCATCCGAAGGCTGGCGCGGGGAGAAGGTCTCTCCGCCCGACCGCCAGGCTTCGGAGCAGCCTTCCGAAGGCTGGCGCGGGGAGAAGGTCTCTCCGCCCCACCGCCAGGCTTCGGAGCAGCCTTCCGAAGGCTGGCGCGGGGAGAAGGTCTCTCCGCCCCACCGCCAGGCTTCGGAGCAGCCTTCCGAAGGCTGGCGCGGGGAGAAGGTCTCTCCGCCCCACCGCCAGGCTTCGGAGCAGCCTTCCGAAGGCTGGCGCGGGGAGAAGGTCTCTCCGCCCCACCGCCAGGCTTCGGAGCAGCCATCCGAAGGCTGGCGCGGGGAGAAGGTCTCTCCGCCCCACCGCCAGGCTTCGGAGGAGCCTTCCGAAGGCTGGCGGTGGGGCGGAGAAACCTCCTCCCGCCGCCAGGCTTCGGAGCAGCCTTCCGAAGGCTGGCGGTGGGGCGGAGAGCCCTCCTCCCGCCCCCAGCCTTCGGAGCAGCCTTCCGAAGCCTGGCGGCGGGAGGAGGTCTCTCCGCCCCACCGCCAGGCTTCGGAGCAGCCTTCCGAAGGCTGGCGCGGAGACCTCCGTCCCACCGCCAGCCTTCGGAGGAGGTCCGAGGACAGTGGGGTTCCTGCTTCCTCCAGGAGGGCCGGCCAAACGCGGCCCCCCCCAAATGTTGCGGCCGGTGCGGCCGGCACCCCTGGCACCCCCCACGCTACGCCACTGGACTGGGTGACCTTGGGAGGTCCGTTCTTAACCTGAAACTGTTCTTAACCTGAAGCACCACTTTAGCTAATGGGGCCTCCTGCTGCCGCCGCGCTGCCAGAGCATGATTTCTGTTCTCATCCTGAAGCAAAGTTCTTAACCTGAAGCACTATTTCTGGGTTAGCGGAGTCTGTAATCTGAAGCGTTTGTAACCCGAGGTACCACTGTACACAGAATATTGAGCTGCTTGCAACAAAGGTGGGATAGACATGCAACAGAATTGATTTTAGAATGAACTGATTTTAGAATGTATTTCAATTAATTGTGATTTTATGTAAACTGCGTTACTTTTACTGTTGTTAGCCGCTCTGAGCCTGGCTTCGGCTGGGGAGGGCAGGATATAAATAAATTATTATTCTTATGATTCTTATGATTATGATGATGATGATGATGTCAGAAAAAGATGCTCAATTTCTAGCCACCTCTTCGTTCGGAATCGGCTACCGAAGTTATTTTTCTTTAGGATGCGACTTATAAGATATAATAATAATAATAATAATAATAATTTATTTATACCCCGCCCATCTGGCTGGGTCCCCCCAGCCACTCTGGGTGGCTTCCAACAAAACACTAAAATACAACAACCTATTAAACATTAAAAGCTTCCCTAAACAGGGCTGCCTTTAGATGTCTTCTAAAAGTTTGGTAGTTATTTTTCTCTTTGACATCTGGTGGGAGGGTGTTCCACAGGGCGGGTGCCACCACTGAGAAGGCCCTCTGCCTGCTTCCCTGTAACTTGGCTTCTCGCAGCGAGGGAACCGCCAGAAGGCCCTCAGAGCTGGACCTCAGTGTCCGGGCAGAACGATGGAGGTGGAGACGCTCCTTCAGGTATACTGGACCGAGGCCGTTTAGGGCTTTCAAGGTCAGCACCAACACTTTGAATTGTGCTCGGAAACGTACTGGGAGCCAGTGTAGGTCTTTCAAGACCGGTGTTATATGGTCCCGGCGGCCGCTCCCAGTCACCAGTCTAGCTGCTGCATTCTGGGTTAATTGTAGTTTCCGGGTCACCTTCCAAGGTAGCCCCACTGAACCACAGACCAATGGCAGCAGACAAGAATTTTGGGCGAGTCTGAGAAAAAAACTGGAACTGACCCATCCAAACACATCTGGACACATGTACGTCTGTTCATCGCCACCCCTGAAAAATGGCGTAGGCTATAGAAGAGGAAGAAGCAAGCTGGGGAGCTTATGGGTTGACGTTTTCATTTCTCCCCCCGCCAATTCTCTCTCTCCTTGCCCCACCCCACCCCACCCGGTTCTGCTTGGCTTCTCGACTTTCAATGGGCCTCAAGGTCAGACTCCTATTTGTTGCTAGGCCGCAGCGGCCGGCCTCACAATGCCGCTATCATCTCCCCATCAGAGCAACCAGAGAAGCTCATGCTCTGGCAGTGTTGCTAAGGTGGTTGCTAGGTTCGATTGATGTCACAATGTAGGGTTATAAATTGCCTTCACCCTGTCGGCCCGCTCCTTGGGCCCCCGTCGCACAATGACCTTACGAGATGGCACGGGAAGCCTTCGCGCAGCCGTACCCGTGAGCCGAGCGGGGAGGCTGAAAGGACCCTGAACTTGGCAGCTGATACATGTCGGGTCGCTTGAAACAGAAAAAAAAAGCCGCTTGTCGTGCAAAGAGGACACTTTTTTTTTTTGGAGAGGAAAATAAGGGCGAGGAAGGAGGGCACCATCCCCCCCCCCCCCCGTGCTAGGTACACTTAAAAAACAAACAAACAGTAGGGGACAAATATTTGCCTTTGCATTTTTCCAAAACAAAGTCTTGTCTCTGTTTATATTGGCCTGTGTGCACCACCACACAATAAATTAAATGCTGTTCATTAGTTATTTGGATTAATGAATTGATCGGATTAAAACAGTTATCTTAATTGTCTCCAGTGCCCAAATGATTGTGTGTGGTGATCTGGTTAAAATGGCACACCCCTCCAAGTGTCCCTGTTTTCCAGGAACAGTCTTGGATTTACAGAATCCAGGTTTCTGATTTGATCCCAGAATGGTCCCATTTTTCCTTAGGACATGCCTATTTTCATCCAAGAAATGTTGGAGGGTATGGAGTTATGTGGCAGGCACACACACACACACCTCTGAGTCAATGAGATAAGTAACTACACAACCTTTAGAAGACATCTGAAGGCAGCCCTCTTTAGGGAATTTTAAAATGTTTTATGTTTTATTATGTTTTTATGTAAGTTGGAAGTTGCCTAGAGTGGCTGGGGCAACCCAGTCAGATGGTCAGGGTATAAAGATAAAGGTGATGATGATGATGATGATGATGATGATGATGATGGAATAGTACGTCCCTATTTTCATTGGCGAAATGTTGGAGGGTATGAAATTGGAGAGCATCAGAGCTTAGGGGGGAGGCTGAGAGTTTTCTACAGTTTCCTACCTCTCTCTGCCCTCAGCTAAGATGAGCCCTGATCTTCTCAATAACTTATCTGCTGCCTTGCAAGCAGAAGGTACCAGATTGAACCCCCAGCATGGCTGGGACTAAACCCTGCCTGAAATCCTGCAGACCCACTGCCAGGCAGCACATACAGTACTGAACTAGGAGGACCAATGGTCTGACTTGAGATAAGGCAACTTTCTATGTTCCTAGAATAATCTACATTGCTTCCTACAGAGAATGCGGTAAATATACTGTAATGCGGTGCTGGGGGGGGCACTAAAAGGCAAGGCGATGGCTCTCTGAAAAGCTGGTATCACTGGATCAAGTTCATCAATTTTGTTGAGTTAATTAAACTAGTTTTAACTGGATTTGAATAAATGCGCAACTCCTTGCTTTGGTTTCAAATGGGTGGGTTGTGCAAACCACTGTTCTGAATAATGCTTTTTATAGGATAGGGGGCTATGGGAATGAATTTATGGAACCAAGGTGGAAAGGATGGCTTGAAAACGTTTGGGAACCTCTGCTGTAATGCCTCTTGATTGTACATCTGAACTCTGAATTCTGATCTGTTGCTGTTGATCTATGTGCAAAAGCAATATTTTCTACAAATACCTACAAACACACACTTATACATACATTGAGGCTCCATACGCCCCACACATCTAAAGCGCATGGCCTCCCACAAAGGATTCTGGGAACTGTAGTTCATCCCTCGCAGCGCTACAATTCCCACCAACCTTAACCAACTGTTCCCAGGATTCTCCGGGGGGAAATGTCACGCTTCAAATGTGTTTGAGGTTTACGGTGTGTATAATGCAGACACCCGAAACCTTTCAGTGTTTCTGCATAAACGCCAGATTGCAAAGACTAGAGTCAAATCCTTCACAGTGGTACCTCAGGTTAAGTACTTAATTCGTTCCGGAGGTCAGTACTTAACCTGAAACTGTTCTTAACCTGAAGCACCACTTTAGCTAATGGGGCCTCCTGCTGCTGTCGCACCGCCGGAGCACGATTTCTGTTCTCATCCTGAAGCAAAGTTCTTAACCTGAAGCACTATTTCTGGGTTAGTGGAGTCTTTAACCTGAAGCGTATGTAACCTGAAGCGTATGTAACCTGAGGTACCACTGTATTTTGCAGGATGTGAAGGGATGAGCTCCCCGATTTCATTCCACAGGGAGCTGTGGAAGAATCGTACGTGAAAGCCGAGCAAGTACAGACCTGCATGCAGATTCTGGAAACTGCTCATAAAGGGAAGAAGGAATAATGCGCTCTTCTTACAGTGAGGGGAAAACGTGGGGGGGGGGAATAGAAGTGAATAATGTAGAATTGAGAAGGCGGCTGCAGCTTGTCTAAGGAAGAGCAGCAGCTTCAGGAGAAGCACCAAACCTCGGCTCCTCCCTTTGCTTCAGCCACCTTTCAGCAAGCTGTCACTCACCCATCAGCCTGAGGGGATTCTGCACCAAGGAAACAAACCTGGTGACTTTATCCTCCTCGCCAGCGCTCTTCTTCCTACACAGAGAAACTTAACATGCTACCTGCCCTAGAAGCCAGCTTTTAATTGCTGCTCTAGTTATAACTGTGTCAACATTTCTAACATCAGCTGCTCTTGTCAGGGATCCAGATATAGATATATAGTCAGGATAGACAAATCTGTCAGTTTCGGTTTCTCTCAGTTTCTAATTTTTTTCCCAATCCGAAGTACAGTTCTCCATGTTTCCACAGCAGTTTGCTATCTATATCTATCTATCTATCTATCTATCTATCTATCTATCTATCTATCTATCGTCTATCATCTTCCTATTAAAACGTCCTTAAGAATATTCACCAGCATTTTAGCACAAATATCTCCTAAGAGACACATTTGTAGGCTGGTTTTTTCCTAATATACAAATTTCTGCAAAGCAATTTCACCTACTGCAATAAGTTTTTGTGTGCTGTTGATGCCCTGATATAAGACTCACCTTTTATGAACATACGTGAAGAAGCAAAAAGCCACCCCTTTTCAGTGATTTATAGGTATTCACCAGGATTTGATTGCACAGTGAGGGAACCAGTTACAGGGAACCAGGCAGAGGGCCTTCTTGGTGTTGGCGCCTGCCCTGTGGAACGCCCTCCCATCAGATGTCAAGGAAATAAACAACTATCTGACTTATAGAAGACACCTGAAGGCAGCCCTGTATAGGGAAATTTTTATAATGTTTTACTGTGTTTGATGTTTTAATTTGTTGGAAGCTGCCCAGAGTGGCTGGGGCAACCCAGTGATATGGGTGGCATATAAATATATTAGTATTAGTAGTAGTATGAGTTTTATCAGGGACAAGGGTGGCACTGTGGTCTAAACCACTGAGCCTCTTGGGCTTGCTGATCGGAAGGTTGGTGGTTCGAATCCCACCAACGCCAAGTAGTGAGCTCCTGTTGCTCTGTCCCAGCTCCTGCCAACCTAGCAGTTCAAAAGCACACCAGTGCAAGTAGATAAATAGGTACCGCTGCAGCAGGAAGGTAAATGGCATTTCCGTGCGCTCTGGTTTCCGTCACAGCGTTCCATTGCACCAGAATCCTTTAGTCCTGCTGGCCACATGACCCGGAAAGCTGTCTGAGGGCAAACGCCAGCTACCTCAACCTGAAAGCGATATGAGCGCCGCACCCCATAGTCACCTTTGACTGGACTTAACCGTCCAGGGGTCCTTTACCTTTTTTATCAGGGTTTTTTTTTATAGCCAGAACTCACAATCCCAGCACCTCTCAAAGGGGTGTCATTGCCATTCTAAGAGAACAAGGGAGGTGTTCATGGTGAGTTCCGACACTTCTTTTTCTGGAAAAATAGCAATTGTTGTTGTTTTCGTTGTTGTAATCCAACAATGTCTGGGGACCCAAGGTTGAAGAACGCGACCTTGCAGCATCCAGAGATCTGAATGGAAGGGACAGGCCAACAGTATAAACAAGACTTTATTAGAATTCAGCAGTTAACAGCGGCGCAACCGGAGGAGTCCTTTAACACACACATTATGGAGTTGAATGAGACTAAATAAATGAGAGCGTGGAGAGCGAAACAAGGATTATTTAGCCAACTGTGAGTAAACAACCTTTCACAGTCAGGCTCCTCATACAAAACACATTAGTGGGGGGGGGGGGAGGTGGAAATTAGAACACACACAATCACCCTCTTTAAAAGTAACAGCCCATTTGGCCTTGTTCTGGCGTAGATGAAAATACACATTAAGGATGTTTTTTTATTGAAACACGGCATTTAGAGACCTCATGATGTGCCTTGTAAATACCCATTAAAGGCACCATAAGCCGCTGAGTCACTGTGGCTGCCATTAAGCGCTTGCCAAAGTTGCCGTCATGGAATATGGCGTGTTCTGCCAGTGTTTGCGACAGGGTGTTTTCAGCCTTATGAGGAGATGAGAACAGCCCGCTTGATCAGGCCAATGCCCCCATCTAGCCCAGAATCCTGTTCTCACAGGGCCCAGACAGATGTCTGTAGGAAACCCGCAAGCAGGATCGGAACACAATACCCCTTTCTCCTCCTGAGGCTTTCAGCAACTGCTTTCCAGAAGCATTTGCGGCCTCCAATCCTCTTTTAAAGCCGTCCAAGTCGATAGTCATCACTGTCTCTTGTGGCAGCGAGTTCCATAGTTTTAACTATGCGCTGAGTGAATACTGAATCTTCCAGCATCCAGCTCTAGGATGTCCATGACTTCTGGAGTTATGAGAGAAGGAGGAAAAACTCCCCTTTTTTTCATGCCATGCCTAATTTTATAAACTTCTAATCATAGCTGTCAACTTACAGATTTGAAAATAAGGGACCAGCAGCCTTGAAAATAAGGGATCAGCAGCCTTGAAAATAAGGGATCAGCAGCCAAAATAAGGGATTTTAGTCAACCAGCTGAAATACAAAGTTAAAAGGGACCAGATAATTTGGGAGAGCAGCGCCGGTTTTTAGCCCTTTGTTTCCAGAGGTTGCTGCTCAAGACACCAGCTGATGAAACACTGCAATTAAAGAACTACAAGCAGCAACCACTTTTCGCGCAAAACGAAGTCCAAGCTACGAAGATGCCGCTGCAGTTCTGTATCTTTTCTCTCGTGCTTCATCTGCAGCTTTCAGTTCCATCAGGCGGGGCGGGAGGAAGGGGGGGGGAAATAGTGCCCGAAGTAAACCCGCAGATCAGGCCATCTATGCTAGTCTACCACTACAAATCTATGGGAGAAGCGCTTGCGGTCCTTCCTCCGCTTTCCCCCTCTATGGTTAGCCTTTGGAACACCTGCCCATGCCTCCGCCTCCTCTCTCTGAACTGCTTTCTCTATGGTTGCCCTCGCTCTCCTCTCAAGACTCCTCAGCAACTCATAGGCTGCCCATAGATGGGCGCCAGGCTACCCATCTCATCTGGATCCTTCAGCGGCACAGCCGCAGTACAGCCTAGTGGGAGCGGTGGTGGCAGCAGCGGGCAGAGGGGAGGCCCCAGGCAGAGACACTCAGTTTGGCGGCCGCGAGGAGGATGGTGGCGGAAGGGTCAGAGGCTCCTGCCAGTCCCGGTGGGAAGGGGCTCCCGGGGGCCGAGGCTGGTGAGAGGAGGCCGGAGGGGGGTGGGCCGGGCAGCCAAGCAACACAGTTGGAGCCTCCCTCCTCCCTGGCCAGCAGGGAGGGAGGGAGGGAGAGGAGCTGCTTCCTTTGAAACCCAGGAAATTTAAGGGACACCATCAATAAGGGACAGCAGCAGGACACGACTTTGGGATAAGGGAGTTTCCCGCCAAATAAGGGACGGTTGACAGCTATGCTTCTAATATGTGCCTTACGTGACTTTTCTCTAAATTAAAATGTCCCAAACGCTACACAATCTTTCCATACCCTCCAACATTTCTCTGATGGAAATAGGGACATCCTATTCCAAACCTTCTAACATTTATCCAATGAAAATAGAGATGTCCAGGCAACGGCCATAGGATTCTGCTTGGAAATTGAAAACTCAGTCAGCTTCGGAAAGAATTTGGGTGCGGAATGCACCGATATTTGCTGCTTCCCAGTGGCAATCATGAGCCATGTTTCATTCTATATGGAGTTCTGCTGAGATCACACATAACCAAGGATTATGTGAAATAGTGGGTACTTTTGGCACTTGAATAAAACGTATGGGGGGGGGGCAGGTAAGCTCTGCCCCACATAATTGAACACAAGATTGCACACACAATTTGAATGGCTATGCCTATCAACTTTGGGGGGGTGCCCCCCCAAAGGTGACCCCCCCTCAAATATTTTAATAGGGGGGGGTCGAAGGATCTCAGCCCCTAGGAGTTGGCATCTATGGAACTCAGACCACACTCTTACCATACATTGAAAGTGCTGTGATACCACTTTAAACAGTCATGGCTTCCTCCCAGTGCTGGATTTACGTGTTATCTAAAGAAGCTATAGCTTAGGGCCCCACTCTCTTAGGGGCCCCCAAAAAATTTAAAGGAAAACAACAACCGGATGTACATTTCCAAAATATAAGATAAAAAACAAATAAAATAAAACCTACATACAGCAACAGTGTTTTGTGTTGTGTAGGCTCTTATGATTATTAAGTAATGGGCACCGCCTGCTAGCCTGCTCCCTAAAATATCACTGGTTTGCTCATTTCTATATATAAGGTGCCTACATTCTGCATGTGCAAATGGCTTTAGATATCTGTTAGGTCCATATACAGCATATATTCAACACAAAATTTGTTGTTGACAAAGGACAGCTGGACATATAAATGGCCCCATTACCTTCAGTAGGTGAGGGCCTCATCAAACCTACCGTATTTTTCGCTCTATAGGATGCACTTTTTCCCCTCCAAAAATTAAGGGGAAATGTGTGTGCGTCCTATGGAGCGAATGCAGGCTCCTTGGCTTCAGCGACAGCAACACGAAGTCTCCGAAGCGCAGAGGGAGCGCTTCGCATTGCTTTCGCTGAAGCCTGGAGAGCAAGAGGGGTCGGTGCGCACTGACCCCTCTCACTCTCCAGGCTTCAGGGATAGCCGCCTAAAGCCGGGAGAGCAAGACTCTCCTGGCTTCAGCAAAAGGAACCCGAAGCCTCTGGAGCACAGGGGGAACTCGCACTGTGCTCCGAAGGCTTCGGGTTCCTTTTGCTGAAGCCGGGAGAGCAAGACTCTCCTGGCTTCAGCAGAGAGGGAGAACAGCGCAGTGCCCCTTCAGCGAAGCGGGAGGAAAAATGGAAGGGGCTCCATTTCTCCTGTCGCTTCACTGAAGGGGCGCTGAGCAGAGAGGGGGAGATTTCCCCCCCCCTTTTTCTCCCCCTCTAAAACAAGGTGCTTCCTATGGTCGGGTGCGTCCTACAGAGCGAAAAATACGGTAAATCCGTTCGCGCTTCCTCCGAAGAATTATGGGTGCTATAGTTTGTTGAGGGTGCTGGGAGCTGTTAGGAAGCCCCTTTTCCCCTCACGCAGCTACAAAATTCCCAGTTGTTTTAGCAATCAGTCGCTGGGAATTGTAGCTCTGTGAGGAGACTAGAGGTCCCCCTACCAACCCTGCAAGAAGGAGATCCTGGGTGAAGTGACTCCAGCTGAGCATGGGAAGGGTTTGGTGGTAGTTTTGAGAGAGAGAATTGTGAGTTCACTGAAGGCATCTTGTGGGCCGGAGGAGACAGGGGCTCTCTGAGGGGGGATAACAGATCTGGTGGCCATATGTGACCTTAGCATCAACTTCTTAGAATGAAGAAAAGAAATTTAAAGATTTTTCCCCCCAAAATGCAATCAAGTCTTTAGTCTCTTTAATAGATATTCTCATATTGCCAAGAATGTTCATTATTGCATAAGCCTCTGGGCAATATGCAAGAGTTTGTTACTGTACATAGCCCCTGGCCCTGTGAAAATGAGGGGAATAAGGCTGGTCAGTGAAGTAATGTGCAGCATCTTCTGTCTCTTCAAATGACAGTTCTTAAGAGGTCACACTATATATTTAAAGCGCTATGATACCAGTTTAAACAGTCATGGCTTTCCCCAGAGCATCCTGGGATCTGTAGTTCATTGTGGGTGTGGAGTGATGTTGTTGTTGTTTAGTCATTTAGTCGTGTCTGACTCTTCGTGACCGCATGGACCAGAGCATGCCAGGCACTCCTGTCTTCCACTGGTCAAACTCATGTTCGTAGCTTTAAGAACACTGTCCAACCATCTCGTCCTCTGTCGTCCCCTTCTCCTTATGCCCTCAATCTTTCCCAACATCAGGGTCTTTTCCAGGGAGTCTTCTCTTCTCATGAAGTGGCCAAAGTATTGGAGCCTCAGCTTCAGGATCTGTCCTTCCAGTGAGCACTCAGGGCTGATTTCCTTCAGAATGGATAGGTTTGATCTTCTTGCCGTCCATTGAACTCTCAAGAGTCTCCTCCAGCACCATAATTCAAAAGCATCAATTCTTCAGCGATCAGCCTTCTTTATAGTCCAGCTCTCACTTCCATACATCACTACTGGGAGAACCATAGCTTTAACTATACAGACCTTTGTCGGCAAGGTGATATCACTGCTTTTTAAGGCTAGGTTTGTCATCGCTTTTCTCCCAAGGAGCAGGCGTCTTTTAATTTCGTGGCTGCTGTCACCATCTGCAGTGATCACGGAGCCCAAGAAAGTAAAATCTCTCACTGCCTCCATTTCTTCCCTCTCTATTTGTCAGGAGGTGATGGGACCAGTGGCCATGAACTTAGTTTTTTTGATGTTGAGCTTCAGACCATATTTTGCGCTCTCTTCTTTCACCCTCAATAAAAGGTTCTTTAATTCCTCCTCACTTTCTGCCATCAAAGTTGTGTCATCTGCATATCTGAGGCTGTTGATATTTCTTCCGGCAATCTTAATTCCAGTTTGGGATTCATCCAGTCCAGCCTTTCGCTATTCATGTTCTTATGCTAATGTTTCTGGCCATTGCTACATCAGGCACACCGTGGGTCTGGCGCCGATTGGGCCGGGCAGGCCAGAAGGCAGGGAGGCCAACAGTAGGTGGCGCCAGAGCCAGGTGGAGCCAACTCACTCTGGTTTTGATCCCAGTCCTCTTTCTGCAATGGCAACACTGAGACTTTGGAGGATGAAGCTGATGAGAGAGTGCCACCCACTGCACTGTTTGTAAGTAAGAAGGCAGGCAAGTGGGGGCCGGCTGATGTTCTGCCCAAACAGACCACCCTCCACTGCCTTTTTCTGTGCACGAAGGGCACACAGGTACCCATGGATGGGTGCCGAACCAACGAACAGGAATTGGATAAAGGAACCGACTCTCTCTTTTCTAAACCTCTCAGGAACTGAGCCCCCACTCCCATGAGTCGTGAATAGCAAATTCAGAGTGGAAGGGTGGAATCCTTGCACTGACATTGCTGTCTGTATTTTTTAATTGTTATCACTTGACCTTTTGGCCCAATCTTGTTCAAGGCAGGCTTTAAAAAAAGAAGAAGGAGGAAAAATTAACAACTCGGGGCACTCTGTGCCAGAACTTGAGTAAGCCCTAATTTAATTTTAATTAGTGCCGACTTCTGCTTCCCTTGCTAATGAAACAGGGCTCATTAGGAAGTGTAATTGAAGACCCCTAGAGGGGAGGGTAGCCTGGAGACCTCATTGTGTAGACCCCAGGCATCCTGCCCAATAAAATCCCACCCCCAACCCAAAGCTACTTCATGATTAATTCATGCTGCGGTGAAGTGGGGGGGGGGGCTGCCTGTGTAGTGTTTTCCGAGATGAACCCGATTGTGGGCAAAGACGAAAGACGAGTTCATTTTCTGCAAGGAAATGGCTCTTTTGTCTGACGGTTGCAATACTCTGTGGCATGCAGTCTTTCATTCTCATCAAGTATACCTCGTTACTGAATCTCATTTATTCTCTGTTTAATCGACGGCTGAGCCCTCTCTTCCCTGAACTGTGTACCCCACCCCTGAAAAAGCCCTCTCTCCCATCTCAAGAGCACTCAAAGGGCCAGAAAAACAAAGCCAGAAAAGTTATCCCATTCCGGGTGAGGGCAAGAAGCACTGGCCTCACTCTGAGCAGGCTTTCTGATGTCATCGGAGAGCCAGGTCAGATTTGGTACAATGGGGCTGTGATATCATCGCAGTGCGCCACATGATTCTTGACTGGCTGGACGACATAGCCAACAAGTGAAACTTCTTTTTGAAAAGGACAAAAAAACCCACACACATACAGTAACTCTGTGGGCTGGGGATACCCCAGATCCGATCTACACAACATTGTGGGGCAGGAGGCAAACAGCCTGTAAATGTGTCCAAAAAGCGGAACGGCTCAGAAAACAAATTAAGCAGTTTATTGGAGTATAGAAAAGGGGAAGAAACAGTGAACAAAAGTACAAATTTCCCTAGGCACAAAGGGAAAATAAACCACGAAACCAGAATTTTGGCTGTAACCCTATACTAGGCAAACTAACAGAGCAAAACTTCCTCACTTCCAGTTCTGTTTCCCATGTTTTCCATTTCTGGCCAGTACAGTGGTACCTCAGGTTACATATGCTTCAGGTTACATATGCTTCAGGTTACAGACTCCGCTAACCCAGAAATATTACCTCAGGTTAAGAACTTTGCTTCAGGATGAGAACAGAAATCGTGCTCCGGCGGTGCGGCAGCAGCAGGAGGCCCCATTAGCTAAAGTGGTGCTTCAGGTTAAGAACAGTTTCAGGTTAAGTACTGACCTCCAGAACAAATTAAGTACTTAACCTGAGGTACCACCGTATTCCAAACCCACGGAGGAGGCTCAATCCTCAGGGACTTATTTCGATCTCCACACTTTTGGGGGGTCTGTGAGTGTGTCCTTTTTCCTCTCTTTCTGTATTTCTGCCAGTCTTCTGCCGGTTTCTCCTGCTACCTCTCCCCGGTGCACTGGTGGTGCCATTTTGGCGCCATACAAATATACGTGGAAAGAATGAGTTTGCTGCTCAGGCTAGGCTACCTGATTCTTAAGGGGAACCGTGCTGCAGCTATGACTGGACTAAAGGTTAGGGGTCCCTTTACCTTTACCTAAACTAAATTTGGGGGCGCTGGGCAGATCTTTGCACCCCGATGGCGCATATGCTAAAGACGTCCCTGTCAAAATCCACCAGTCAACAATTCTTTCTGCCCCTCCACATTCACACACAAACATCCTTACACCCCACCATTGTCCTTTTAAGAAGTCACCAATATGAAGCCCTTTTCAGAAACGGCCGCTGGAAATAAACGGATCACTTGAATATATAGATATAGGCATTGCAGTTTGCACTGATAGGCACAAAACTCTCCAGCTGCTTCATTTCTCCCTCCAGATCCCTCTTCTCCTGGCTTAGGCAACCCTTTCCCCTGGGATCTCTGAGCACTTGGATTTTTACACTGAAGAAACAGCTGGAAAATCAGTTTGTCTCTCCAGGGTGCCAAAGAAAGAGAAGCACAAAAAAGCGTAAGTCAGCAAATGAGGAATTGGCAGAGTGGATGGATTTTTTTGTCTCAGCAAGCCACTCCAGACATGTAGACAATGACGGGTTTTAATCTTTTCTACTGTTAACTTTAAACACCTTTCATTGATTTTATTGGTAATTTGAATACTTCTCGTAAAGCTTACAGGTTTTGCGACAATCCCTCAATCTATACATTTTGTTGTATGCAAAAGAAATTAAAATTAAAATTGTGGAGGTGTCGTGGGCAGGTTCAGAAGTCTCTGTGGGCCTGTTGTGACCCATGGGTTGGCCATTCACCCTCCCTGGAGCAAACAGAAAGCATCAGCAAGGTCTTTCTATCTCGAAAGCAGGAATCTTCTAGTTGGCTTTAATAAATGTGGGTTGCTCGGTTTTTTCTTTCTTTCCTGGATGCATCCGTCTCAGCGAAGGATACAATGGAGGCTGTGGGTTCTTCTTTGAACGTGCAGATCAAATGGTTTGAATGACAGGTAGAAAAAATGAAACTGAGTCGTCCCCCTGTTTTGCGGCAGGCCTTTTTTCTCTTTCTCGTCTTCTTTTCTTCTGCTGGAGAAGATGTGATCGACAGCTCCAAGGAGACCGGATTTAATCTTCCCTTCGTGAAAGGGAGGAAAAAATGCAAAATGGATTTGGGGAGCCATCTACTCTCATTTTGCAACTTAATGAGATTTGGGGAATGCCAAAGACTGGACAAACCTAGACAGCATCTTAAAAAGTAGAGACATCACCTTACCAACAAAGGTCCATATAGTAAAAGCTACGGTTTTCCCAGTAGTGATGTATGGAAGTGAAAGCTGGACCATAAAGAAGGCTGAGCGCCGAAGAATTGATGCTTTTGAATTATGGTGCTGGAGGAGACTCTGGAGAGTCCCATGGACTGCAAGAAGATCAAACCTATCCGTTCTGAAGGAAATCAGCCCTGAAGCTGAGGCTCCAATACTTTGGCCACCTCATGAGAAGAGAAGACTCCCTGGAAAAGACCCTGATGTTGGGAAAGATGGAGTGCACAAGGAGAAGGGGATGACAGAGGACAAGATGGTTGGACAGTGTTCTCAAAGCTACAAGCATGAGTTTGACCAAACTGCGGGAGGCAGTGGAAGACAGGAGTGCCTGGTGTGCTCTGGTCCATGGGATCACGAAGAGTCGGACACGACTAAACGACAACAACAAAAAGACTAGAAGCCCCATTCCGAATTTTTCGTATTTGTGCATCCAGCATGTTCAGTGTCCTTGAAGAGCTGTTGACTTATCTAATGGTTGCATTGACACAGAGGCGGGGAAACATCATAGCCCCCTAGTGGAATTTGGCCCTCCAGGCTACTTTTTCTGGCCCTTGGGACTCTCACTGGGTCTTGCCCCTCAATGGCCCTGCTCCTCAGTTGCTTTTTGCCTGGCTGCAAGGTGTCCTTCAATTCTAATAATGACCCTTTCTTGTCTGAATGGAGGCTAGAGGGGTGTTGTGAGAAGAAACTAGCCTGTTGTCCAGAGGTACAACTTGCATTCATTGTTCCACCCACTTTTGACTCTGGTGATCTTCAGGGCTGAGCCAACCTTTGATTCCTGGTCCAAAACAAAAATTACCCATCACATCTCATTGGTAAAAATGTTCCCCTTGCCTTGAATGCAACCGTTTGCAGAGAAGAACATTGAGTAGGGTGACACTTTGAGTCAGAAAACCCCCTTCCTGTCTGCACCAGTGGAAAGATCTCTCTTTTTAGAAGGGAATCACCAGACTTTACTATTCCCACAATAGTTATTATGATCCCATCCTCTCTCTTCCAAGTCCTCTGACTAGGAAAATATCTTCCACCATGCCCGCACCGTTAAATATACCCATCTCCTCAATCAATCTCCTCACCATAATGTGCTAATGATTAACCTTCTTCCTCTTCCTCTGTTCTTCCTGTCCCTCTCCCCCCTTCACTCAAACAAATGACCCCCCCAGCACTGTCAATAGTAATTGTCTTTTCATCCTAAGCATCACCACAATCCAACCATAAACGGACAACTCTGGCAATAATTCAATCTTGGCTTTACCCTGTGACGTTTGTTAAACCAAATATTAACTTCAGAACATCCAACCACTAAATTATACCCTGATATCCTTACAGGAATTGGAGATGATTCACTGGGGAACAGCTGTAATGCTCCTGGAGATGAAATAATAATCCGTTTTTCAAACCCAAGCGCTAGGTCCCGTTGACACACGATTCCATCATCTCATCATCACTCATGTTACCTATTAGAAAGTGGCAAAGATTACGCCTTCCTCTTCCAACTTTTTGTGCCTTGGTTCTTCTTAGGGGCAGACAACATGGTCTTGTGTAAGAGGCAGACTCCAAACAGGAAGTTAGGCACCTGAAACTTCATAAGCTATCTATCTGTCTATCTATCTGTCTATCTGTTTATCTAGCTATCTAGCTATCTATCATCTATCATCTATCATCTACCTACCTACCTTAAACAGCTCAGGACCGCAATACCTCAAGGACTGCCTCTTTTCATATGAAACTAACCAGGCCCTGAGATCATCTTCTGAGGGCCTCCTTTGTGTGCCGCCTCCTTGAGAGGTGTGGAGGGTGGCAACAAAAGAACAGAGCCTTCTCTGCAGTGGCTCTCCACCTGTGGAATGCTCTCCCCAGGGAAGTTCTCCTGGCCTTCATTATACAGCTTTAGGCACCAGGCAAAAACGTTCCTTTTTAACCAGGCGTTTGGTTGACCTGATTGACATCCTATGCCCTTTTAAAATGTAGCTCTTTTGGTGGGGGGTATTATTGGGTTATTGTTTTTATTTTGATTTTATATATTTTGATCTTCTTTGTGAACCGCCCTGAGACCTCTGGGTATAGGGCAGTACAGTCATACCTCATGTTACGTTTGCTTCAGGTTGCGTCTTGCGGCGACCCGGAAGTACCGGAAAGGGTTACTTCCGGGTTTCACCGCTCGTGCATACACAGATGCGCAAAATGATGTCACATGCATGCGCAGAAGCGGCAAATCGCGACCAGCGCACATGAAGATGCAGACGCAGTTTGCGTTCTGCTCATGTTGTAAATGGGCCTCCGGAATGGATCCCGTTCCCAACCAGACGTACCACTGTATATAAATTCAATAAATAATAATAATCTATCTATCTATCTATCTATCTATCTATCTATCTATCTATCTATCTGTAATGCATCCATCAGATTTAACAGAACTACAGCTTTCATCCTCCCTGACCATTGAGCATGCTGGCTGAGGCTGATGGGAGATTGAGTCCATCAACATATGGCGCACCACACATTCCCCAGCCCTGCATCAGAGCAACCGGCGGGAACATTTGGCTACTGCCCCATGTGGTGGAAGTGCACGACTGCAGCTCCCACGTAAAGAACTTTCTAGGCTCTGATCTGGCTCCGCCCAGCAGGCTGCCCATTGGCTCAGCCCAAGCAGGAAGGAGCATAAGAGGTTTTCCCGTCTCAGTGGTGCTTTGCTTGAGCATGAAAGTCTGCCGCAAGCGTGGTTTGGCTCTACAGTTCTGCCTCCATAGTTGCATGTGGATCCTGTGTTTGCTGCCCTGGGCTTCTCTGGGGGGAAAGCCAAGGTAAAAGTTTAGCAGCATCAACATCTGGAGGGCACCAGGTTGGGAAGAGATGTTTAAGGGAAACATTGCGAAACTCATCCAAGAGGCATTTGTTGTTGTTGTTTAGTCATTTAGTCGTGTCCGACTCTTTGTGACCCCATGGACCAGGGCACGCCAGGCACTCCTGTCTTCCACTGACTCCCTCAGTTTGGTCAAACTCATGTTGGTAGCTTCGAGAACACTGTCCAACCATCTCGTCCTCTGTCGTCCCCTTCTCCTTGTGCCCTCCATCTTTCCCAACATCAGGGTCTTTTCCAGGGAGTCTTCTCTTCTCATGAGGTGGCCAAAGTCTTGGAGCCTCAGCTTCAGGATCTGTCCTTCCAGTGAGCTCTCAGGGCTGATTTCCTTCAGAATGGATAGGTTTGATCTTCTTGCAGTCCATGGGACTCTCAAGAGTCTCCTCCAGCACCATAATTCAAAAGCATCAATTCTTCGGCAATCAGCCTTCTTTATGGTCCAGCTCTCACTTCCGTACATGTGTACATAATAAGCAATTTTTGGATCTGCAGCGAGTCACCATAGATTCCTCACCCTTTCCATGACAAGCGCACATCACATGAAAGCAGCTAACGGTTGTTTTTTTCCCCTTACAGATGTTCAAAGTCCTACCAAAAGCATGGTGGCTGCAACCTTGGCCCTGATACTGTTTTTTGAAGGGGTAAATTCCTCCCACCCACCCCGATCTCTACATCATCACGCTTTTCCCTCCTGAAAACCTTGGCCTGACGAATACCATGTGCCTGATATTAATTACATGTCCGGGCCCCATGAAAAAAGTCATTGAAATTTAATGAGAGCAGGGGCAAGCCCGCCCCAGCCAATGGCATTCATTACGGGTTGCCATGGGGATCACTCTGCCAGGCCTGACCCACATTAAAGTAGACAAAGGCCAAGAGGGCAGGAAGGACAGGAGACTCTGTGCCAAGGGGGGGGGGGCCAGGAATAGGCAGGATGAAAGTGTTCTGCGCATCAGAGATCCAAATTATTATTGTTCTTCTCAGCAAGAATTGGAGGCACCATGCAGGCACCCCATAATAAGCCTTATTCCCCCAGCATCACAAAAAGATTAAAAAAAAATGCCTTTATTACATTTCATGACATACTTTTATGCCACGTATTAGACTGTCTTCCCCCCGGATGACCAATCAGCAGAGGCTGTTGCTCAATGGTGGGACATGGCTTTGCCTTCAAAGGGTCCTAGGTTCAGTAAGAACACAAGGAGAGCCTTGCAGGATCACACCCCAAGCTCACCTGGTCCAACTTCCTCTTACCAGAGTGGTCAAGGCACCTGGCAGAATCCATCCCATAAGGATGGCATAGCACAGTCTGTACAGCATGAGTCTCTTAATCTCGGGGGTCTTGGATTTGAGCCCTACATTGGGCAAAAGATTCCTGCATCATCATCATCATCATCATCATCATCATTTATTAATTTTTTATGCATCCAGCAGGGGGGTTGGATTAGATGATCCTCTAATCCAGGGTTTCCCAAACTTGAGTCTCCAGCTGTTTTTGGACTACAACACCCATCATCCTTAGCTAGCAGCACTAGCGGTCAGGGATGATGGGCACTGTAGTCCAGAAGTAGCTGGAGACCTAAAGTTTGGGAAACCCTAATCCAGGCATAGGCAAACTCCGGCCCTCCAGATGTTTGGGACTACAGTTCCCATCATCCCTAGCTAACAAGACCAGTGGTCAGGGATGATGGGAATTGTAGTCCCAAACATCTGGAGGGCTGGAGTTTGCCTATGCCTGTGGCCTAATCCATTTGATTCTGTGATTCTAAGGCACCTGCAGTGGGAGAAATGGAGAACAGGGCTTTGCTGAAACACCCACTCCATCAGGCGCCATTGACACTTAAAACTGTTTCTCTGCCAACTGGACATAGGAGCTACTATTTGAGAAAGGGTCTCAACCTTGCTCCCCCCACCCCACTCTTCCCACCCTACCCCTTTTTTGTATGTTGTGTCTTTTAGAGGGTAAAAGACTGTCTTGTTTTAATTGATCGTTTGCAAGCCGCTCGGAGAGCCTTTATGGCACAAACGCTGCAAATAAGTAATTTTTTAAAGCCCACCGACAAACCTATCCATTCTTAAGGAAATCAGCCCTGAGTGCTCACTGGAAGGACAGATCCTGAAGCTGAGGCTCCAATACTTTGGCCACCTCATGAGAAGAGAAGACTCCCTGGAAAAGACCCTGATGTTGGGAAAGATGGAGGGCACAAGGAGAAGGGGACGACAGAGGACGAGATGGTTGGACAGTGTTCTCGAAGCTACCAGCATGAGTTTGACTAAACTGTGGGAGGCAGTGGAAGACAGGAGTGCTTAGTGTGCTCTGGTCAATGGGGTCACGAAGAGTCGGACACGACTAAACAACTAAACAACAACAAAGCCCACCGGCAGGACTTTAGCCCAGCAGCACTCTCCCTGCTTGCAGTTTCCATCAACTGTCCTTCAGAGGCACATGTATTCCAATTGTGGAGGACCGACCACATGGGCATGGAAGCTGCTAGCCCCCGATTGCCTTATCCTCCGTGAATTTAAGTAAATAAAATGAGCTGAGCCTCCTCTCCACCAGTTTTCTCAAACGAACGGCCCACCTTCGCTGAATCCCTCGCTGGCTTAGCTGCCAAAGATAACTTGGCACCCATACAAACAAGGTCCTTTGTTACTGAAGCCAACACTTGACCCCTTCTGTTTACTTTCACAGATTTGTCTGCCATTGACCAGTTTGGTTGCAAACCTCTGGCCATCCACAGGCAACACGGTGCTATGAGATAGTTTATGTCAAGGAACCCTGGACATTAGGATTGATCCATGCATATATATTTGCTAGTCACGGGACTACTCCAGCAAGTGGTCTCCATACCTCAGAAGGCATGAAAAACTAATGCAATATACCGTATTTTTCGCTCTATAAGATGCACCAGACCACAAGACGCACCTAGTGTTTGGAGGAGGAAAACAAGAAAAAAAATATTCTGAATCTCAGAAGCCAGAACAGCAAGAGGGATCCCTGCACAGTGAAAGCAGCAATCCCTCTTGCTGTTCTGGCTTCTGAGATAGCTGCGCAGCCTGCATTCGCTCCATAAAACGCACACACATTTCCCCTTACTTTTTAGGAAGGAAAAAGTGAGTCTTATAGAGCAAAAAATACGGTAAGTGTGTTACATCATGAGTCCAAATTGTTCAGCTCGTCAAAAATGTATCTGTATAAGTGGCATTGTGGCATGGATCAAATTTTCCTGGAATCTTCAGCACCAGAACTTATAAATTAAACGATTTCCCCACCCCAAAAAGGAACCCTGGGCGTAAGCGCTTGTTTTGACTTGGGAGAAAGGACCTTTTTAAGAGTGAACAAACAGGGACATACAAAGCTGCCTTATACTCAGGCAGACCATTGGTCCCTTTAACACAGTGTTGTCTACACTGACCGGCAACAGCTCTCCAATGTCTCTGTCCTTCCTTGAGATGCATGGCTGGTCCTCTCTTTTCTTCTTCTTCTTCTTCTCATCATCATCATCACTACAACAACCCTGTGAGGTAGGTTAAGCAGAGTTGGTCACCCAGTGGGCTTCATAGCTGAGTGGGGATTTGAACCCTGGTCTCCCAAGTCATAGTCTGACCCTCTAACCGCAAACCAGGAATGTCCAACTTTTTGACCGCAATCAACTGGTCGATCCCCGGTAGCTCGCGGGCGATCTTGGTCAATCATTGACTCCATTTCCTCCTGGAGCATCCAAGGAAGCTGAGCTGCGTGGAAGTTCAAGGCAGGCAAAAGAAAGCAACTCTCTACGGAGCACTCAGTTCAATGGTTGAAAACTCATTTCCACAAGATGCAGCGCCAGCCGCCAGCTTAGATGGCTTTAAAAGGAGATGAGGCACATTCAAGGATGTGAAGGACTTCTATATATCTGAAGGAGCGTCTCCACCCCCATCGTTCTGCCTGGACACTGAGGTCCAGCTCCGAGGGCCTTCTGGCGGTTCCCTCATTGCGACAAGTGATGTTACAGGGAACCAGCAGAGGGTCTTCTCGGTAGTGGCACCCTCCCTGTGGAACGCCCTCCCATCACAATGTCAAGGAGATAAAGAACTACACAACTTCTAGAAGACATCTGAAGGCAGCCCTGCGTAGGGAAGTTTTAATGTTTAATGTTTGATTATGTTTTTCTATGTGCTGTAAGCTGCCCAGAGTGGCTGGGGAAACCCAGCCAGATGGGTGGACCATCATCATCATCATCATTATTATTATTATCATCAGGGGGAACTCACAGGAACTCAGTTCCGGCATCTCTCAGGTGAGTGCCATTGCCATTCTAAGAGAATGAGGGAGGTGTTCATGGTGAGTTCTGGCACCTCTTTTTCCAGAAAAATAGCATGGATTACTATCTATTACCTCCAGGGTCAGGAGGACTCTGCATCTCAATGCCCGTCACTAGGTGTGCTGGGCCCGGGGGTTAACCCGTGCAACGCGGTCCAGGTCCGGTCCTGAATCCCAGGATTCCACGAGGAATCAGTCCTGCAGGGCCAAGGCAGGAAACCAGGCTAGGTCAGGCACAGGGCAACAGGCAGGTTCCAGCAAGCAGCAATGTTGCTCCCGCAACCTGGGGCGGGATCCGGCAGCCTTTTATCTCTGATGGGGTAACGGCCAGTCCTGATCCCCCGGTGACTCACCTCCCTGTCTCGCCCGAAGGCGAGCACTCCTCCTGCAAGTACTCAGGTCTCTCCTTCTCTCAGACCTGAGTCTCTGCAGTTCGGGAGATGTCGGTGGGTTACCAGACCCAGAGGCCGCCTCAGCCTCTCCTGACCCAACTGGTAGTGGAGCAGCTGTAAGTGATGGCCCAGCTGAAGGCAACGAGGTAATCCCCGCATCTGGAGCCAGGGCAGGTTCAGGCCCCTGACTCGGCCCAGCTGGTGCTTGTTGCAGGGGAGCCTGTGCAGACTGGGGCTCTTCAGGATCAGGCCCCAGACTTGGTTCAGATGCCGTCTGAGGCAGAGGATCCAGAGCGGACTGAGACTCCTCCGGTTCCAGGTCCGAGCCCAAGTGTTATGTACTGAAGTTCTCACCCTGGGCCAGCAGGGGGATACTGTAGATAGTTTTCACTCAAGTCCACATATGCAAATAAGGAATTGAAAGTGACGTTCAGTGATTGGATAGTTACAGAAAGTTGTTACTGTTGCCTTGTAGTTGAGCTCTATATAAGCAGGCTGGCCGAACCCTTCAGCTCAGTTCTGTTCTGGCCTGTGAATAAACAAGAGCTGTCTGAAGAATTGCTGTGTCATCTGATATGTTCACCCACAACTTAACACCAAGTCCCAGGCCATCACACTAGGCAGCAACAGCGAGCGAGAGAGCTCCTCTGCTCATGCCCTGCTTGCTGTCTTTCCAGAGGCATCCAGTTGGCCACCGAATGGGAAACAGAATGATGAATCATAAAATCAAGGGGCCCTGAGGATCATCTAGTCCAACCCCTCACAATGGCAGGAACCGCCCCTCACGGGGATCAAACCTGCAGCCTTGATGGCAGATGAAGGTGATGGACTATATGGAACTGGCAGAAATAACTGGCAGAATCCGAGACCAGGGAGAAGAGTCGGTGGAAGAAGATTGGAAAAAGTTTAAAGACTATTTACAGAAATATTGTAAAATTAATGAATGTTAGAATGATATGGATAGAAACTAAGTGGTTTCTAGCTGTAATGTTATAAGGGAATATGAAAAAATGGACTATTAATAGGTAAAAATATAATGTTACAATACTTTAAGATTGAAGATTAGGATAAACAAAGAGGGGAGGGATTTGCTGAACTAACAAACTGAATTGGAATACAGAAAAGGGAGGTGTGAGGAGGTCCGGTAAATAAGCAAATGAAAGATAAGTGATTGAAAGACTGAATTGTTTTTAACTATTTTTATTTTGAACTTTTCTTTTTTCTTTTTTTCTTTTGTAATATTTTGAAAATCTTAATAAATATCTTTTAAAAAAACCAAAAAACAAAAAAAACCCTGCAGCCTTGATGCTACCAGCATCATGCTTTAGATAGGCCTTCGGCCCGATCCAGTCCGGCATTTTACGTTCTCAGCACATGGCACTGAGAAAACGTCAGCGCTGGTCTGACAGCAAAACAAACTGACTTTGCTTGCTTAAGTGGCAACCAGCATTTTCACCGTCCATATACAGTGGTACCTCAGGTTAAGTACTTAATTCGTTCCGTAGGTCCGTTCTTGACCTGAAACTGTTCTTAACCTGAAGCACCACTTTAGCTAATGGGGCCTCCTGCTGCTGCCGCTCCACCGGAGCCCGATTTCTGTTCTCATCCTGAAGCAAAGTTCTTAATCCGAGGTACTATTTCTGGGTTAGCGGAGTCTGTAACCTGAAGCGTATGTAACCTAAAGCGTATGTAACCTGAGGTACCACTGTATTTTTATTTATTTGCACCCTGTCTTTCACACGCTGCAAGGAAACTGAATTCTGGATAAGCTTCAAGGGAGGGGGTTGGTTAAAGCAGCGGCTCCCCCGCCGCCCGCTTGAAACTGCCCCCCTCCCCAATTACAATAAAGTCTTTTTGATCTCTTTTTTTCCTGCAGTATTATGACGACTCCGATGGATTGCTATGGCAACCGGCCTACCGGGCCTGCATACTAAGCGGGGAAGGCAGGAGAAAGGTAGCAGAAAGTGTTAATAATGTAAGTGCATATATACAATGCACATTCTGTGCGGTACTGATGGAGTAAAGGGGCTTTTTGCCGTGAGCATGCAACTGATGGAAGGGGGGGGGGGCGCGGAAGAGAGCAAAGTATCAAGTGTAAAATCGTAGCCAGTAATATTTCATGGGCTGGGGGCTGGGAGGAGGGGACAGACATACCCTCCAACATTTCTCAGATGAAAATAGGCACATCCTACTCCACAACAACAACAAATTTATTATTTATACCCTGCCCATCTGACTGTGTTGCCCCAGTCACTTTGTGCGGCTTCCAACAGCTATAAAAACATAATAAAACATAATAAAACATTAAACATTTAAAAACTTCCCTATACAGTCGTACCTTGGTTCTCGAACACCTTGGTACCTGGACGCAGTGATAGATTTACATATAAGCTAAACAAGCTATAGTTTAGGGCCCCACTCTCTTGGGGGCCCCCAAAAAAATTAAAGGGAAAAAACCTGGATGTACATTTCCAAAATATAAGATAAAAAGCAAATAAAGCAAGTTTCTAGAGACTAGATTATGAGTCTTTGTAAATTGTGTTTCTAAAGGAACTTTTGTTATTGCCAAATGCCAATGTGTTTGCATTATTAAGTTTGTTATGAATAAAAAAATCATTTTAAGTTAGAGCGTAATAATTATTTCCTTCCTAAGCGTATTTCAGTTCAACAATTACTTTGATGAAATACATATTTTGTTATGTGCAAATGGCTTTAGATACCTATTAGATCTATAAATTACCATATAGAATATATTCAACACAAAAAACAGCGACAATTTGTTGTTGACAAAGGACAGCTGGACATATAAAGGGCCCCATTACCTTCAGTAGCTTAGGGCCTCATCAAACCTAAATCTGGCCCTGATCAGACATTTTGGCTCCTGAACGCCACAAACCCGGAAGTGAGTGTTCCGGTTTGCAAATGTTTTTCGGAAGACAAACATCTGACGTGGCTTCCGTGGCTTCCAATTGAGTGGAGGAAGCTCCTGCAGCCAATCGGAAGCCGCACCTTGGTTTTCGAACCGTTTCAGGAGTCGAAGGGACTGCCAAAATGGATTAAGTTTGACAACCAAGGTATGACCGTACAGGGCTGCTTTCAGATGTCTTCTGTATTGTTATGTACTGAAGTTCTCACCCTGGGCCAGCAGGGGGATACTGTAGATAGTTTTCACTCAGGTCCACATATGCAAATAAGGAATTGAAAGTGACGTTCAGTGATTGGATAGTTATAGAAAGTTGTTACTGTTGCGTTGTAGTGGAGCTCTATATAAGCAGGCTGGCTGAACCCTTCAGTTCAGTTCTGTTCTGGGTCTGTGAATAAACAAGAGCTGTCTGAAGAATCACTGTGTCGTCTGATATGTTCACCCACAACTTAACATGTATAGTTACTTATATCCTTGGCTTGGGGGTTGCATAATACTGTACCCTCCAACATTTCTCGAATGGAAACAGGGACGCTCCATGGGGAAGCGGGACATTCCGGGATCAAATCAGAAACCAAGATGGCTTCGGTAAATACAGGAATATCCCTGGAAAATAGGGACAGTTGGAGGGTCTGCGCGTAACATCGACGCTTTCCCATTGGGCTTCTTGGGGGCACCCTAAAACAAGAGCTTAGGTAGACGTCAAGATTCCTGTTTGGTGCCAGCTTTGCACGAGGGACAGGAAGCGCATCCCTGTGTGCTTCCTGTTTGTTCCCAACACGCAACCGGTTTCGTTGGGAACTGCACTTTCCAGAAAACCTAGACTCCGATGAGCAATTGTTCAGGAGGCTGGAACGGCAGTGAAATCTATCTCGGAAAGCGCTCTATATATAATGCCCAATTGCCATCCAATTAAGACTCTAGCACATACATAATTTACGGGGATCATTAGTAAGTCAACGTCTGGCAGGCCTTCCGTGAGATAGATCCGTCCTTCTTGCATACACTCCCTCAACGGGAATGAAACACACCATACAACCCCGACAAGCCTGCAAAATATCATATCATCGTTAATCAACAACACAAATGCCATCAAGCAGAATCACAACAGCCATCAGTGTGCACTGATAAAACATTAAGCGGAGAAGTGGGTATGTTACGGGGTGTGACAAAGTGGCTTAAGGATTAAACTGATTTTTCTTCTTCTCCATTTTGTTTATCGAGGGTGTTTGTCCTGCTTTTTCCCAGTCCCAATACTAGCTGTTGGCTCCTCCACTGTCTCCAAAAAGTTTCACAAGCCCCGAAAGCAGGTACAGTGGTACCTTGGGTTACAGACGCTTCAGGTTACATACGCTTCAGGTTACAGACTCCGCTAACCGAGAAATAGTACCTCGGGTTAAGAACTTTGCTTCAGGATGAGAACAGAAATCGTGCGGCGGCAGCGGGAGGCCCCATTGGCTAAAGTGGTGCTTCAGGTTAAGAACAGTTTCAGGTTAAGAACAGACCTCCGGAATGAATTTAGTTCTTAACCCGAGGTACCACTGTACATCATGGGATGCGGGTGGCGCTGTGGGTTAAACCACAGAGCCTAGGACTTGCCAATCAGAAGGTTGGCGGTTCGAATCCCCGCGACGGGGTGAGCTTCCGTTCCTCAATCCCTGCTCCTGCCAACCTAGCAGTTCGAAAGCACGTCAAAGTGCAAGTAGATAAATAGGTACCGCTCCGGCGGGAAGGTAAACGGTGTTTCTGTGTGCTGCTCTGGTTCGCCACAAGCGGCTTAGTCATGCTGGCCACATGACCCAGAAGCTGTACACCGGCTCCCTCGGCCAATGAAGTGAGATGAGCGCCGCAACCCCAGAGTTGGCCACAACTGGACCTAATGGTCAGGGGTCCCTTTACCTTTTTTTAACCCCCTCCCACTTAAAAATACAAAGTTGTACAGAGATGAATTGAATTATATATACAATTCATTTCATCTCTATATCAGTTTACACTTTTTAATCTATCTATCTATATTATAAAAATGTGGAAGTTAACAGGGGAGCATCATGAATATGTAATAAAACATGTTCCACTGTACGTCATGGGATGCGGGTGGCGCTGTGGGTTAAACCACAGAGCCTAGGACTTGCCGATCAGAATGTCGGCAGTTTGAATCCCCGCGACAGGGTGAACTCCCGTTGCTCGGTCCCTGCTCCTGCCAACCTAGCAGTTCAAAAGCATGCCAAAGTGCAAGTAGATAAATAGGTACCGCTCCGGCAGGAAGGTAAACAGCGTTTCCGTGCACTGCTCTGGTTCACTGCTCTTAGTCATGCTGGCCACATGACCCAGAAGCTGTACGCCGGCTCTCTTGGCCAGTAAATCGAGATGAGTGCCGCAACCCCAGAGTCGTCAGCGACTGGACCTAATGGTCAGGGGTCCCTTTACCTTTACCTTACCACTGTACGTCAGCTGGGTACTTGTGAATCTGCATCACTGTTATCCGCCAAGCAAATAAAACCTTGCCACGTTTTATGAAATGAGTCTGTGGCTTGCTGGTTTCTTACAGGACTTAGGTAACTTGTTAAGGCCTCCACAACAGTGAGGTTCCACGGATTTTCAAACCAGAGCTGAATCATAGAATTGTAGAGTTTGAAGGGACATGGGGGTCATCTAATCCAGCCCCTTGCAATGCAGAATCCCCCCCCCCCGATGTAGGACTTGAACTCACAGCCCTGAGATTAAGAGTCTCATGCTCTACTGACTGAGCTATCTGAATGGTCAGACTGACTGCATATTTTCAGCGTCAGGTGATTATGTGGCAGGCTGCCACCAGCATATATAGCATTATTATTATTATTATTGCATCCCCCTTTCTCCCGGAAAGCAGCAAAAGGGAGCCAGAGTTGTGGGTCTTTCGCCCCTGGTTAGCAACATCCACCATGCAGGTGCATCATAGAGACAGGAAAAAGTTAAGAGTGATCCTCAAATGCACATTTCCTGGCCCGGTTCGCAAAAACCCAGACATTTTGGCAAATTAATAAAATCCACCCAGACTGAAATTTTACACGCGAAAACGAGGGCGTGTCCGGGAGAAACTGGACGTCTGGCAACCCTAATGTTACCAGGCTAATTCCCACAACTATTTGTTTATTTATTGCATTTGTGTCCTCCTCCTGCTTTCCTCCAGGGAGTTTCAGGTGGCATGCATCCTCCCCGGACATTTTGTCATCACAACAACCCTGCGAGGTAAATTAAGCTGAGAGTAAGTAAGACAGCTTCTTAAAAAGCAGAGACATCTGTGGTTTTCCCAGTAGTGATGTATGGAAGTGAGAAATGGACCATAAAGAAGGCTGGTCTCCGAAAAATTGATGCTTTTGAATTATGGTGCTGGAGGAGACTCTTGAGAGTCCCATGGACTGCAAGAAGATCAAACCTCTCCATTCTTAAGGAAATCGGCCCTGAGTGCTCACTGGGAGGACAGATCCTGAAGCTGAGGCTCCAATACTTTGGCCACCTCATGAGAAGAGAAGACTCCCTGGAAAAGACCCTGATGTTGGGAAAGATGGAGGGCACAAGAAGAAGGGGACGACAGAGGGCTTGATGGCTGGACAGTGTTCTCGAAGCTACCAGCATGAGTTTGACCAAACTGTGGGAGGCAGTGGAAGAGAGGAGTGCCTGGCGTGCTCTGGTCCATGCGGTCATGAAGAGTTGGACACGACTAAACAACAACAGCAACAACAAGTAATCCACCGAATGAGCTTCATTGTGGCTGAGTGGGGATTTGAACCGTGGTCTCCCAGGTCCTAGTCTGAAGCCCTTAACCAGTACACCACATGATTTCTCAACACATCCTTGTTACATGTACTGTGTTGCAATATCACCTATGCAGTGTTTAAAAGGATTTCTCATGCAGCGTCGAAGAGATGAAGCACAGGCGCTTTTTACTGCACACTGAGTCCCGTTTATTTTTATCTATGGGATCTCTCATATCCCTTTCCGAAATTGCCCTTAGGCTGTCTAGAGGCTTGGCAGCCAGTTCTGCTTTTTCCATCTACCAAACGATGCCGCCGTGCCCCTTCTTACTGAGCACCTAAGCAGCCAGTTCAGGTTGGGTGTTTAAAAAATGAAGCGGTTTCCTTGCATTGATCCTGCTTTCTGAGGCTCTGCAGAAACCTCTCTTTGCCAGCTCAGCAAGTTCCCATCCTTCTTCAAACTCGCTGCATGACATCGGCAGGATCATGCCCTGACCAGGGGTTGGCAAGGCTTACCGGGTATGGGCCGGATCACTCCCACCGAGATCCTCCGTGGGCTGGACCGGCACAGCACGATGCCGGAAATCGTGTCTGTGCATGTCCGCTGCACCGGAAATCGCTTCTGCACATGCCCAGATGCCAAAAATTGCACCTGCGCAGAAGCAATTTCCAGCATCTGGGCATGTGCAGAAGCAATTTCCGGCAACTGGGCATGCGCAGAAGCGATTTCCAGCATCTGGGCATGCGCAGAAGCGATTTCCGGCATCTGGGCATGCGCAGAAGCGATTTCCGGCATCTGGGCATGCGTCGAAGCAATTTTTGGCATCTGGGCATGCGCAGAAGCGATTTTCGATGTCTGGGCATGCGCAGAAGCGATTTTCGGAGCCGCGGAAGAGAGTCCCTGTGCCGCGCTGCACCGGTTTAGCGCAGAGTGCGAGGACTCGCTGAGCAGGCGGCTCGGTTCAGGGGTGGCTTGTGGGCCGGTTAAATAGCCTCCGTGGGCCATTTCTGGCCCATGGGCCACAGGTTGGGAACCCCTGCCTGAGACTAATAACTGAAGCAAAACCTTTCCGGCTTGTTGGCTGACGGCACAAACGGAGTGTAGATCAAGGGAGATTACAAGGAAAGAGGAGAAATTCTGCTCCATTTGCATTGGGTGTGAACCTCCCTGATTTGTAGCCCTCTGTGGCTGGATGCTGTAGCTCAGATCCGCCAGGAGAAGCATTCAGTATTGTGAGCTGGTTTTTATGGAACTCCTTGCTAGAATTGTTGCAGATGGAATCCCGTGTATCTGTACCTTGTGCAGAATCGGAATGGATAAGCTCCGCCACAACAAGAATGAGTTCCCAAAAGTTTTGCTGCAAAAGTGTCTTTAACTAGTTACAAAATAAAATGTTGCAAAATACAGAGCAACACATTGCTCTAAAGAAACGAGCAGTCCAGTCTAGTCTTCTTTAAGTCCTCAATATACCGTATTTTTCGCTCTATAGGACGCACCTTTTCCCCTCCAAAAATTAAGGGGAAATGTGTGTGCGTCCTATGGAGCGAATGCAGGCTCCTTGGCTTCAGCGATAGCAATGCGAAGCCTCCGAAGCGCAGAGGGAGAGCTCCCCCCGCACTCTGGAGGCTTCACGTTGCTTTCGCTGAAGCCGCCTGAACCCCCGGAGTGCAGTGCGAACTCCCGCTGCGCTCCGAGGGCTTCAGGCAGCTATCTGCAAGTTTTTGGAGCGCAGCAGGAGTTCCCGCTGCGCTCCAAAGGCTTGCAGATAGCCGCTTGAAGCCTGGAGAGCAAGAGGGGTTGGTCACACCGATCCCTCTTGCTCTCCAGGCTTCGCTTTGCTGGAGAGGTGCTGCACAGTTTTCCCTCTCTGCGCAGCGCCCCTTCAGCGAAGCGGGAGGAGAAATGGAAGGGGCTCCGTTTCTCCTGCCGCTTTGCTGAAGGGGCGCTGAGCAGAGAGGGGGGGAATTTTTTCCCCTGTTATCCCCCTCCTATGGTCCGGTGTGTCCTATAGAGCGAAAAATACGGTAGTTCAAGACTTTTTCACTCTCTGATCCCAGAGAGAGATCCTATGCTTGATGAACATTGCTGAGCCGAGCCTCCCGCTGGCTCCAACCGGCTTCCTCTTTTGGTGAGAGACAACTGCTTGGATTTCCAGGCTCAAACACTCAAGCGGAAAACTCCAGTCCCTTATCATCGCATTCACCCAGCGCTAAACCTCTTGCCTAATGCAAACCTTTCTTTGCAAATGCAAACTCTTACAGAAGTTCTTTTTTAAAATATCAATGCATTTTTTTTTAAAAAAAAAATACATTTAACTTTAAACTTCTATCTTTAGCATTTCCAGTTGAGCAGGAGTGTCCCAAGCCATTTTGCTGCCTGAGGCAAAGGACAAGATGGTAGTTGGAACAGAGTCCTCTACCACACCCTGGAGCAGCAAGCTAGCTTAGGGGCTGCAGGGCAGGCCCCATGGTTCAGCTTTCTAGCCACTTTCCACCCCTCAGAATTTGCCATCCGAGGCAGCTGCCTCCCTTTACCTCATGGCAGGGCTAGCCTGTTGCTGACAGGCCCCCTCCCTATTGAAGTTCCTGCATCTGCTGAATACTTTTTTTAAAAAAAAATTCCAGCTGGAATTATAACTGAAGTTTGATTATATATTTTAAAGTGAGATTATATATACAGTCATACCTTGGGTTACAGACGCTTCAGGTTGTGCATTTTCGGGATACGGACGTGCCGAAACCCGGAAGTACTGAAACGGGTTACTTCTGGGGTTCGGCTCTCACGCATGCGCAGAAGCACTAAATTGCGCTTTGCGCATGCGCAGAAGCACCGAATCGCAATCTGCGTCTGCACAGATGCAGCGCTGCGGGTTGTGGACGCTGCAGGTTGCAAACGTGCCTCCCGCACGGATCACATTCGCAACCCAAGCGTCCACTGTATTTCCTTTACAGTGGTACCTCTGGTTGCGAACGGGATCCGTTCCGGAGGCCCGTTCACAACATGAAAAGAGCGCAACCTGAAGCACCATATCTGCGCAGGTGCACAGCGTGATTTGGCACTTGTGCGCATGCGCGAGCAGCGAAACCCAGAAGTAACCCTTCCGGTACTTCTGGGTCACCGCGGGACGTAACCTGAAAGAACATAACATGAAGCAAACGTAACATGAGGTATGACTGTAATGGGATAACTGGATCAATTACCTATTGAAACTCCTTTTGATACGCAAGGTGAGCAGAGTTTAAGCTCCTGTCTCTTGCTTAGGGGGCGGACTAGTTGAAATCACACACACAACACAGAGGTGCTTGTAGGTACGACAATAAAGTTGCTTATTGTAGGAAAAACATAACTTGTATAGAAAAGTTCCTCGTTCCAACCTAACTAGTCTAGAGGAGAACCATGCTTGCTTTGTTTGTTTGTTTGTTTGTTTAGTTGTGTCCGACTCTCCATGATCCCATGGACCAGAGCACGCCAGGCACTCCTGTCTTCCACTGCCTCCCACAGTTTGGTCAAACTCATGCTGGTAGCTTTGAGAACACTGTCCAACCATCTCATCCTCTGTCGTCCCCTTCTCCTTGTGCCCTCCATCTTTCCCAACATCAGGGTCTTTTCCAGGGAGTCTTCTCTTCTCATGAGGCGGCCAAAGTATTGGAGCCTCAGCTTCAGGATCTGTCCTTCCAGTGAGCACTCAGAATGGATAGGTTTGATCTTCTTGCAGTCCATGGGACTCTCAAGAGTCTCCTCCGGCACCATAATTCAAAAGCATCAATTCTTCGATGACCAGCCTTCTTTATGGTCCAGCTCTCCTTCATGGATCACTGCCTTGCCGTGGTGAAGGGGCTTGAACAACTCAGAGAAGCTATGAGCTATGCCATGCAGGGCCACCCAAGATGGGCAGGTCATAGTGGAGAGTTTTGACTAAATGTGATCCACCTAGAGCAGGAACCGGCAAGCCACTCCAGCATCCCTGCCAATAAAACTCCATGGACAAAGACAACAGGCATGCTTGCTTTATCAGCAGATAAAGATGACCCACCATCTGGAGGTCTGAGAGAAATGAGATGAGTTGGTGGCAACCTAATAGGTTTCAGTCTAAGCAACAAGGCAAGAAAAGAAGTAATCTGATAGGTTAAAGGTACTGGGATCATATGGAAACATGGATGTCCATCTTTACTGCCTCCTTTAACCCCATGAAAGCTCCTCTTCTGCAAGCTAAGTTGCATTCAAACTTCCAATATCCTTGAGCACTGTTTAGAAATTATTGTAGCTAAGCGGTATACAAATTGTTTAAATCAATAATTATCGAATCAAATAATTCAAACTGAAATGCAGCTGTCTTTTGAAATGTGCACTTCTCTGAATTTTACGTACTTGCAGGAATGTGTGTATTTGTCAGAACTGCATTTTTATTTTTATTTTTTAAAAGTGTGTCTTGGGATAAACTGACACTGAAATGCTGATGAATTTTCATGAGGACTTAGCCGGAAAATTGCAAGCTGCTGCAGAAATACCGTATTTTTCGCTCTATATGACGCACTTTTTTCCCTTCAAAAATGAAGGGAAAATGTGTGTGCGTCCTATGGAGCGAAGACGCCATAGCCCCGCGACCCTCTCCCGGCTGGAGAGGTGACGGGCGGCTATGGCAAGAGCCTCAATAGCCGCCCGTCACCTCTCCAGCCGGGAGATGGTCGTGGGGGGCTGCTTTAGCCCCGCGCACGCTCTCCCGGCTGGAGAGGTGACGGGCGGCTATGGCAAGAGCCTCAATAGCCGCCCGTCATCTCTCCAGCCGGGAGAGGGTCGCGGGGGGCTGCTTTAGCTCTGCGCGCGCTCTCCCGGCTGGAGAGGTGACGGGCGGCTATGGCAGGAGCCTCTCTGCTGCGCCTTTCCGCTGCTCCCTGACCTGCTCTTTGGGGCTGGTGGTGGGCTTCCCCCCGCCAGCCCCAAAGAGCAGGTCGAAATGAACCTGAAGCCTGGAGAGCGAGAGGGGTCAGTGCACACCGCCCCCTCTCGCTCTCCAGGCTTCCAAGGTAGCCGCCTGAACGCACCTTAAACGGCACCTTGTTTTAGAGCGGGAAAACAAGAGGGGGAAAGTTCTCCCCCTCTCTGCGCAGCGCCTCCTGCCACTTCGCTGGGAAGAGAGGGGGAGAAATTTTTTTTCTTGTTCTCCCCCCTCTAAAACAAAGTGCGTCCTATTGTCCGGTGCGTCCTATGGTGCGAAAAATACGGTAAATTTAAGAATGCAGGGAAAGAGAAGCAGAGAGAAGCCAGAACATAAAGATTTGCACATCCCAAAATTATACCTGATGGTTCTTTTTAGTAGCCCACGTTGCTTATTGGTTGATTGCATTTATTTCCCAACTTTTTTCTCCAAGGAGCTCAAGGTGGCGACAACCCTGTGAGGTGGGTCATGCTGAGAAGCCATGACTGGCCCAAGGCCGTTCAGTCGGCTGTAGAGATTTGAACCCTGGTCTCCCAGGTCTTACTCTGATACTGTCACGACTGTGCCACACTGTCTCTTGCCAACCCACTTTGCCCAAAATCGCCAGGTGTATATTACATGCATTTCCAGTACCTACAATACGTGATCACACATAAAAGGTGTGGTCCTCCACCCATCTCCCACAGTTATAAATGGGAGAGCTTGCAAGGCCCCATAGCTCAATGGAGAAGCATCCACTGTGCTTGAAGAAGGTCGCAGTTTCAATCCCCAATGGCTGCCTGAATCCCTGGAGAGCTGCTGGCAGTCAGTGCAGACAACACTGAAGGAGGTGGGACCATGTTCTAACTCTACACAAGGCAGCCTCCAAAGCCCGATGTGTCTGCAAGGGTACCTTGATTTCCAGTAATCAAAAGCTCCTCTTCTGTTATGTACTGAGTTGAATAGGCTCCAAAAGGCAGCAGTCTGATTGGTCCTGGAACAACAGGATTCAGAATGCGGCAGTCTGATTGGTCCTAGAACAATAGGATTCAGAATGCAGCAGTCTGATTGGTCCTAGAAAAATTGGGCCCAGAATGCAGCAGTCTGATTGGTCCACAGAATCACCTAATCCAGCGAAGTGAATCTGCAACCTGATTGGCCTACAGGTGAATCCCAGAATTAGCCAATCATGTGGGGCCCATTGTGTAAATAAAGTATATAAAGCAGACATTCTGGGGGAACTTCCATTCCTCCTCACCACTATGAGCTGAATAAAGAGCATGAAATCCACTCTCGACTCCGAGTACATTTCATCTTCCTTTCCCCCTTCTTCTTTTTAAAGCTTTGGACACGACTGAATAAGCAACCTTTGCCTGGGCCCGGTGCCTGGCGGGTTAAGAAGCGGCGTAGCTATTAAGGGCTCCCCGGTGGTTGCGGTGGAGCCACGTGACTCGGGGAGCACCATGTTGTTGCCTGTTCCCTGACCCCAGGCATGTAAACACAACCGCATTCTGGCAAGACGCTGAATGTCCCTGATTATGTAGACGTTCTGGGCCAGCTGCCAGCCGGGAAGACCCTGGGCTTCTGCTTCCCTTGGCAAGGCGCCCAGGTCTGCGCTAACACGCCCGAGGTGGCAGGGGAGACGCGCAGCAGGGGCAACAGCAGAGCCCTGTAAGGGATTCCTCCCGCCTCCCCTCCCTCTCCAGTCCCAGCAGGCAGGAGCAGCAGACGTGTAAAAGCCGCCGGTCTCTGCATCCCTGCAAAGGATGGAGCGCTGCATGGCCTTGTCCCCAGAGGCTGCCACATTCCAGCACGAAACTGAGACTTCGCCAGGAACAGAGGCTGTGCCCCCACCGGTCAAGCAGGTCCGGCGCATTCCAAGCAACTTTCCTTCCTTTTAAGAACGGGGAGCCACAGAACGGCCCCAAGCACATCTGCAGATACAGTGGTACCTCAGGTTAGGTACTTAATTCATTCCAGAGGTCCGTTCTTAACCTGAAACTGTTCTTAACCTGAAGCACCACTTTAGCTAATGGGGCCTCCTGCTGCTACTTCGCCCTGGAGCACGATTTCTGTTCTCATCCTGAAGCAAAGTACTTAACCCGAGGTAATATTTCTGGGTTAGCAGAGTCTGTAACCTGAAGCGTATGTAACCTGAAGCGTATGTAACCTGAGGTACCACTGTACGTCTTTCTGTTTTGACCTGCCAGGCAACAGTATTGTGAATGGGCAGCAGATGGTCAAGTTTTTCAGGCCACATTTAAAGCGTGGCAATGCCACCTGAACACTCACGGCTTCCCCTGAAGAATTATTGCTACTTGTTAAACTTACTAGTCGCTTTTTCTTTTTCTTTTTGGCACGGCAACTCAAAGTGATTTGAAATATTTCGCAACGCGTTTATTTGGTCGTGTGTTTTGTGGACTCTAACCGATCTTCCTCTCCAAGGAGCTCAAAGTGGCTGGTGTGCACTGCAGACCCTCCAAGTGTCTATATTTTCAAGGGATGTCCCAGAGAGTGGCTGGGGAAACCCAGCCAGATGGGTGGGGTATAAATAATAAATTATGATTATGATTTAGAGAAGCCGTCCCGGTTTCTGATTTGATCCTGGAATGCCCCACTTTTCCTTAAAGGTAAAGGTCAAGGGACCCCTGACCACTAGGTCCAGTCACGGACGACTCTGAGGTTTTGGTGCTCATCTCGCTTTATTGGCCGAGGGAGCCGGCATACAGCTTCCGGGTCATGTGGCCAGCATGACTAAGCTGCTTCTAGCGAACCAGAGCAGCGCACGGAAACACCATTTACCTTCCCACCGGAGCGGTACTTATTTATCTACTTGCACTTTGACGTGCTTTCGAACTGCTAGGTTGGCAGGAGCTGGGACTGACAAACGGGAGCTCACCCTATCGCAGGGATTCGAGCCGCCAACCTTCTGATCGGCAAGCCCTAGTCTCTGTGGTTTAACCCACAGCACCACCCGCGTCCCTCACTTTTCCTTAGGATGTCCCTATTTTCACCCGAGAAATGTTGGCAGGTATGGAGTTATCCATCCCCTGAGCCGTCTGAAGGCAATCCTATATAGGGAAGTTTTAAAAAAGTCTAATGTTTTATTATGTTTTTATATATGTTGGAAGCTGCCCCGAGTGGCTGGGGCAACCCAGTCAGATATGTGGGGTATAAATAGCAAAATTATCAGTATGGAATGGGGTGTTAATTGGAGAAATGTTGGAGGGTATGACATGGTTCTCCCTGTTCCATGTTTAATCCCCACAACAAGCCCTTAGACTAGCTCTGCTTTTTTTGGTTAAAAGGTTAAGGGTTAAAAACTATTTTTAAGCATGTGTCAGAATCCCTCATGACAATTTTGGAAGACGTGACCCCCAACACATGGAAACGTGAAATGCAATCTGCTGGCCTGAGGTCGGGACTTTCTGCCTCCTTCCTTGTGACGCAGGGTTTTGAGAGAGCTAAAGAATTAATACTCCAAAGGTTTCATTAAAGACACCGAGATGCAATCACAAACTGCTGATATCAAGATCTGCCAATTGAACAAATTGTATGGTTGTTTTTTTGTTCCATTGCAGCCATCCCTGCCAAGATATTTGGTAGATTTGCCAAATGTTAAAATGAGGGTAGCTTTTACTCAGGCAAGGCTAAATGTCCTTCCGATAGAGGCCTGGGCAGGCCGGGTCGTCCTCTTATATACCTGCTGGGATTGACAAGGCATCTGACCCTCACCTGAATTTCATAGCTCTCCTGACAAGTGCTTTGGTCCCCGTCTCAACTAAGTATCCCCTTCTCAATTAAGTAATCAATTTAGAATTTAAATTCTCAAAACTTTCTTATTTGTTAATTTGAGCAAGTAAACTACTGCTCTCACTTAATTACAAACAGTATTTCTACCTGCAACACACTTGCAATTAACCAACTATAGTGGTACCTCAGGTTAAGAACTTAATTCATTCTGGAGGTCTGTTCTTAACCTGAAGCACCACTTTAGCTAATGGGGCCTCCTGCACGATTTCTGTTCTCATCCTGAAGCAAAGTTCTTAACCCGAGGTACTATTTCTGGGTTAGCGGAGTCTGTAACCTGAAGCGTCTGTAACCCGAGGTACCACTGTAGAACGATTACTTTTAATAGCACCAGTTTTCCTATAACTTGATATTGCTGGATAGTTTTGATGAACTGCAAAAGCATTTTTAGTTTGCTTTCTGTTGCCACCCTGGAACTTTTCTTTATTAGTGCCACTTTGTTTTGTACGATTCCTTGCAAAAGAAGGAAAACAACTTTTCTGCTTGTATATGTTGATAATATAATTTTGGTTACTGAGGACAAACAAGATTGTACAAAAACAAGATTGGGTGCAGGCCTGGCTAGGGCATAGGCGTCTTGACTGTGACAAAGGTAACCTGTGTGCTTGTGTGCTTGCTTGCTTGCTTGCTTGCTTGCTTGACAGCTGTTGGGAACTTCAGGGTCCCTGCTCTCCCTTCTTATGGTCTTTGTACTGGACCTGGAGACTCCAATAGAGAGCATTCCATCTCACGAAGGAGGGCAAGTGGGCACCCTATCAAGGAGCTACACAGAGCAGGGCCTTTTCACTGGTGGTGCCCATTGTATGCCTCGCTCTTCCCAGACCTGCTTTGTCTTGGCCTGTATTTCAGAGCTTTATAATTTAGGAAGACTTTGGAAGAACTGGTTGACAAGTCTTATCAGTCACTGACATATGAGCGGATTTCATTTGCTGCTATTCTGGGCTTCTGGTGCACTCCTTGCGCCAGGATGACGGCAGCCCCAATGTGCTGCTTAGCATACCCTCCAACCAGTGCAGCATCTTAATGTAGTGATTTCCCCCTCTGCATCCCTTTCATAACTCTATTTTTATAAATCATTTTTCCATCCATAGTTCAAATTTTTGCTACAAGTTTTCTGTCAATCCTACCAATGTATGTAACTCTTGACAATAGCTTTTCAAATAAATTATTAACTTTCCCCATTCTTTATTAAAGAGGTCCTCTTCCTGGTTTCTAATTCTGCCTGTAAGCTTTGCCATCTCGACGTTGTTCATCAGTTTTGTCTGCCACTCTTCTTTGGTGGGAGTTGTAGACCCTTACGATCATCTAGTCTAACCCCCTGCAAAACACAGTCAGTGGCAGCCAAAGCAGCATGGCTCCATCAGTGGTGGATTTATGTATAAGCTCAGCAAAATCCCTTGTTTTGGCTGCTGACCCCTTATTTTCGAGGCTGCTGGTCCCTTATTTTCAAATCTGTAAGTTGACAGCTATAGCTGTGGAGGGGAGTGAGGGGCAGATGGGGCTTGTTAACCTGGGAAGGTAACTCGTCTAGGAGAAGGAAAATTCCAATCCTTAACCTCTGCTGCCTTGCAGAAGAAGAAAAGGCTAAGGAGTAAGCCCTACGCAAATCCAGAGTGGAGTCCCTAAGACAGTTGGACGGTGCCTTGTGTGTCTCCTTCCAGCAACTCCTGCAGCCAAGCTGGTGCCAAGCGTGTTGCTCTGCTTTCCTTTAGACCACATCAGCGAGGCTGAGACAGGGGTCTTGTCGTCTGGGCAGCCAGGTGCTGCTAAAGCAGCGGCTTAACTTCACCCCCGGAGGGGCATTTCATTCTCTTTCAAGACAGACGGATGCCAGCCACTACCACAATTGCCTTGGACAGTGGAAGTAGATCATAGCTGTCATGGGTAATGATGATGATAATGATAATGATAATGATGATGATGATAATAATAATAATAATAATAATAATAATAATAATAATAAATTTTATTTATACCCTGCCCTCCCCAGCAAAGACCGGGCTCAGGGCAGCTAACACCCAATATAAAAACAAATTGATTGAAATGCAACTTAAAAACAAGATTAAAATACAACATTAAAACATTAAAATACAGCCTCATTTCAATGGAAACTCAAATCAAAAACTTTTTGGGGGATGAAAGCGTCAAGTCTTCACCAAGGCTATCTTTCCAGACTGGTCCTACATGCGCCAGAAAAAAGCCAGGGAAGTCCCCAAATAGGAGTTTCAACAGAGAAGGAAAAAGGAAAAAAGAAAGAGGGATCAAGTTAATTCCAAGCCAAAAGCCAGGCGGAACAACTCTGTCTTACAGGCCCTGTGGAAAGAAATCAGATCCCGCAGGGCCCTGGTCTCATGAGGCAGAGCGTTCCACCAGGCCAGAGCCAGAGTTGAAAAGGCCCTGGCTGTGGCTGAGGCTAATCTGACTTCCTTAATCGACCTGGGACTGCATCTGTTTTAATGCCAAGTGCTGGGACAGCTCATGAGTGTAGAACGTCTTCTGCTGAAATTATTTATGGACCTTAAGGTCCTCCATGGGGCATACCGGTAGTAGCCATTGACAGCCCTCTCCTCCATAAATTTGGCTATTCCTCTTTTGAGTTGATGGTCACCACTGCTTCCTGTGGCAGTGAGTTCCATAGTTTAACCATGTGTTGCACGAAGAAGTTCTTTAAAAAAAAATCACCTGTCCTGAATCCACTGGTTGAGGAAGGGGGTGCAGTAGGTGCGGTCCGCCCCGGGTGTCATCCCTGAGGGGGGTGACATCGTTGCGCGCCCCTGGGACGTTCACCATGGGCGGCACCCCCCTGGGATGCTCACCGCTCACCCCACTTCTGCAGGAGGCTAGCCCTGCCTCTGCGGGGCTAGCTCCGCCCCCAGCTCCACCCCAGCAGAATGTGTGCCCCTCCAGGTGCTGGAGCAGCTAGCTCCACCTCTGCCTGAATCTTCAAACATTGGATGTCTATGAGCATGAGAAAGCCTTCAGATAAGTGGGGCACTGGCCCACCAACCTCAGGCTGCCCTCCGCCAGCCCCCACCCATTCCAGAGGGTGGTGCTGCTTCTCAGCTTCCTCCTCAACCTCAGAATTGCCCTTGTAGAACTTAGTAGAGAGGAGGGTAGGAAGAGAACTAGAATTAATTGGCTCTGCCTGTCACGGGCTCTGGTGCCCTCTGCTGTTGGCATTTCTGTCTCCTGTCCTACCAGCTGCCACTGCATACCATGTCAAGCAAGCCCCAGAGAGAGAGACACTCCAATTGCAGGGAGCCCAGGTGAGGCAGAGAAGTCGGGGTAGAGGCAGCTGGCTAGCTGGCTGCTGCAGATGGGAGCCAGGCATGGCAATGAGTGACTGGAAGACAGGTCAGGCTGATGGCTGTTAGGAATCTTGCTCCGTGTTTGCAGTCATGGGATTGTTGTCTATCACATGACAGTGTATGTTTTCATTCCAGAGTGTGGGAAGTGACGGAGACAGGATGTTTATGTTACTGTGTTCTGCGAAGTGGGACTATTGTCCTTTGTTTCTTTCTCTTTGCTGTCTGATGAGAAAGAGGACGGAGCTGAGGCAGAATGCTCCAAGTGTTTTATATGTAAATAAAAGTAAAAAGGTAAAGGGACCCCTGACCATTAGGTCCAGTCGTGGCTGACTCTGGGGTTGTGGCGCTCATCTTGCTTTACTGGCCGAGGGAGCCGGTGTACAGCTTCCGGGTCATGTGGCCAGCATGACTAAGCCGCTTCTGGCGAACCAGAGCAGCGCACGGAAATGCCGTTTACCTTCCCACTGGAGCGGTACCTATTTATCTACTTGCTGTGGTGTGCTTTCGAACTGCTAGGTTGGCAGGAGCTGGGACCGAGCAATGGGAGCTTACCCCGTCGCGGGGATTCGAACCGCCGACCTTCTGATCAGCAAGTCCTAGGCTCTGTGGTTTAACCCACAGTGCCACCCGTGTCCCCTAAATAAAAGTAGATTAGCCAAAATGCTGAGCTACTGAGTTCTGTTACGTGAACCGCTAATACTTTGCTGTTCCGTAAGTGTGCTGATACTTCTTGATATCAGTCGCTGTGATGTTTGGGCTGGAGAAAGCTTTTGAAGCTCCCAAACGACTGACCAGGAAGGAGAGAACGTGTCAGCCGGGCATGTGTCTTTACCAAGGTCCTACTTGCGAGTAGGACAATCCTAACAATGGGGCCCCTTCTGTATCCTGGGATCCTTGGCCAGTGCCTGAGTTCAGACATGAAGTCATGGTTTGTAAACCTACTTCAAACTACAGGTTTTTTAAAATTTGTCTTAGCTAGCTGATGAACGCGGGTGGCGCTGTGGGTAAATCCTCAGTGCCTAGGACTTGCCGATCGCATGGTCGGCGGTTCGAATCCCCGTGGCGGGGTGAGCTCCCGTCTTTCGGTCCCAGCTCCTGCCCACCTAGCAGTTCGAAAGCACCCCTAAGTGCAAGTAGATAAATAGGTACCGCTCCAGCGGGAAGGAAAACGGCATTTCCGTGTGCTGCGCTGGTGCTGGCTCGCTGGCACCAAACCATCTCTCTAAAAACTAGGGTGGGTACCAGAAAAGAAGGGGTTGTCCTTGGAAAATCAGGAAGGTTGGTGCATCCCAGATGAGTTGCCATTTCCAGAAAGCTTTCAACTTCCCACTGAAAACCACTGCAAGTCCTGGATTCCCTCTGCCACAAAATGTAACTCCTTCCATAAACTCCAACGACCGCTAATTTCCTTTCCACCATTCTCTCTCCTTACTGGACAAACACCTTTTTTTGTATATTCTTGAGTAAGAGAGAGAGCTTTCAGCTTTTACAGAAGAACTGTCCCATAAATATACCTAGTGTATAATTACATATATTTTAGATTTCTTGCTTTATTTCAACAGCTGTCATTAAAGCGTGTAATTGCACTATTTAAAAAGAGAGGGGAAATTACAGCCCCATTTTATGCCCTTCATAAATGAAACGAGATCTGGAACACCCTCGTCCTTGCATCCTTTTAACATCAGTGACAGGGAGCCTTAGCCTGGGGGGGGGGGGCAAATGCAGCTCTTCCAGCCACCCCCCTCCTCTGACTCTCCCCCAAGCCACACCCTTCATAGGCCCGACTTTGCACCCTCCTTTAATGATTTTGCCTGGCTGGAATGTGCCCTTCAACACTGCTGATGCCTCTAGCTTGTCTGAATGGAGGATGGAGAAGGGCTTGTGAAATGTATTTCTTTGTATTTGTATTTGACCTATGAAAAACGGGGACCCTGGTGGCACTGTGGTCTAAATCACAGAGCCTCTTGGGCTTGCTGATCGGAAAGTCGGCTGTTCGAATCCCTGCAACGGGGTGAGCTCCCGTTACTTTGTCCCAGCTCCTGCCAACTTAGCAGTTTGAAAGCATGCCAGTGCAAGTAGATAAATAGGTACCACTGCGGCGGGAACGTAAACGGCATTTCCTTGCATTCTGGTTTCTGTTATGGTGTTCTGTTGTGCCAGAAGTGGTTTAGTCCTGCTGGCCACATGACCTGGAAAGCTGTCTGTGAACAAACGCCAGCTCCCTTGAACTGAAAGCGAGATGAGCACCGCAACCCCATAGTCGCCTTTGACTGAACTACCTGATAAAAAAAAATTAAAAATTATATATATATAAAAGAGAAAGGTGTGTCAGTGTGGTGCAGAAATTAGTCTACTGGATCTGGGCCATTGATCTTGTTTTTATATAATAGTTTGTATTTGGTTTTACAAAGTTAAAGTTTACATTCAAAGTCATAAGTAATACAAAGGTAAATAAACAAAGATTCACTCAAATCTCTGGACTTTCCCCCACCCTTCCATGGGTTTCATCTCTAGTCCTTTTCCGCTGCAAATTTTAAGTCACTCCAATTTTTTAAAGTATCCCATATATTCCTAGTTCTTGTTACACTACAAAGCCTGCTAATTGTTTACAGTGGTCGATCTGGGCCATTAATCAACCCCCCTCCCCCTGTTCAGGTAGGAACATTACTATTTATTGTTAATTTATTTGCATATTTAATGATTGCTTGTTGCATTTGTGTGTCTTTCCGCTTGCATTTTCCCTGTTGCCTCTTCAGCTTCCAACGCCGCCTTCTCCTCCCAGTCTTCTCTCTTTTCTCCCTCTGGCCACTCATCAAAATCCCACCACCCATCCCCTGGCTCAGAGTGTCTTCCCCTGGGGGTTCCCTAGGGGCTTCCCTGGCTGGTGTCTCCCACCACTCCTCTGCCTCCAGCCGGTCCAGGGCAGCTGACTGGAAACTTACTTAACACTTCATTGGATGCAAACCACAAGGCATAGTTCCCTTTGGGTTGTATTCACACAACTCATATTCTGAGTAGACACCACTGAAAGTAATGTACAATAACAACAACAACAACAACAATCTTTATTACGGTCCAGAGACCCAACAAATCGTTACAAGCAAGACACAATTCATACAGCCTACCTCCAGGTTAAACAAGCATTTTGTTCAGAATATAGGGATCATTGGTTCTTGCAACCACTGATAAAAACTTTGCCACTGCTAATGTTCTAGCATTTGTCCAGTCTTCCAATAGGAACCTGACATAGTGAGCCTCTCATTTTCCCGGGAAAGGTACCAGCAAGGGTAATATCAGTTCAGCCCTGGCTTGCTCATATTTTGCACAGTGCAACAAAATATGTTTTATGGAATCGATGTCTTGAGCACATGAGCAAAGTCTGTCCTGGTAGGGAACTCCTCTCAACCTGCCATCCAACACAGCAGAAGGGAAGATGTTTAGTCTGGCTTTGGTGAAAAGCCTTCGATAGTTTGGTACTGTCAGGTTTTTAATGTAGGATGTTAACTTAAAGACATGCCCATATTGTACTCCTACTGCCAGCGGACTACAGACTGCGTGTGATCGAGATCGCAAGTCACTGTGTGCATTATCCCATAATCTTTGCTTTAATATCTTTTGGGCGCCTTCATAACCCAGGTAATACAGTTGGGGGGGGGGTGACAGACCAATAGAGGTGGCTTTTTTAGCCATGGTTTTCTGCCATTTGCTGACAAATTCCTCATTGTTCAGGTGTTGGTACAAACCCTTCCCTATGGATAATAATAATAAATAATATAAATGTTTATTTATACCCCGCCCTTCCCGGTTCAAAAACCGGGCTCGGGTGGCTAACAACAAATTTAAAACACTTAATTGTAAAAGCAGCATAAAGTACAGTATAAAAACATGAATAACAATAAAATTCAAAGTTCAGAAATCAATTTAGGGGAAACCCATTGAATAAGCATTAGATAGTCACCAGGGCTAGCTGGCTGAATTAGTTCTACTTGGGCCAGCAAGGAGGCAAGGGGAGAATTAGCTGTGGGGTCTCAGAGCAGGTGATCTTCATAAAAGGGGAGGGGGAGGGAAGAGAAGGGAAATAAAAGATCAGGCTGAATTCAAATTAAAGGCCAGGAGGAATAGCTCTGTCTTGCAGGTCCGATGGAAGGAGGTTAAATCCTGAAGGGCCCTAGTCTCATGGGACAGAGCATTCCACCAGGTCGGAGCCATCACTGAAAAGGCCCTGGCCCTGGTGGAGGATAGTCTGACTTCCTTAGGGCCCGGGACCTCTAAACTATCGTTAGTCATGGACCTTAAGGTCCTCTGCGGGGCAGACCAGGAGAGGCGGTCCTGTAAACATGAGGGCCCTAGTTAGTTGTGTTCCCTGTTTTCATCTGCACGCATCGTCTTGGAGGAGAAAAGAGGAGAGGTAACTCTTCTAGAACAGTGCTCGCTGGCTGCCATTTTTGCAAGTAATTGTGCTAAAAACAATAAAGCTATCAAATATCTCTTCAAGTTAATCAATTTGATTCCCATTTGAGCCATTTAATCCGAGCGAGCGATCAACTAAATGATCGTTCCCTCTAATACAGAACGCGGATGGTGTGTGCCGACAGGATTTGAGCAAAAATTGGGCCAAGGAGCATCAAGAAGGAGGTATCGGCACACTCAGGGAAATTGTGTACAAAAGTTTTAAAAATTAAAACCTGAAGGGTTAATGCCCCGCCCCCTCCCCCCAAAAAAAACCTCAGTGAGGACTGAGCATGCTCAGTGGTCACAGAATGTCAGGGGAAAATGAAGACAGAAAATCAGGGAGAGGAGACGGAAGGGCCTGCTTGAGGAAGCTGAAATATAAGCAGCCCTAATAGGAAACAGGATATATGCTGCAACATTTTGTTACAGTTGTACAGTCCTAATTCCCTCCCCATGAAAGCTACCAATGAGGAGAAAATTAGGCAGGGATTCTTTCCTAATTTTTCTTAAAGGGAAACATAAAAGGGAAACACAGTTATACAGACACATGCTGCATAGACATTTAAGGCATATTCCCCGCCCATGAAAAATCCTTGAAACTGTAGTTTACCCTTCACAGTACTACAATTCCCAGCGCCCTTGACAAACTACAGTTCCCATGATCCTTTGAGTGGGTTTTTTGAATGTGTGGTGGGCATGCAGAGGTGGTTATACATCAGCAGGCGGCCTTAGCTTGTGGTGATCTCTAATAATGTGCAGGAGCGAGAGCTAAACCGAGGATAATGGCATGGGCCCAGGCATAGCAGAAAAGGAATTTCACTAGGAAAGGTCCACAGTGCATTGCATATTAAGAGCTAAACGTTGTTGTGGCACGTACAGTCATACCTCAGATTACAGACGCTTCGGGTTGCGCGATTTCGGGTTGCGCACCGCGCCGAACCCGGAAGTACTGGAATGGTTACTTACGGGTTTCAGCGCATGCGCAGAAGCGCTAAATCACGCTTTCCACATGCACAGAAGCACCAAATTGCAACCCACGCATGCGCAGACGCGCGAGTCACAGATTGCGAATGCTGCGGGTTGCGAACATGTCTCCCGCACGGATCACGTTCGCAACCCGAGCGTTCACCGTATGTAGAACAAGCTATGTGATGTACATTTTAAAACTGACATCTATATTCAAGAAGGGTGGGCATGTTAAATAAATAGCAATTCCCAATTTATGCGGCGGTTACATTGCAAGGCACCGTGCATTCACGTGAAATTGCCTATATTTGAAACACCATCAGAAAAGCCTGCAAACACCCTGTAAACCCTTGAAAAACCCTTTGAAAAACGAGCAGCGCTTACCCAAAGCCAAACTCCGCCACAATCCGCTCCCTCTGAACTTTTCTCAAACTCCAACCCTCCAGAGGCCTCAATGGTCGGTGCAAGAGCTCTTGAATTGCATTTGGAAAGGCTTGTGGTGTCGTGTGCTGTTTTTGAACCTTTGTGTCCTTTTCGGGCTCTTTCGGCCGTTCTTAAATTGGTTCTGGGTTTGCATACCCTCCAACGTTTCTCAGATGAAAGTAGGAACGTCTCAATTCATAATGATATTTTTACTATTTATACCCCACCCATCTGACCGGGTTGCCCTAAGCCACGCTGGGCAGCTTCCAACATATATAAAAACATAATAAGACATTAAGCATTTAAAAAATCTTCCCTATGCAGGATTGCCTTCAGACGGCTCGGTGGTCGGCTAACTCGATACCCTCCAACATTTCTCCAGTGAAAAGAGGGACGTCCTAAGGAAAAGCGAGACGTTCCGGGATCAAATCAGAAACCGGGACAGCTTCTCTAAATCAGGGACGTCTCTGGAAAATAGGGACAGTCGGAGGTTGTGGGTTCGGTGCAATGTGCACGGTTGCAGTTGGACGTGCGTAAATTGGTGGTTGCCTGTACACACAAACACACACACACAAGGTTAAACATCTGAGAATAATCTCAGCGTCTTCCAAGGGCAGCAGCAGCAGCAATTATCACCCCACAAGGAAAGTTATTGTTGAATTCTGAGGAAGAAGAGAGCCTCTGATGGAATAAAGGACCATAACAGATTTCATAGCAACATTGAAAACTGCTTTACTCTAGGTCAAATCATGGGTACACTGGCAGGCTGGGGCTTTCCAGAGTTTTCTGCAGCTCCTAGGGGCCGAGGTCCCTTTACCACCACCCCCATAAAATATTTGAGGGGGCTGGACCACCCCCAAAATTGACGGGCATTTTCATTCATATGGTGTGTGTGTGCTGTGTCTTGTGATCGATTATGCAGGGTGCTGGAGGAGACTCTTGAGAGTCCCATGGACTGCAAGAAGATCAAACCTATCCATTCTGAAGGAAATTAGCCCTGAGTGCTCACTGGAAGGACAGATCCTGAAGCTGAGGCTCCAATACTTTGGCCGCCTCATGAGAAGAGAAGACTCCCTGGAAAAGACCCTGATGTTGGGAAAGTTGGAGGGCACAAGGAGAAGGGGACGACAGAGGATGAGATGGTTGGACAGTGTTCTTGAAGCTACCAGCATGAGTTTGACCAAACTGCGGGAGGCAGTGGAAGACAGGAGTGCCTGGCGTGATCTGGTCCATGGGGTCACGAAGAGTCGGACACGACTAAATGACTAAACAACAACAGGCTTACCTGACCCCCATCCCCGCCAATATTTTATTCAAGTTGGCACCCCAGTTCCCAGCCTTTCCTGGAGAGGCTAGGGACCTTCTGCACGCAAAGCAAATGTTCCGACCACTGAGCAATGTGACCTTCCCTTTTGACTAGCTCATGACAGACTAAGCATGCAACCCTGTGGGGAAATTTGTTGCTGGCTGAAACCCATGGTGATTTGGCCCCGATCCCCTAAGGGGGTGCATATCTCCAGACACACCACCACTGGAAACCAGGTAATAATATAAATACGATGTCACAGATGTGCCAGTGGACTGTTCTGCCTAGGTTGGACTGGCAGCGTGAAGTTTGTTTAAATGGATTCCTTTGGTTTTACCGCCATCTAGTGGTGTACTCCAGCATTGCTTAAATAAATAAATAAGTTATTAAACACCACTTCTTATGAAGGGTGTGAGATTGTAGTTGGGGACGGGGAGGTATGTATTTCGACCAACAATTAAATCAAAGGAATTTACATGCACACTTAAATTTCATAATCCAGCCGACAAAGGGACCTGATCTGGCCAAGCAGGCTGTTCCCCAAGGATCACTATTCATGGATCGCAAACTAGGACACATGAATTTATGCAATGCCTGAAAACGAGTCCCTAAATATAGAATCAGTGGACAGAAAGGGCTGCTTAGTACATGATCTTGCAACTTGCAGCATCCCTGGCAGTTGGTCACCTAGGCCCAGTTGGTGATATGTGATATACCGTAATTTTCCGTGTATAAGACTAGGTTTATCCTCCCCCCCCAAAAATGTAAAAAAATAGGTCTTGTCTTATACATGGGTGCTTGCAGCTGGCGGGCAGACGACTGGGGGCTTTGGCAGTCACGTCGGTCTGGCGGGTAATTTTTGATTTGCAATCCCTCCCTCCAAAAAGCTCAACAACTCTGGGAAATTTCCCCCCATTTTCTTTAATTTGAGTCCCCTCACAGAAAAATATGGTAAATGTAAAGCGGTATTACACTGGTACCTCAGGTTACATATGCTTCAGGTTACGTACGCTTCAGGTTACAGACCACGCTAACCCAGAAATAGTACCTCGGGTTAAGAACTTTGCTTCAGGATGAGAACAGAAATTGCGTGGCAGCGGCCTGGCGGCAGTGGGAAACACCATTAGCTAAAGTGGTGCTTCAGGTTAAGAACAGTTTCAGGTTATGTATGACTCTTTGTGACCCCATGGACCAGAGCACTCCTGTCTTCCACTGCCTCCCACAGCTTCGAGAACACTGTCCAACCATCTCGTCCTCTGTCACCCCCTTCTCCTTGTGCCCTCAATCTTTCCCAACATCAGGGTCTTTTCCAGGGAGTCTTCTCTTCTCATGAGGTGGCCAGAGTATTGGAGCCTCAGCTTCAGGACCTGTCCTTCCAGTGAGCACTCAGGGCTGATTTCCTTAAGAATGGTTAGGTTTGATCTTCTTGCAGTCCATGGGACTCTCAAGAGTCTCCTCCAGCACCATAATTCAAAAGCATCAATTCTTCGGCGATCAGCCTTCTTTATGGTCCAGCTCTCACTTCCATACATCACTACTGGGAAAATCCTAGCTTTTACTATACGGACCTTTGTTGGCAAGATGGTGTCTCTGCTTTTTAAGATGCTGTCTAGGTTTGTCATCACTTTTCTCCCAAGAAGCAGGCGTCTTTTAATTTCGTGACTGCTGTCACCATCTGCAGTGATCATGGAGCCCAAGAAAGTAAAATCTCTCACTGCCTCCATTTCTTCCCCTTCTGTTTGGGCACTCAGCTACACAGATGCAAACAAAACGTTTTAAGTGTGTTGTAATGTGCCATATACAAATGTGACACTAGATGGCGAAAGCGAACTATGGAAGATTCAATGTATTTTTCAAAAAAAAATTAAAAAGCACTTTCACAGCGTTTTTTTATGCATGTGTAGATTCTACCCTGGAGTGATGAATTTTGCAAAGCGGCCCCAAATGGCACAGCGCCCCCAGTGCATCCAGCTCCGCCTTTAGGGGGCGCTCCTGGGTCACACGCAGCTCCACCTGCTCCTCTTCCCAGCTGCTCCCAGAATGCGTGATGCCACAGTTGCTGCTCCTGTCGCTCCTCCCACCTGGGGCAGAGCTTGTCAGGCAACAGCATCAGACTCCGCCCTGCTCCACGCTCCTGGGGACTTGAGGGCCAGCAGCTGCCACCAGCCAGTCCCAGGAAGGATGCAAGGGGTCAGCATGGGGGGCAAGCAGGGCGCATGCCCGGAGGAAGGGCTCACCCCGCGCCGCTTCCTTCTGTGGGTCTGTGGTAGCAGCTGGGAACATGTTTTATTACATATTCATGATGCTCCCCTGTTAACTTCCACATTTTTATAATATAGATAGATAGATAGATTAAAAAGTGTAAACTGATATGGAGATGAAATGAATTGTATATATAATTCAATTCATCTCTGTACAACTTTATATTTTTAAGTGGGAGGGGGTTAAAAAAAGGTAAAGGGACCCCTGACTATTAGGTCCAGTTGTGGCCAACTCTGGGGTTGCGGCGCTCATCTCACTTCATTGGCCGAGGGAGCCGGCGTACAGCTTCCAGGTCATGTGGCCAGCATGACTAAGCCACTTCTGGCGAACCAGAGCAGTGCACGGAGATGCCGTTTTCCTTCCCGCCGGAGCAGTACCTATTTATCTACTTGCACTTTGAGGTGCTTTCGAACGGCTAGGTTGGCAGGAGCTGGGACCGAGCAACGGGAGCTCACCCCGTAGCGGGGATTCAAACCGCTGACCTTCTGATCGGTAAGCCCTAGGTTCTGTGGTTTAACCCACAGCGCCACCCAGGGTTACATTAAACCTACATTAAATGATAAAACAAAACATTCCAAAATAAAACACTGCAGAAGAAAACCAAATCTGAAACTTACATTCAAAGCACATGAGCATAGCCAGGATTTTTGTTGTTGCTGGGGGGTGGGGTAGCCAAAGTTGTTGAGTTTTTTTAGAAAATAAAAGTTGAGAAATCACAGCAGGGGGAGGCAGGCTTCTTCTGGGAGGGGTGGAACCTTAAATAATTGAGTTCTTTCAAAGCTTTTCAATAATGTTTGTGGATCGGGGGGGCAACCCTTGGCTATGCCCATGGCAAAGCAGAATAATTAACGGGAAACTTAGAACGATTTTAAAATAAAACAGATATAGAATACACATTTGGAACAGCATAATTAGTGAGAGAATAAGGTATTGTGAAAGGGACGTGGGTGGTGCTGTGGGTTAAACAACAGAGCCTAGGGCGATCAGAAGGTCGGCAGTTCGAATCCCCGCGACGGGGTGAGCTCCCGTCGCTCAGTCCCTGCTCCTGCCAACCTAGCAGTTTGAAAGCACGTCAAAGTGCAAGTAGATAAATAGGTACCGCTCTGGTGGGAAGGTAAACAGCGTTTCCGTGCGCTGCTCTGGTTCGCCAGAAGCAGCTTAGTCATGCTGGCCACATGACCCGGAAGCTGTACGCCGGCTCCCTCAGCCAATAGCGAGATGAGCGCCGCAACCCCAGAGTTGGTCACGACTGGACCTAATGGTCAGGGGTCCCTTTACCTTTAAGGTACAGTGGTACCTCAGGTTACATACGCTTCAGGTTACATATGCTTCAGGTTACAGACTCCGCTAACCCAGAAATAGTACCTCGGGTTAAGAACTTTGCTTCAGGATGAGAACAGAAATTGTGCTTCAGGTTAAGAAAAGACCTCCGGAACGAATTAAGTTCTTAACCCGAGGTACCACTGTATTGTGAAACATATATGTGCTGCTGTTGCTGTCAGTGGTGGTTCATGTGGAAGCTCAGACTCGATGACCTTGGTCGTAGACAGAGAGCATTAAAAAAATACAACAAGTGGTCCATACAGCATTGCACATTTTGGATATGTTACATGAAAGCTCAGATACAATGTGGAACTGAACAGTTGGGGAAAGTTGTACAAAAATGGAGTGAACCGCAATATGAATACAGCCTCTCCTTTGGCCACGGCAGGAGAGACCTGGATTTTGGAACTGGTTGGCCACTGTGAGAACAGGATGCTAGATTTGATGACTTCTGAAAAGAAAATGTTAATGTATAACAAACATACCCCTTGACTCTTTTCTACAGATAGCACCCGAGATAGAAAGCAACCAGAATGCTAAAATACACACAAATGTTACTAAAACCGTATAGTAATAAGATATTTTTTGTAAGTGTAAATGAAAAGCAACAGTGATCAAATGGCAAACAGTGAATTCAAATATAAGTTGTGCTTTAAAAAATCAGGGTGAGACTGCACGACGATTCTCTTCACTTTAGCCTTTCATGATTCTGTTCACATCCTGTTCAAAACCTAATTTGTACTCTGGTGCCACTCAAACCACTTCCCCTTTCTCTCACTTTCCAGATAAGCTGGCTTTATGAAATGCAGTTATTTTCTGTGTGCATTTAAATCTGCATGAATTAAAGATAACCAGCAGAGGGCACCACTTCCAGTGGGTGACAAACCAATGCTAATTTTCAGCAATTGAATTTGAAATACTAAACAGCTGAATCAACATTCTCTAAAGTGTGTTGAACACATTTTCTGGTTATCTGAATTAATATTCTTTAGTCCGTTCCATCCTCAGGCCAGCTCCAATGACGTCATGTCACAGCGTAAGTTTGAACCCCTTGGAATGCCCTCCAACTTAGATAAATAAGAAAAATCCAATTTCAAAAGGGCACCTTTGTTGTCGTATTTGTTATTAATAAAATTATTGTTGTTGTTACGAATATCAGAAGGATTGAAACACAACCCCAGACCTTCAAGCTTGCAATCAGACAAAGCACGAAATGCGGGAGAAAATGACTGGCATTGGATGGCGACGTTTTATCTCCATATTTGTGGCCCCAAAGTTACAAAGGATGAAATAACGGTGTCAGACCTGAGTTTAAAAAAAAGTTCTGCATGCAACAGGTTCTTCATCTCTAAATTAAAGCTTACCAGTGAATTTGATGGATAGGTTTTCATTGCAATTCTTAATAAATAAATAATATCCCAACCCATGGTAAAGGTAAAGGGACCCCTGACCATTAGGTCCAGTCGTGGCCAACTCTGGGGTTGCGGCGCTCATCTCGCTTTATTGGCTGAGGGAGCCGGCGTACAGCTTCCGGGTCATGTGGCCAGCAGGACTAAGCCGCTTCTGGCAAACCAGAGCAGCGCACGGAAACGCCGTTTACCTTCCCGCCAGAGCGGTACCTATTTATGTACTTGCACTTTGACGTGCTTTTGAACTGCTAGGTTGGCAGGAGCAGGGACCGAGCAACGGGAGCTCACCCTGTCGTGGGGATTTGAACCGCTGACCTTCTGATCGGCAAGTCCTAGGCTCTGTGGTTTAACCCACAGCGCCACCCGCATCCTACGGTACATATGTTCAAAAGAGTGCAGCCACCATTTCTCCTTTTTCTCAAAGAAGCTTTGGGTGCCCTGCATTCCTCAAATCAGAAAGTGGTGTGTGCTTTTTATTTAATACTATAAATACTAGTATTTATTTAATACTATTTGCACAAATTTGTAAACTGCTTAACATTAAAATAAATAAATACCCCAAAGGGCGAAGAATGTAAAATCATGGAAATGCCACTAAATGCAAAACAAACATCAGAATAATAAGTTCAAATATCAATGGTCTATGTTTGGGTCAGAGTTCAGGTGAAGCCTGTTTAAACACATAACTTTTTCAGCTTTGAAAACTTTTCCCTGTTGATTGTAACAAAACTTTTTTTTTAATGAATGAATCTTTATTTGCGTCAGCATCGGCCATCTCAGTAAAACAACAATACGATATACAATGAATAGAAATAAGAAGTCAGTTATATAAAATACATTTTAGGGATTTGAATCAGTAGTCAAATAGTGGACCTTATTCTGATTGCCCCAGCTAAAAACCTTGCAACCTTTGTTGTCACCTGCTTGTCTTGATCTGCCAAGAGAAAGGACACTGTGGCAGTGGTTGGGCGACCCGGAATGGACAATAAAAGAGGGGTGATAACCTCATTCCGCAAGAGTGCAAGCCAGCAGGGCATGCGCCACCAATTCGGTACTGCCATCTCCACGGGGACATAAGCGTTTTTTGTGTGGAATCTGTTGGAATCGTCCCTCAAGTACAGCCAAGGGCAATCCATTCAATCTTGCGAGAGTAAAAGCGTGTCTATATTTTAGAATTGCTAGGTAATGCAGAGAGGGTGCCAGAGAGTCGAAATGGGAAGGTGCAAAATAGCGGGGGCAAAATTTCCTCATTGTGGCCAAGTTGTTCAGATGCTCGATACCATTTAGACTGATTAGATTTGTTAGGGCAAATTAGACTGTTTGCTTTACTAAATCCCAAAGTGAGTAGCTGTTGTGATGATAAACCACAAGAGTGAAGTTTTTGATAGACGGTTTTAGTCCAGGTGCTCTTGTGAGAATCTTGCAGCACTAGGGATATTAGACTGGGGGGATTTGAGTTTAGGCGAAGCCAATAGTTAAATGCCCTACGCCAGATAGCCACCATGTGCACAGGATGCTGGACCAGATAGGCCAGTGGTCTGATCCTGCTGGGCTCTTCTTATGTTCTTAGGACACTTTCCTAATATTGAAAGGGAGGGAATTCCAGAGGGTATATATCAGTCTGAAGCCAAGAGCATCTTCATCCCTACCCCAATTTCAAGTCCTGCTGCTGCCCCCCTCCTTCCCAAGTAGACATGTCCATAACAGCAGTAAAGCACATCCTTTCCCCACAACAGGAGCAACGAGATCTTCTGCTGAACTGTTTTGCCAGGCCGTTAAGCTTTCAGGGCAGCTGGAGGATGGTTTTGGCTTGGCACATGATCCTTCCCCTTTGTTCACTAGGCTACGTTTGGTGGCGCTGTGGCCTAAACCACAGAGCCTCTTGGGCTTGCCGATCAGAAGGTCGGCGGTTCGAATCCCCGCGACGGAGTAAGCTGCCGTTGTTCTGTCCCAGCTCCTGCCAACCTAGCAGTGCAAAAGCACATCAAAGTGCAAGTAGATAAATAGGTACCGCTCCAGCAGGAAGATAAACGGCGTTTCCATGTGCTGCTCTGGTTTGCCAGAAGCGGCTTAGTCATGCTGGCCACATGACCCGGAAGCTGTACGCCAGCTCCCTCGGCCAATAAAGCGAGATGAGCGCCGCAACCCCCAAGTTGGTCATGACTGGACCTAATGGTCAGGGGTCCCTTTACCTTGGTACCTTGGGTTACAAATGCTTCGGGTTACAAACTCCACTAACCCGGAAGTAGTACCTCGGGTTGAGAACTTTGCCCCAGGATGAGAATGGAAATTGCATGGCGGCAGCAGGAGGCCCCATTAGTGAAAATGCACCTGAGGTTAAGAACAGTTTTGGGTTAAGAATGGATCTCCGGAATGAATTAAGTTTGTAACCCGAGGTACCATTGTACTGCTACATCTGAGGTACACCTGTGCTTCTTTCTACTGCAAAGAGAGGGAGCCTGCGGCCCTCCAGGTATGCTGAACTATGTTTCCCATCATCCCTCACCACAGGCCATGATGACTGGCCCTAATGGGTTCTGAATTCCATCAATATCTGGAAAGCCAAAGGCTCCCCAGCCCTGATTCTATTGAATCAACACAGCTGCCTGCACTTTTGAACTTCCCTTGATGACATGACTATGGGCGCCGTCACTTCGATATTGATCACTCTACCGTGGGCTTAACTGTTTTCCCCTCAGAGGAGCTTTGAAGCTCACACAAAGAGGAGTCACAAAGGGGTGGGTGGGTGTGATGTTCGTGTGAAGGAGCCAGAATCGCTTTCACCACCTTCCATTCCAAGGGCTGCTGAGAGAGCTAAGGTACACATTGTGAGAACGTTAGGATGCTGTCCTGTCTTGAGTCAGGCCCTGGTCCGTCTGGTTCAGTATTGTCCACACTGGCTGGCAGCAGCTCTCCAAGGTCTCGGGCAGTTGCCATTTCCCCAGCTCTACCACGTGACGCTAGGGGTTGACCGTCTGCGTGCAAAGTGGATGGTCTGCCACTGAGCTAGGACCCTTCTGCCCAGAAGATTGCAGCCTCAGCTCCCCAGTCTTCCTCAGAAGAGCTTTGGAAACCTCAAGAAGTCACAAAGGTTGGTGTTTGCTGGCGCTGTATATTGATGGGGGACCAGAAGCATGTTCCACAGCTTGTGTGTGTGTGTGTGTGTGTGTGTTGGTGTGTACCCAGAACCATATTCACCACTGTATGGGTATTTGCATATGAAGAGGAGTTTGGATTTGATATCCCGCTTTATCACTACCCTAAGGAGTCTCAAAGCGGCTGACATTCTCCTTTCCCTTCCTCCCCCACAACAAACACTCTGTGAGGTGAGTGGGGCTGAGAGACTTCAGGGAAGTGTGACTGGCCCAAGGTCACCCAGCAGCTGCATGTGGAGGAGCGGAGACGCGAACCCGGTTCACCAGATTACGAGTCCACTGCTCTTAACCACTACACTACACTGGCTCTCTATATTGGTTACTAACTTCACCACTCTCTCTGTGTGTGTGTGCGTATCTTTTATATGTACATTCATACCTCATGTTATGTCTGCTTCATGTTATGTTCTTTCAGGTTACGTCCCGCAGCGACCCGGAAGTACCGGAAAGGGTTACTTCCGGGTTTCGCTGCTCGCGCATGAGCAGGAGCGGTGAATCACAACTCGCCCGTGTGCAGATGCGCTGCTGCGGGTTGCGTTCCTTTCATGTTGCGAACGGGCCTCCTTAACAAATCCTATTCGCAACCAGAGGTACCACTGTATATGGTAAGCCCACAGCTTCTGTGCATTTAACTTATGTGCATACAGCTTTACACACGGCAAAAAAATGGGGAAAAAATAAAAAAGGTGGTAGGCATCCAGGAAAAAAAGACTTTAACACTTGCCATCGGCTCCAATATGTTTTGACTGTACATGATTTTGGCTTTAAGTGCGATTCCAGAACGTAACCCCCACATAAGTTGTGGGCTTACTGTATTTATGTGTGCGTACCCAGGGGTATCTTCACCAGCTTATACACTTGTGTGCATGTACGTGTACATATATTACTGTGTACCCAGATGTATCTTCACCACTGAAGATGTGTCTGTATATAAATATGTGCATATTAGGGTGTACCCGGACGCATCTTCATCACTTCTGATGTATGTACATGTGTGCTCTTGTGTACCCAAGAGCATCTTCATCATGTGTATGTACTACAGGGGTGCCAACTTGAATAAAATATGGGGGGGGGGAGTAATCTGAGCCCTGCATAATTGATCAAAAGACGCGGCACACACACACCATGTGAATGGCAACACTGCCAACTTTGGGGATGCCTGGCCCCCTCACATATTTTATTGGGGTTGGCTCCTATACAGTCGTACCTTGGTTCTCGAATGCCCCAGAACTCGTACGTTTCCGCTCCCGGACAATCAAAAACCGGAAGTGAGAGTTCCGGTTTTCGAACATTCTTTTGGAAGCCAAACGACCCATGGGGCTTCTGATTGGCTGCAGGAGCTTCCTGCAGCCAATCAGAAGCCACGTTTCGGAAGCCGACCGGACTTTCAGAACGGATTCCGTTTGACTTCCAAAGTACAACTGTATTTATTTGCTCAATAAAATGTCTACACTGCTTGTTAGAAAAACGGAAATCCTCAAAAGCGGTTTACGAAAACGCAGTGGCGTAGCGTGGGGGGTGCAGGGGGGGGCCGGCCGCACCGGGCACAACATCTGGGGGGGGGCACGCTCACACTAGCAGCTCTCTGCCCCTACCTGGCTCACTCAGGGTTAGGGGGTGCAAATTACTTGCCTTGCCCCGGGTGCTGACAACCCACACTACGCCACTGCAAAAACGGCAAAACCGAGAGGGGGGAAAATAAATAAATATTGCAGCCGTGCTTTGAAACATACAGAAAGTTTTGGGAATGATAGGGACAGAACTACCCAAACTGTATAGAAATCTATTCATGTATGATACTACAGCGGCAAGAATGTTGCCCAAAAATGGAAAGATGAAGTCCCAGTGAAAGAAGAACGGATACCAAAACTTATGGAATATGCAGAAATGGCGAAACTTACCGAAAGAAAAAGAAACCAATACAACTTTTTTAATGAATAAAGGAATGGAAACCATTTACTGAATATTTACAAACTGTAAAAAAGATAAGAACATTGGCAGGATTATTGCAATAACCTACAGTTTTATAAGAGCGTACATTTAAAGTAGATGGATCCCTGAGCAAATTAAATTAATTTAGAATATGCAGGGAAATATATAAAAAATAATAATTAAGCAGCTGCTGGTAGGCGGGGGGGAGGAGGAGTTCTGAAAGGTTAAAACGACTGTAAAATTTGACTTCCGTGTGTTTGATGTCAAATGATATGTTGTTAGTTAGTGTTTAGTTGTTACGAGGGTATGGTATTGGTTTGTGTTGTTTTTATGCAGTATGTTTTTTATGTAGTACAGTGGTACCTCAGGTTAAGTATTTAATTCGTTCCAGAGGTCCGTTCTTAACCTGAAACTGTTCTTAACCTGAAGCACCATTTTAGCTAATGGGGCCTCCTGCTGCCGCCACGCCGCCGGAGCACGATTTCTGTTCTCATCCTGAAGCAAAGTTCTTAACCTGAAGCACTATTTCTGGGTTAGCGGAGTCTGTAACCTGAAGCGTCTGTAACCTGTATGTAAATTGTTCTGCAATAAAGCTTTAATAATTTTTTTAAAAAAACGACTGTAAAATTATGGAAACGTATAAAATGGGAAATCGCGAATAAAATGATGATGATGATGAAGAAACATACATAAAGTTGAAATTCCCCAAACTGGAAATTCCAAAATCATGTGCCTGCGTTATCTATCGGCAGGAGGTGCCTGCCCCATTATAACCCCCTCACGGAGCGCGGGGGGGGGCGACAACCCCTCACCCCAAACGACGCCTCCCCTCCCCCCCCCGCGCGCCTCCTCCTCCTCCTCCCCCCTCCCTCCCTCCTTCCCGCCCGGCGCGTGTCAACTCCAGGAAGCGCAGGGTCTATGTAGCCGCCTCGTCCGCAGCCGCCGCCGCCATGCATTGTGGGGCAGCGGCAGCAGATCCAAGATGGCGGCCAGCAGGAGGCTGATGAAGGTAACATCCGAGAGCTCGCCCGCCGGGCAGGGCCGGGGCGGGGTGGGGAGCGGCGGGAGGCTCTTCGCGGGCCGGCCGGCGGAGGAGAGCGGTCCCTTCCCGGCTCTCGAAGCCCCCGCTCCCCCGCTTTCCCCTTTCCCCCCCGGCTCGGGCCGCCGGAGCCGCTTCCGCTTCGCTCTTCCCTCTCTCTTTTTTCGCCTCCTCCGCCGGCGCCTGAGGGAAGCGTAGGCCTCGGCTCCCGAGAAGGGGCTGCAGGCCGGCGGCGGCGGCGGTAGCGGCGGAGGCTTCTCCTCCGCCTCTTCCCTCCTCACACCGGCGGCCGCGGCCCGAGAAGGGGCTCCCGCGGTGACTAAGCAAAGGGCGGGATGGCGGCGCCAGTGGCCGCCTTCTCCTCGCTCCGGGCAACCCGCGTCCATTGGGGCGTCTCCGGGTTGGGGGAGCTCGGGGGCCCCTCCGTCCAAGCCCGCCCACCCACCCCACTCGCCGGGCCGGGGAGGAGGGAAGGCGGCGAGCCCAGACCCCGCTTCGGATTCGGGGCGGAGTGTCGCCGGGAGTGGGAGGAGGTGGGTGGTGGCTTCCGACGCTACAAAAGAGGAGACTCTTTCGAAGTCGGTCCTTTGTGGGAACTGTGGAGGGGGAAAAAATAAAAAATATATATATCGTTATTTTTGATCCAGTAGGCCGTGTGGGGTGGATCTCTCTTTTCCTTTTTAAAATAAGAATGGGAATTCTTCCACGTTTCTCGCCATCTCCCTCTCTTGAGTAATCTGAAAACGGGTTCAAAAGTCACTTCAGGTGGGGATGGCTTTGCTGCCTCCTTCCTTTTTTCCCCTTTTCCCGCGGCCTTCCTTCAAAAAGCCTTCAGATCTTCCAAAGTTTCTTCTTCAGGCACGGGATCAAAGCGGTGGCTTTTTATTTGGTTCTGGGGTTATGTAAGGAAGGAGATCTCTCTCCCCCCCCCCCCCAACCGGCAAGGATGGGCAACAAAAGAGGATGGGTGGGAGCTTTGGAAAGCATGTGCCACAGTAACGGCTTGGCGTATACTTGGGAGTAAGTGTGACTACGTTAAGTGAGTTTGCAGTCCAAATTGGTTAGGCTTTTTAAGATGACACATATCCTGTGAATTAGTTTCATTTTGCCCCGACAACGGATTAACACTGTACTAGTCCAGAGGAGGCTATGTTGTTCCCCTGGAGTGATACAGTCATATCTAGGATGAGAGAGTGACGTTTGCTCCACAGCCTTCATAAACACAGATTAAAAGCTGTTCTGCATATGCATCATCAGTTTTTGCGTCACTATTAACGCATTCCTTTCACTAACTCGTATAGTTTACATCCAGATACGGCTTTTGCAGCTGTTGTAGCATGGCAGATTGTATTATAATTGCGCTGCAATATTTGTCGGAAAAAGGTGCCCCTTATGAATTTATCACAAGTTCATCAAATTCCCATTAGTGGCAAGCTTCATCATAGAAGAGGCATTTCTCATTTTGTTTTTCACAAGAGGGAATGCCTCTTCTAAGATACCTGTCATGCATAAAAGTTGGTTTTGTTTTGCTTAAGAGATTCTTAATCATAAACCTGAAGGAGCATATCCACCCCCCTTGTTCAGCTCAGACACTGAGGTCCAGCGCCGAGGGCCTTCTGGCGGTTCCCTCGCTGCAAGAAATGAGGTTACAGGCAACCAGGCAGAGGGCCTTCTCGGTAGTGGCGCCTACCCTGTGGAACGCCCTCCCACCAGATGTCAAAGAAATAAACAACTATCTGATGTTTAGAAGACATCTGAAGGCAGCCCGGTTTAGGGAAGTTTTTAGTGAGTGATGTTTTAATGTATTTTTAATATATTGTTGGAAGCCACCCAGAGTGGCTGGGGAAACCCAGCCAGATGGGCAGGGTATAAATAATAATTTGTTGTTGTTGTTCTGTGCATATGTAATTAGTTATATGGCATTTAGTCAATGAACTATGTTTATAATTGGGTACAGGCATAGTAAGGTTGCTTTCTAATTTATTTGGTGAGTAAAGTTTACTGTCCAGAACTTGGGAAATGTGTGGACAATTGAATAAATTATGTCATTGAAATTGTTTTAATTCTTCTTAGGTGCTGACTGGGAACAGATTTCACTTGGAAAGCTCTTACAACTGTATATAAATCCTAACGGTTTTACCATTTGTGTAATCAGTTTTTACTGTCAGCATGGCTTTAAGCTTATATGTAAAGCAAAAGTTGGGGTGGGTTCTTGTTTCAAGAAATAACCTGTTCTTTTAATTTTAAAAAAATACTTAAATCCACTCTCTCTGTATTGATATGCCAGAAATAATAGTCTTGTACTTTTAGAGGAAGAGTGAACCGCCCTGAGGTATATGGGTCTAGGGGGGGATACAAGTTCAACAAATAATTATAATAAGAGTATCTATTTTTCCTTGTCATCCCACCCGCACCACCCATCTGTCCTTAAACCAGTTATTTGCATGTTTTTGACTAATAGTATGCAGTTCCTAAAAAGTTTAAGAGGCAAATATATGAATAGTGACCAATCTGCACAGGAGAGAGTGCAGGACTTCCAGTGTATTTTTTGAACCCATACCTATGCTGGTAGGATTTACACACGTAATTATAATATTGGTGTTTTAGACCTGTAGAGATTGTAACTAGAGCTGTAGTTCTCAAGCTGTTTGCTGCATAAGGTAAATAAGGAATTTTGGACAAAATATAACATGCAGCTCTCCAGCATACGATGCTTGTCTTGATGCTGTCTACCAGGATGGGCAAATTCTTGCCCTAGGACTGCTTGCAGCCTTCTGCCTAAGTGTAGTTGTGTGATGAATCTGGAAAGAGATGTGGAAACTGGGGTGGGGGTATGCTTAAATGGAGCAATGAAAGTAGGGGGGGATCTCTCTTGTCAGTGATTATTTCAGGCCTCTTGCAAAAGAGATCTATCTCCTCTTAACCCCCTACCTGGTAGCACACTAGATGGAGAGGAAAAGGAGGAGGGAGAGAAGGGTGTGGCAGAAAGCTGGAATAACATAGGCCTTGCTCAAAACTGGTTGTGGCCCTTCACACTCCTGACAGGTGGCCCTCAGTGGATTACCCCTAAGGGAACATGGCCTTTGACAGAAAAAAGAAAAAGAAGGTTCCCTACCCTTGCTGTAAGCCTGAGCTACTGATGTTAATGATATAGATGTACAGAATGCTGCCAGCATGTATATACGTTTGTGTGTTAATCTTCGCTCACCGCCCATGCATATCTGTTTGCTATAGCAAAGGTGGTGGTGTAATCAGCATTTCCTTCTGAAGAAGGCCAAGAAAGGACATTATTCGTTATTGAAAAGGAAAGTGAAACTTTCATACTTATATCTGAAATGTTCCCCTCCAGGGTCTGTTCTTTGCTTAGTCTACTTCTCAGTTTAATAATATTTGAATGAAGCACAGATTAAAAATGTAGTTTTAACCCAAGTTGCTTTTAATCTATATACTCTATTAGAAGTTATTAGTAAATTGCCAATTATATTCCTCACTGGTTCTAAAACTTAAACATGGCTCATTTAATGTTGATTTCAGTGAGAGCTTCACAGAATAATAATTATCCGGTACCGTATTTTGTATCTGAGCCATGAACCACTTTGTCTATAAGGAACCCCTCCTTTATGTTTATTTAATTCTACTTGTATTTACCACTACTAGTCTGATATTAGATTTTGATCTAAAATAATGTTTCCATAATATGAGATAGCATCATGGCAGCGTAAAGCAGTAGAAATTCTGGGGACTGTGTGTCCTTTTATTGACTGGCTTCTGTAATTTGTCATTCCCTCTATTTTTAACTTGGTGGGCTATAGGTTCCACAACCCTGAATTAGATCTGGGCATATAGATGAGAATTAGGATTTTACAAAAGTAAATGTTGAATCTGAAAGAAAAGAAAATATTATAATAAACTTCCTGTCTGTTACAAGAGTTATCTTATATACACTCTTTTATATAGTATTTTGAAACAGACAGTTACTGATGAACTACTAAGAACTATCTACAGAAACTGAAATAACTGGAATTTATTGGAAAGCAGAGATTCTCAGGCCTTGTCATAGCAAACCTTTCCCCATGGTAAAATATTTTTAAGATAATTTAAATAGGGTGATTACATATTCAGACAGTTAGGTGGTTGACAGAAGTAAGTAAATTGAATATAAACATTAAGAATTGCCTTTTAGAGCATTTCCAGGATATATTTTAGTAGAAGGGGTGGGGAATCTGTGGCACCCCAGATATTGTTGGACCTCCAGCTTCCATCATTTTTTGCCATTGGCCATTCTGGCTGCAGTTAATGCTGCCTGGGTAATACTCCTGCTTTAAACAGTGAGTGGACATCTGAAACCTGGTTTTACATGGAATCTAGAGCTCTCTCCTCAAGTTTGTACTTGTGTTTAGAAGTTAATTCATTTTCTGAACACTAAATGGAAGTGGAGTCATCATTTCCCACCCTACCCTAGAGTGAGCTCATCCATTGCTATTTCAATAGCTTCATGGCAGGTGATTGTCTTAAGTGCAGCTTGTGTCTGTTGGAAGTGGTCTGTAACTGGTGGTAAGCCAGACACACTTCTGAAGTTTTGAATGTTTTTATTGTCTTCCATAAACACGGTTTTAACAATGAGTCCGTAAGTGACTGTGGAGGCCAGTTCTGGATCCACACGTCCTTCCACAGTGGGGACATTGGTTTCCGGGCAGGAGTTGATCACAGTGTGGATTTGCCAAGCATGCCTTCCTCTTAGCACATTTCTCCCTTTGTCCTGAGTTTGAGTGTCTTCAAAGGCCGTGACACCTTTGGTAAAGGCTGCTCTCCAACTGGAGCGCTCGCAGGCCATTGTTTTCCAGTTGTCAGTGTTTATACTACATTTTTAAAGATTTGCCTTTAGACAGTCTTTAAACCTCTTTTGTTGACCACCAGCATTACGCTTTCCATTTTTAAGTTCGGAATAGAGTAGTTGCTTTGGAAGATGATCATCAGGCATCCGCACAACACGTTAAAACCGTGTTTATGGAAGACAATCTTACTCGGCTACGAGTGATCGCCAAAGAAGAAGAAGAGTGTTTATTTTTCTTGGAGGTGTTGCTCATGCCAAACTAGGCTGCCACTCAGCAGCAATTCCCGCACCATAGGTTTTTTTATGTTTGTTTTTTGCCGATGAGGCTGTTCTGTTCAGTGTTCAAAATTAGCCAGGCACCAGGTGCATTTTGCACCTAGCTATCAGACTCTTCCGACCAAGTAAAGATGCCTGGAGTTGCATGCCTGGGGATGATTGGATCTGGACTATTTTCACATACTAATACCACATCCTGTATAATCCTATCGGTTATATTTAAGCTGCACAATTGGAATCAATTTCTGGAACCAAAAGGCATTTTCTGCGCAGCCTGAGTAGGAGCAGTCACCAATAAGAAAAAGAGGAAGGAATAGGCCAAAATATATGTGAACTGTCCCTGGATCAAGGGACTTTCCTTCTTCAAGTTCTCAAAGCTCTTAACCTAGCTCAAGGTTGTCATCTGAACTAGCTAGATGTTTAACTGAGAATCAGTCACACTCAGTCCATCATTTGAAAAATAAGGCTTTAGAGCTCTCTTGCCCCCAAATGGCAGCTAGACATCCCATTTTGGTGACTGTAACTTTGGTTTCAGGAGCCATTTGGCGCCTAGCTTATATATCTGAGTTTCCAACACGGGTTCTGTTAAGTAATAGCATCTTTTCACATGCGGATTGGGCAACCATTTTTGCCACAACTTTCTTTAAATGCTTTAATACTCCCCCCACTCCCACCTTAGCTCTGCACTTACGCTCAGTCTTGGTGGGCTGTCACACCCTGATTTAAAATAAACTAAAAATGATAGGATATCTTGACTATTATCTGAGGACTAGATGGCATATTATTGCTTTTGACTAACAAAAGTGTAGTTGGGTCATGCACTCCCTGATCTGTCTGTATGAACTCTAATTCTCATACAATATATGTAGTGTTTTACAAATAATATTTCCTTTTCTTGTATTATGGATTTAACTAGTAATTTATATCTCGGTACCAAGAGAGAGTAATTGAAATCTATACCATAGAATTTTGATGACTTGAATCTAGAGCATGGGTTCAGATAGAGGCTAACTAAAGCTATGACAAAATACTGGCCTTTCTGTTTTCAAGGCGGCTGCCTCTTTGGTTGATTCTGTTCTAGTACAGAGTATGACCAAATGTGGCCTCCGGTGTCCCAGTCAAACAGCTGCCAAAGCAGCCCCAAACTCCTGTTGCTAATACAACACAGTAACCCTTTACATTTGGGGGCAAATGGGCCAGCACGGTTCAGCTTTGTCAAATGTCATTTTACCAGGATGTAAATAAAAAAATAGTATCTTCTCCCAGAAATGACAGAGGTAGGATAATGCATATAGAAATTTTATTTGTTAATACTTCAGTGTAAGAGCAGAGAAAGCAGCAACATACCTAATGCTGTTTTACTAAACATTTCTTCAAACTATTTATTTATTTAGTATGCAATCATTTCCCCATAAAAATCGTTTGAAGTGCACCTTAGACCATCTGCACAAGAGTGTGGTGGTGTTGCTACAAGATCCTTGTTCAGTAAACGTAAGTTGCCCATGTAAAAGGACTGGTAGTGGCCTTGTTCCATTCCTTAAAAAGCTGTACTGTGCTGAAGGTCATGGGCAAGTCCCAGCATAGCAGTGTCGTTTGGCCACTGTTTTGCTATTGGTAGAGTCCTTCTGTCCAATTCTGCGAGCCACTGTCTCAGTGCTGTGTGTACTGATACCATATTGTGTCATTAGCATATTAAAATCTATACATTGTCCTAGTTCGGGCAAGCAGCAAGCCCCCACATGGCGGTGTGGGGCTAATGTAGGACTGCTGCAGAGCTCATAAGAAGGTACTATTTGCGTTTTCTGTGCATAAACCCCCAAATTCCTTTAAAGTGCTGCCACCATGGGAGTTGAGATGACCCCTCCAGAGCACTTCCATGAGAACCCAGTGGCCTTGTGTGAGGGCTGCCACATGTTAGACCCATGCCACAAAAAGGAATTTTTGTTTCTGTTTCTCATGGAAATGAAATGGACCACTTTCTGTTGGTGGAAGATACAGATTTACAGAAGATTCTTGGCTATATGAAACCATGTATATTATCTACCAGTTAAGGTTAGTGAAATGAAAGGAACTGCCCCATGTTTACAGCAAATCATTTTGTGGCATTAAAATGACACCAGCTCCTTAGGGAAATAAGTTTTTTAAAAACCCAAATTGTGATTTTCACTTTTTAAATTTGGAGTGTTCAGAAACATTGAAATGTTAACACAGTTGTCTTCAAATTTCTGCCTGAAAGGCAGGGAAATAGCAAGCAGGTTGATTTTAAAAAGTTTTTGCTTGAACAGCTACATAGTCAAACATTTACTCAGCTGAACTCCTGCATAAACTAACAGCGGCAAACACTCCCAATGAAACTAACTTGGAGCATTTGTATTCAGATCTTTTGTAAATGAGCTGTTGACTCATCAAGCTATTTATGTTTTAGCTAGTAACTTTTTCCTGTTTTAAAAAAAATCTGATATGTGTGTGTGTTTCGTTCGATACTCTGATGTGGTGGCACTGCACCAAGCAACTGGGCACAAGCTCACTAATATAAATATATAATAGTATGTTTAATTGTTTTTTAACAATCCCCCCCATGTTTTTATCTGTTCTTATTTTTATATGTAAGCAGCCTTGTGTTCCTGTCAGGGAAAAAGGCAGGAGACATATATGTTGTGTAGACCATAACACTGGGACACGTTGGGTAAAAATAATGACTTTAAAACTTAGTAGATTAGATTGAGAGTGGTGGTCCGTATATTCTTTTCTAACTTTATTTTCAGCTAAATTCTCACTGCCAGATACTCTACTGAACACATTATTTGAAAGCAAATAATAGAATTGTATGTAATAATAATAATAATAATAATAATAATAATAATAATAATTTATTTATACCCCGCCCATCTGGCTGGGTTTCCCCAGCCACTCTGGGTGGCTTCCAACAGAAGTTTCAACAGGTCATTGTTTGCTGTGACCCCCCCTCCCTAGTTCATTGTTTTAGCCCATCCTTAACGTTAGCTAATGTGCTATTTTTAAATATGCATGCCAGCACGAATTAACATTCAAATTTATGCAAAGTTAGATGGGCGTAGTAATATATGTCTGTCTCATTTGAAAATGCATTTGCATGGCTACTGCCACTGGGGGGCTCTGGAGTTAACAGCGACGTCATTGTTCCGAATCAATATCATCAATATCAGACAGTATCCTGACATTATAGTTTCAAGATAGCCATATTGGAATTATATGCCTAGTTAGGAAGCTGCCTAATACCAAGTCAGACCCACTGATCCATCTAGCTTAGTGTTGTCTACACTGACTGGCAGTGGCTCTCCAGGGCTTCAGACAGGGAGTCCATACAATATTCAGAACAGGGAATAGAATTCCTCCCCACCAATAAAATAGATGAAAGGATCTTTTCTCAAATTTTAATTGCAATAACTTGAGACTTAACTCCTTTTTGTGGAGAGGGAGAGGATATTCTGAATCACTTCTTATTGGGAGTGGCAACATATGGCCTCCAAGCTGCAAGCAGCTTCCAGTCATTTCCTTGTCTCTTCTTAGAATCTCACTTTTTTTCTCTTTCTTTATTTCTTTGTTTGATGAAAGAGTCTCGTTAGAGTGAAGGCTGAGATTATGATTGATTTGTGTATTTAAGGTTTAGAAGCAGGAGTGCAAAGTTAGAGCTTCTAGTGTGTTTTAAATCTAAATGTGCGCTCTCATTTTGAATATTTGAGCATAGTAATACTAGTTGGTGGGTGGAGATTCATTCTTTGAGATATGCTGCAGGATTTGTCTCCTGAAAAGGAAATGATGGGCAAAGTGCAGAGTGAAAGGTACATGAGTGATTTCAGCAAAGGAGGTTGAAGTGCTTTAATGGTAAAGATTACAAGCAATACTATATGCTGGATTCACGTCATGTTGTCACTCAGCGTTGCTGAACTTCTGCTTCTCTTTTAAAATTGCCCAATTTCCTCAAAAGGGACTGCTCTAATGTTAGCATCCATTGCTAGCTAGCTGCTTCCTTCTGATTCGTGACATATTTTCCACATGAAACTTCCAGAAGAGCATGTTGCCAAAGGCGGAATCTTGCCAACATTGCAGGTGGTGTAGGAATGGTTAACAAACAGAAATAAATGTGGTGGTATGTTGTTGTTGTTGTGGTTTGTTTTAAAAGCCACCAACTATTGAAAATTCAGTATGAAGCCAGAGAGACAATAATATGTGATCCCTGTTGCCATTATTCAGAAGTCGGGAGGCTTCGAAATGAAATGAAATAATGAATTTCAAAATGGAGGTTAAGCAAATAAAAATGGGTTACCGGACAAAACATGGCAGAGGCCTGGGTTCCACACCACCAATTTATCACATGTTGGTAGGCGGGAATCACTGGTGGTGTGGAGGTGCCAACTTCTAAACAAAACAAAACTTTGCTATGGAATCCCTGTACCACCCTTCCTCATCTTGCCTGCCAAAATCCCTTCACCATTCCCAGTGTTTCCTCTTTGGATCTGAGCATCTTCCCTGGACCTTTCCACTCCCCATCATGTGGACTCCTCTTCGAACACCCTCTTACGTGCCAAAGTAGCTGTTTCCCCAAATCCTGACTGCTGCCCCAGATTTCACTGCTATATTCCAATCTCATTCTTCATTGTCACTGCCACCGATTCTATGCTTCTTTCAGTTTCACAGAAATGTGAGCAAATGGAACACTATACAGTTATTGTGGCTTGTGCTACTAATTTGTATCAGAAAGGGGAAAGGGTGGTGCCCTAGTGACCATTAGTAGATCAGCCCCTTTTATGCTACTGAAGGCATTGCTTCCCATCTCAGATGGTTCAGTAAGATGTGGGAAGTCTGCTGTCTGCCTTTGGGATACCATGGGTGAGCTCCCGTTGGTCTGTCCCAGCTCCTGCCAACCTAGCAGTTTGAAAGCATGCCAGTGCAAGTAGATAAATAGGTACCACTCTCGCGGGAAGGTAAACTGTGTTTCCGTGCGCTCTGGTTTCTGTCACGGTGTTCCGTTGCGCCAGAAGCGGCTTTGTCATGCTGGCCACATAACCCGGAAAACTATCTGCAGACAAACACCAGCTCCCTCAGCCTGAAAGTGAGATGAGCGCCGCAACCCCATAGTCACCTTTGACTGGACTTAACCGTCCAGGTGTCCTTTACCTTTTTTTTACCTTTAATCTTCCCCAATGTGACCGCTCTGGCTTGGGTTAAATAGGAGTTTTAATTCAAAACACCTGCAGGGCATCAGGTTGTGGAAGGCCAGGCCTACAGATTGCTTTCTGACAACCAGGAGTCCCCTTTTCCTGTTCATTTTCAGTGTGAGCCTTGCCAATATATGTTTTTAAATATATATACATGCACAGCACAAGTGCTGAGTGAACTTTTAATAGCCATGTGTGAACAACTGAGCAGATACCATATCTGAAGACCATCCTGATTTTCTTTACAAACAGCTGGGCTGCCTTTTTCAGTGCCCTTACGTGTCTTATTGAGACCCTCTTATGGTCTGCACTAGCTTGTTTACTGCTAGGCCGGAGGCCTTGCAATGTTACATATCTTGACAGTGCTTCAGGCAAAACTCTGTATGTAGTCATAACTATATTGATAGGCTATCAACACACATAATGTTAAATGTGTGCACTACAAAAAAATTCCTTCCAGTAGCACCTTAAAGACCAACTAAGTTAGTTCTTGGTATGAGCTTTCGTGTGCAAGCACACTTCTTCAGATACACTGAAACAGAAGTTGCCAGACCCTTCTATATAGTGAGAAGGTGGGGAGGGGTATTACTCAGAAGGGTGGTGGGAATGGGTGATTGGCAGATAGCTGAGATGAGCCTGTTGACGACGCTTAACGACTGCAATAGGTCTTACAGGAAAAAGCAAGGGGTGAGAAGGTGAGAAATGGCTTTGTCATGTATAATGAGATAATAATATCTCATTATAAAAAATGATATCTCATTATACATGACAAAGCCATTGATTAATGAGATAATGATATCTCATTATAATGATATCTCATTATACATGACAAAGCCATTTCTCACCTTCTCACCCCTTGCTTTTTCCTGTAAGACCTATTGCAGTCGTTAAGAGTCGTCAACAGGCTCATCTCGGCTATCTGCCAATCACCCATTCCCACCACCCTTCTGAGTAATACCCCTCCCCACCTTCTCACTATATAGAAGGGTCTGGCAACTTCTGTTTCAGTGTATCTGAAGAAGTGTGCTTGCACACGAAAGCTCATACCAAGAACTAACTTAGTTGGTCTTTAAGGTGCTACTGGAAGGAATTTTTTTGTTTTGACTATGGCAGACCAACACGGCTACCTATCTGTGTGCACTACAGTGGTACCTAGGGTTACATACGCTTCAGGTTACATACGCTTCAGGTTACAGGCTCCGCTAACCCAGAAATAGTACCTCGGGTTAAGAACTTTGCTTCAGGATGAGAACAGAAATCGTGCTCCAGCGGCGTGGCGGCAGCAGGAGGCCCCATTAGCTAAAGTGGTGCTTCAGGTTAAGAACAGTTTCAGGTTAAGAACAGACCTCCAGAACAAATTAAGTACTTAACCTGAGGTACCACTGTATAATGTTTCATTCACATTAAATAGTAGTATGGAACCACATCTCCTTAAATATCGTTGTTTGTTAGCTTTTTCTAATCTGTTCCAATTAGGAAGACTTTTAAATACATTTTGATTCAGAATGGCTAATTGGTTTAGGATTAGGGAGGTGGAGACTATTTGTATTTGAGTTTCAGCTATGAGAAGCTGCTCTCTTAAAGTAACCGCTTAAAACTGAACCAATTGCTTTTTCTTACAAAGAACTGTGGGGAAAACATCTTTGTTGATCATTGCATGGCACAATAGATTGTGTACTTACGTTATATCTTGTTACTAAGGGCCAGGGGCTGGGCAGACTGCCGCAGGTGTCATCCACTGACAGATCTGGGTGACTTTGACTCATTTTTTGTGCTTAATAGCAGTCTGATCTCTTCAGTTGGTTCTTTCAGTACTGTAAACCAGGACTGGCCAGCCTTTGGTCTCGCAAATGTTGAAGGTTTTTAACTCCCATCAATCCCAGCCTGTGGCCAGGGATAATGAGAGTTGTAGTCAAACATCTGGTAGGCTTTAGGTTCCCTAAGCCTGCTGTAAGCATTTGACCATTTCATGGGCCTTTACCTTCAGTCTCATAGAGAACACTGCTGAGTAACGATTACCAGACCTTTCTTCTGGTTGAGATTTTGTACTTCCTTGTGGGGCAAGAGTCAGGTAGAAAAGGGCAGTTGTATAAGAAAGGAAACGGGCAGATCAAAACAGAAAGGAAACCTGAAAGGGAGCAGATCCTTTGAGTATTCCAGCTAGCATCTGTCTGCAAAAGCCTACCAAATTTTTATGATTGCAGCAATCAGTTAGTATTTATTTTGAAGTATATCATCAGCAAATAGGCTCGTTTGAAGAAATCCGTGATTATAATCTGGCATTTTTTCCTTGGCGATTTGAATTAACCTTGATACTAACAGAGTAGCTAGTTTCTATACTAAGGGAAGTGATTAGTCACACTAAAGGAGAGACTCAACAAAAACCTGTTGCCTAAGTTTCACATTCCATTGGCTGTTTCCTGCTTGTTTCATGTTTATTTCCATAGGTGTACAATAAGCTGTTTGCAGAGTGCCATGTCAGATTGGACTGAGCTTTGCACAGTTTTAGCAGTTTACTGAGACATTTTAAAAATAACTATACATTGAGCCTTACAATGAACTTCCATCAGAGTACTTTTTCATTTCATGGGAATGCAGCAAAAGTTGCAGTTATTTTTTTGTTATTGTGTGGGTACATCATGACAGTAGACACCAGTGGTAAATCCAGGTGGATCAGGCTTTTTTTTTTTTTTAAAAGTCCTGGTCACTCACCTTATATCTGCTAATGATTGGCTTTGTTGAAAATACATCAGGAAGGACCATAGCTCATTAGCAGAGCCTAATGCTTGCATGTAAAAGTTTTTGGTTCAATCCTTGCCATCTCCAAGGATTTCCCTTTGCCTAAGACCTGATAGAGCTGTTGCAAGTTTGAGTAAGCTAGTCCTTCTGAACCTGGTACCCTCCAGCTATTTTGGACTACAAGTCCTGTCAGCACCAGCCTGCATAGCCAATAATCAGGGATGATGGGAATTGTAGTCTAACATGCCTGGAGGACATCAGGTTGAGGAGGCTGGAGTAGACAATAATGGGCTAGGTGGTGTATAGTCTGGGAGCTAGAGTTTAAAAATGGGATGATTTCTATCTTTCCCCCCTCATAACCCTTGTCCCTAGTAAAATTACCAGTCACAATGTCCATTAGTAATTAGTAGCTGTCACTGAAAAACATTTTAATTATGTAAAAATAGAAGCCAAAAGTACATAGTATATATTTTAGGTCTATGGGTGATAAAGGTAAAGGGACCCCTGACCATTAGGTCCAGTCGTGACCGACTCTGGGGTTGCAGCACTCATCTCGCTTTATTGGCCTGGGTAGCCGGCATACAGCTTCCGGGTCATGTGGCCAGCATGACTAAGCCGCTTCTGGCGAACCAGAGCAGTGCACGGAAACGCCGTTTACCTTCCCGCCGGAGCGGTACCTATTTATCTACTTGCACTTTTGACATGCTTTGGAACTGCTAGGTTGGCAGGAGCAGGGACCGAGCAACGGGAGCTCACCCCGTCGCGGGGATTCAAACCGCCAACCTTCTGATCGGCAAGTCCTAGGCTCTGTGGTTTAACCCACAGCACCACCCGCGTCCCTCTATGGGTGATACCTAAGTACTAAATAATCAGATTAGGCCCCTAATAAAGCAGCTTGGTTATATCATTTACACCAAGCTACAGAGACTGAGAGATCCCCTGTCTTTAGTTCCACCAGGTTACCTGAACTGTTTCCTCGTCATTTCTGTAGCAGCAAAAATGTGAAGAATTGGCACCTGAGTATGTGTGTGTTTTCTTCCAATCTCCTCCTCCTTTCTCTTGTGTGTCACGCTTTTCAGTTTGTAAGTCTGAAGGCGAGGACTGTGTTACTACTGATCATTGTAAGCTGCTCCGAGAGCCATTTCAGTTAAAAGAGTGTGGTAAAATGCATTAAATAAAAGCAAAGGGTTCTCACGACTTTCAGGTAGGCTATTGCTAGAGAGGCCTGGCCAGTTTTCAAGGGAAATAAATTCTCCTTGACTACACAAACAGTGTCTCCTTAGGGAAGGGGAAGTCAGTGGACCACATGCTTTTGCTTCTGTAGAATCAGTCTGAATCCTTTCTGCATGGGATCTCATTTTACTGATGTGAGGGCTTCTTGCGTGGATGAGTGCTGCCAGGTGAATAGTTTATTTTGGGAAGGCTTGTTGTGATGAAGTTTGAGAATCTTTTTCAGTACTCTTCATCCCCTTTGTTCATATAAGTTTGGATAGCATGTCTTTCTATAATGCCAGTTGACACTTCCATTATGCCAATCTATATATACAATTATTGTTTGCTGGCATCTTTGGGTTTTGACAGTATAGCCAGTGTTTGCCTTTTCTTTGCTGTTTCTATGTGTTCTACTTGGGATCAGTGGAGAAACACCATACCAGGTCTGTTGACCTTTAGCTTTCAGCAAGTTTACAAGAAGTATTATTGCTATGGCAGTAGCAATAGCTGTGACCTACCATAGCTAAAGGGACACGGGTGGCGCTGCGGTCTAAACCACAGAGCCTAGGGCTTGACGATCAGAAGGTTGGCTATTCGAATCCCCGCGACAGGGTGAGCTGTTGCTCGGTCCCAGCTCCTGCCAACCTAGCAGTTCGAAAGCACGTCAAAGTGCAAGTAGATAAATAGGTACCGCTCCGGCGGGAAGGTAAACAGTGTTTTGGTGCGCTGCTCTGGTTTGCCAGAAGTGGCTGAGTCATGCTGGCCACATGACCCAGAAGCTGTACGTCGGCTCCCTCGGCCAGTAAAGCGAGATGAGTGCCGCAACCCCAGAGTCGTCCGCGACTGGACCTAACTGTCAGGGGTCCCTTTACCTTACCATAGCTAAGTTTGCACCTGTCTCTTCGTGATGAAACTTCCCAGTCAGTGTACCTGCTACTAGATTATGGCACGACACCATAAGTAAGCAGGCACACTGGGGCAACTTAAGTATGACGGCATTTCAAAATTTCTTCAACCCAGTTCAGAGGACATGTGCTCTCTAGCAGTGTTAGAAACTGAGGTATGAAAGCTAGGAGTTAAATGGCACCTTAAACCTAGGTTATGGGCGCAACAACAGACTGTCTAGGTGCGCTTTTTTATAAAGAATACAAAGCTGAAAATGAATGAACTGCAGCTAAAATCTTATGTTCATTTCCCACATGGTCTAGTCCTCATCTGAAGACTGCAGAAAACAAAGCCATGCTTCCCTTGCCCCCCTCCCTGATATTCTTAAGAGGGTCTCTTCAGAGAGTGGCTGGAAGTGAGGAGGCAGAAAAAGGCCCTCCTTTCCTTCCACTGTGCAGTTTTAATTGGAAATCTTAGGTGCAGTACTGCGCCCAGAGCTCAGAAACTGCTCGCACTAATGAAATTCCCTGTTGCAAAATGCACCTACAGCAATGGGAGTTTTGAACGCTGTTCTCAAGATCCGAACATGCAGGGAATAACATTGGAGAATGTAATAGCAGTGCTGCTTCGTCAGAATGTTGGCATTGCTGAGTAACACTCTTGTGCAATACCTCTCGATTAAACATTTTTTGAAAAACAAATGCAAATGAAAGTTGCCTCCCTCCCCAAACCATAAACTTCCCTGTTGCCCAGCAGGGCTGAATGTGGTGCTCTCTGGGGTATTGTTGGAGGACGCCAGGATGATATTCCTAGGGGACTTCAATATCCACACAGAAGATACTGAGCCAGCTAGAGACTTCATGGTCTCCATGACAATTATGGGTCTCTCTAAAATGCTCATTGGTCCAACATATCAGGCAGGACACGCCTTTGATGTAGTCTTTTTCCCAAGTGATATGAGGAATGGACTGCCCCCTGAGACTGATGGAACCTGATGTGTTCTCTGGGGCTTTTATTTTTCTCTTGGTGTGTTTAAATCATGATTTATTTATTTTTTACTTTTTGAACAAACACTGTCCCCCTTTTCTTTACAAAAAAAATAAATAAATCCAAAAGTGGGTTACAATTGCAATAGGTTAAATTAATTATTTAATAACTGCATTGGTTTAAAACAGTCAAACCTGCTCAATAGGTAATCTTCATCTCTTGGTTTTGGCCTTAGGCAATATACTGTGTTGCAGTATGCTGATATAATTCTGACATATGCTTCGTTCTTCTATGGGTTACTGCATTTGGGGTATGTGAAGCACTTTCAAGTCTCAGTAATTTTAGTGGGAGTACCTGCTGTAGTCTTTCTGATTGAAAATAGTGGGACTGAAAGTACATTATTTTTATCAGTAGTGGTATTTATTTTATTTTATATCTGACACAAATTAGAGAAATGTAAACAGAACCTCCTCTCAGCATAGCCATGAAATGTAACCTGCCCAAAGTAAGAAGAGTGATGTTCAGCAGTTGATTCATTTTTCAATCCCCATCCACTTAATACGAAAGGAAAAAAGTAATGTGTGTTTTCCTAAACTGTTAACTGTTTTCTGGCTTTTCTTTCTAACATTCTTTTTTTTTGTTATTCTTGATTTGTAGGAGCTTGAAGAAATCCGCAAATGTGGAATGAAGAACTTCCGTAATATCCAAGTTGATGAAGCTAACTTATTGACTTGGCAAGGGCTTATTGTTCCTGTGAGTGTGAAAGCAGCTTTTTTTGGTTCCAAAAGTGCTACTGAGGTCGTTTGCACCTGGTGATAATAATAAATAATAATTATTTTATTATTTATACCCCGCCCAGCTAGCTGCGTTTCCCCAGCCACTCTAGGCAGCTCTCAGCATATATAAGAACATAGTAAAACATCAAACATTAAAAACTTCCCGATACAGGACTGCCTTCAGGTGTCTTATAATAAAAGTCAGATAGTTGTTTATTTCCTTGACATCTGAAGGGAGGGTGTTCCACAGGGAGGGTGCCACTACCAAGAAGGCCCTCTGCCTGATTCCCTGTAACCTCACTTCTCGCAGTGGGGGAACCAGCAGAGGACCTTTGGAGGAGGACCTTAGTGTCCGGGCTGAACGATGTGGGAGGAGACGCTCCTTCAGGTATACTGGGCCAAGGCCGTTTGGGCTTTAAAGGTCAGCACCATCACTTTGAATTGTGCTTGGAAACGTACTGGGAGCCAATGAAGATCCTTTGGGACTTGTGTTATATGGTCCTGGCAGCCACTTCCAGTCACCAGTCTAGCTGCCATATTCTCGATTAGTTGTAGTTTCTGGGTCGCCTTCAAAGGCCCCACATAGTCAGTAGTCAAAGCAGGAGATAATCAGAGGATTCACCACTCGTGACAGTCTACAGGCAGGTAGGGTCTCAACTGGCGTACTAGGTGAAGCTGGTAGACCTCTGCCCTGGAAACAGAATTGACCTGCACCTCCATGGACAGCTGTGAGTCCAAAATGACTCCCAGGCTGTGCACCTGATCCTTCAAGGGCACAGTTACTCCATTCATGACCAGGGAGTCCCCCACACCTGCCCGCCCCCTGTGCCCCCGAAACAGTACTTCTATCTTGTCAGGAGTCAGCCTCAATCTGTTAGCTGCCATCCATCCATCCATCCTCCAACCACCTCCAGACACTCGCACAGGACCTTCACTTGTTCAGATTTGAAGGAGAGGTAGAACTGGGTATCATCCGCATACTGGTGAACGCCCAGTCCAAACCCCCTGATCTCTCCCAGCAGCTTCATATAGATGTTAAAAAGCATGGGAGAGGACCGATCCCTGAGGCACCCCACAAGTGAGAGCCCAGGGGTCTGAACACTCCCCCGCAACACCACTGTCTGGACGCAGCCCAGGAGGAAGGAGAGTGCTCCCAGCTCTCAACTCCTCTAGACGGTCGAGAAGGATGTCGTGATCAATGGTGCCTAAGGCTGCTGAGAGATCCAGTAGAACCAGGAAACAGCTTTTACCTCTGTCCCTGGCCCACCAGAGATCATTGACCAGCGCAACCGCAGTTTCAGTCCCATGATGAGGCTTGAATCCCGATTGAAAGGGATCCACATGGTCCACATCCTCCAGGCGTGCCTGGAGTTGTTCAGCAACCACCCACTCAGTCACCTTGCCCAAGAATGGATGATTTGAGACTGGGCAATAGTTGGCCATATTGGCCAGGTCCAAATATTTTTTTAAAAGAAGCGGTTTAATAACCTGTCCACATCCTCGAAGGTAACAGATTGGAATTGATCCCACGCAACTTGACCAGACAGGACTCTAGCACTTTCCTGCCCTGGCCTCACTACCACAGCGGAACCTACCTCTTCCCGAATCTGAGTGACTTTATCTGGAAAAAAACTTTGCAGAATCTTTGCAGGAGATCTTGGGTTCTTCACCAGACCCCAATGATGAAGGTGGTTTTGTTAGATTGCGGACCACCTAAAGAAGTCTCCTGCTGTTTCCTGTAGATGCAAAAGAGGCGGCGAAGAAGGTCATCTTCGCCATTGCGTTCACCACTTAGTAGGCTCAACGTTGAGCTCTAACCCGTGTTCGGTCCAATTGGATAGTTGCTTAATGAAAGCAACAACAAATGACTGTTCCCACTTAAAATTAGGCTGCCAAAATGAAGAAAGCTAACCAGGAAAGGACATGTGGGGATGGGCGGTGAGCTCAATCTCATCCTGCTGCTAAAAACATCCCTAAGCTTTGTGTATCTTCAGAGGCACCCTGTTCTTCTGCCTGCCCATCTTTTGCATTGATAAACTTGATGTCTAGCCGCTCCTGCCTTAGAGGCAGGATGGCTAGAATTTTAAAGGTTACTGAATCTATGAGCACACAGTTGGTGTGGATCCAAAAGAGGGGGGATTTTCCAAGATGTTTTCCTTTGTGCAGTAAGCCTCCCTCCATCCCTTGGTTTCAGTTGTGATTTGCCATGTGGCGTTCTCAGTCAGCAACACAAGCACCTAAGCCTCTTGCGTGGTGCAGGGCTTTCTGAGTTCTGGCCATTGGATTCGCCTCCCTGAAGAGAAGAGATGTTCCTGCGTAATTTTTAATCCCTCCCCTCCCATTTTTAAATGATCTCAAACTGCGTTTGCCTTCTGGTTCCTTGCAGCCACTGTTTCCATGGATTCATTAGTTCATTTGTTCTTTTAACTGGTGTTGCTCTTGAATGCAGGTTTCCTTACTGAATTTTAAACTTCAGCTTTAGGGAAAGTTTGGTTTTTAACACAATGTTTCAGACCAGTGAGGTGCAAAAATGGCAGCCGGCTTTTGTGTCTATTGAGTGCCACGCGGCCTAGGCACCCAGCTCTTTCCCTGATGCTTTTATTTCCTGGTAGAGAGAATGCTGTTATTGCAGCAGCGTCAGGGAATGAGGCAGAGAGCATGAGCTAGTAGTGATCAACAGGGAGAGAAGCAGGAGGGGAGAGGAGTAGAAAGAGCCAGGAGGCATATAGTGAGTGAGCCAGAGGGACAGCATGGTGTGGGTGTACTATGAGCAGGGAGAAGGCTTGAAGTGAAGGAGGGTAGGATGTGCTAGAGGGATACTCATTACACAAACCACACATCGTAGAATGGAAGCATGTGGAATTGTGCCCTTCGTTGTTGTTTTTTAACTGCAAGGGTATTCTATACACAAGTCGGATTTATGGGGTGCTGCTCCAGAATTGGTCCTGTTCCCACTCACCGCAGAACTAGCCTTTGAAGGAAAGGGTATTTGGGCTGTTCTGAAGCGGCACCCCAGAAATCTGATCTATGGAATATCCTTCTTGAAGGCTTGACAGGGAGTGACTACCCTTTAGACACCAAACAAAAGCTGTTCCAATCCCCAGGTCATTCAGTGGATAATTGGCGGCTCCTCATTGCTGCTGTTGGATTTTTGCTGTTTTTTGTTTATCCCTCCCATCCTCGCTGCTATTATATTTTTATTACGTATTTGTATGTTATTGAAAATGAGGTTTTATCATGGTAAGGCAGTGGGGGAAATAAATGTGTCCTTGGGTGGGGAGAGAGCTTCAGTGATAGCCAGGAAGGCAATTCTAAAAGTGGGTCAAGCTACACGTGGCGGAATAGAGGGGCATGGAAATTCTCCATTCCCACACTTAAAGCTTTCCTTGGAGGGAGGCAGCGGTGGTGTTTTTCCAGTGACAGCAAGTTGCTTTGAAAAGCCTTTCTCTTGACCCCCCTGGCCTGCAGTTCTCTTGCTGGTTTGTTTTAGCAAGCCACAGCTTTTAGAGTTCAATACAAATCTCCCAAGTTCCAGTTCATTCTGCAAAGCACTGTCCTGCATGTTGCTTCTAGTAGCCGACTTCATCACTAGACTCCTCCTTATCAGCCTGTGGCATCTTTTCTGTGACACATAACACAACTCCTGGTATATTGATTTTGAATCGTTCATATATTAATGTTTTTATGAAGGAAAACAATATAGCCATCCATTTTGTGGGTGATTCCTCTGAAATCTACCCATCCCGTATTGAAGTGTTCTTAATATCTTCTCATTCCAGGACAATCCTCCGTACGACAAGGGTGCGTTCAGAATCGAAATCAACTTTCCAGCAGAGTATCCATTCAAACCTCCCAAGATTACATTTAAAACAAAGATCTATCACCCTAACATCGATGAAAAGGGGCAGGTTTGTTTGCCAGTAATTAGTGCTGAAAACTGGAAGCCAGCCACCAAAACTGATCAAGGTAAGACTTCCAGCAGATGGCCATGGTTTCTCTCAGACTAATTTATATTTGTAGTGGGAATTTAAGTAGAGTTAACTGTAAAAGGTTTTGTTTAATGAGGGTTTTAGTTCTTATCTACAGTGGGTGGGATGCAGGTGCCACAAGGGATGGCATACAACATCTGACCGTAAACCCAAATAAAACATTGGCTGTACCATGGTTACTTTGACAGCAGCAGTTCTGTAATAATAATAATTTATTATTTATACCCCGCCCATTTGGCTGGGTTTCCCCAGCCACTCTGGGTGGCTTCCAACAGAACACTAAAATACAATAGCCTATTAAATATTAAAAGCTTCCCTAAACAGGGCTGCCTTCAGATGTCTTCTAAAAGTAGTTATTTTTCTGTTTGACATCTAATAATAATAATAATAATAATAATTTATTATAATGTACAAACTCTTTATTGAAAGCTGGGAGAAAGAAAAAAGGAACTGCAAAATAAACCTGGGAAAAGGACACTATCGCTGCACAGTCATGAGATTAATTCCCTATTTTCTCAACTTATTTCCCAACTTATCTGGTCAGAAATACAAGCAGACGTTGGACCCTTTTGGATGCAATAACACCAGCTTGCCAAATCATTGCTGAGCAAGCCCAGAATGATTGTCGGGTTTACACCCCCATCCCTTCGTGTCCCAGCTTCAACCCATCAGTGTTTTGGGTTGAGGTTTGGAAGTTCAATTTCTCGTGGGTTTTAATAGCTTTGTTTATGTGGTATTGGTAGCACCTTTAGCGGGAGGCCATGGGCAATTGAAAACCTCTGCTGGTTTAAAAGTAAAAGAAACCAATAGGCTTGGGTGTACCGAAATACTCTTTCCTCCCCCAGCCCCGCTCTCACGCATCAATACTGACATCTTCCGTGCTTTCTTTCGGCAGTAATCCAGTCCCTCATAGCACTGGTGAACGACCCCCAGCCCGAGCACCCACTTCGGGCCGACCTAGCCGAAGAATACTCTAAGGACCGTAAAAAATTCTGTAAGAACGCTGAAGAGTTTACAAAGAAATATGGTGAAAAGCGACCAGTGGACTAAAAAAAAAAAAAAAAAACCTGACAGAGTTGATGTCAGCCATGTGTGATAGAAGATCTGGAGCAGTGCATTTCAGACACACCACAAAGCAGGACTCTATGGGAAATTGACAAGTGCCACCTCTCGGTGTTAACTTGTGGCTGTTACTAACTTTCTACAGTTTCTTAATCAAAAGTGGGCTAGGTAACCTGTAAAGAAAGGATTAAAAATTTAAGATGTTCTAGTTCTGCTTTCTTTGTTTAAAATCACTGCTTCAATATACTTTTAAAGGATGCTGTTTCTCTTTTTTTTTTCCTTGTCAGAATTTATCAAAAATATCGTAGACTTATAATCTGCCCTTAAAAGTTCAAAAGGTTGTGGCTGTTATTTCTTATTTTCCTTACAATTCCTTCCTCCCACATTTAAGTTTTTCCCCTTATCCTTCCCTCTCCTCACCCAAAAACACCCCCCCACCCCAAACAAACAAAACCCCACCATCGCACTGATGTCTTAGCAAAATTATCTCTTTGTCCTGGCAAAAGAAAAGAAAAGAAAGAGTTGAATGTTTGGCAGTTTTGCTTTCTTTATCCCTCTTTAAAATGTTGCACTGTGCTTTGTGGAACTTGGTCTCAAGTTTCTCTTAACTCCAGTTTGTAACATAATAAAATCTACCACATGTACTCCGTAAAATAATCAGAACCGAGCCTAGATCTCGTGTAAATTCGGCTGATGTGACTACAATAATGTTTATTAAATGGGGAACTCCAAGCTTTGTGTGCATGAGTGAATTACAGTATGACTTAAGTCCTGTTTCTGAGAAATTTTTGATACAGGATTTTCTGTAGCAAAAAGGAATAGTGGGATGTGATGATTTTTTTTTTTTAAGATTTATTTTACACTTCTATTCTTAGTATCTATGCAGACTATTAGAAGATTTAATTATTCGGAACAGCATTGCAATGGGGAAATTTGCAAATTAGGGACCAAGAGGTACCAAAATGGAGGGGAGGAAAAACAAAGTTCCCCCAGCCAACCCCCGCTTTTTCGGGAGGGTTACAGAAGTAAAACGTCATGCAGTGTTAATTTCAGAAAACAAATTGCAAGTCATTGAACACAGTTTCCATCTAATTACCCCTCTCCTGTGGAATTTACCTTCCCGTAATGATGGATTGTCTGATTGTTACTGGAAACACAAGAAATTTCGGTTCAGCAGTAAGTGGCCAGGGCATACATACTGCCATTCATAAAATTCTTACGTGAAATTCGCCGTTCTAAAATTGAGCTGTAATCATTTTCAGGGGTCAGCCAAACTTAAATGCATTTCTTTCTTTTTTTTAATCCCAGGCATTTCTTCTCAAGTAAGGTGAAGTTCTACCCCTTTATAACTTGAAACAACACCCTTCCGGTTTCATTTTTAGTGTTTTAAAGTTTAGGATACCCTAAGATGCGATCTAGCCATGTGACCAAAAGTGGCTTCTGAGCTGCTGAGTTTTAAACGCCTGGTTCGAGTGAGCATTTGGACCCCCATCCCTGTGGAAACTTAGTAGAGCGCAAGTAGAACATATCATATTCTATTTTGCAGGAACTTGCATTAGTAAACCTTTCCATGCCCAGGTGGGTAATTGTAAGGAGTTTGGAAGTAGGGCTTTGCCTTTGCTACATTTTAGGGCTAACGTACGTCAGGGGAGCAGTAGAGTAACCTTTTGGATTTTTAATGTTTTGTGTATACCCCTCTCTCCCCTCCTCCTCCCCCGCTCCCAACTTTTGATTTCAAACCGTAAAAGATTGACAGCCAAGTACCTCTCTGTTGAAAAGTAAAAAAAACAAAAAAAAGTTTTTTCTTTTATAAGTTGGGATATGAAGCATCTCTGTTTTAAGTGTTCTTAGACAAATTCTTTGGTAGGCGATTAAAGTAAAACAAAAAACAAAAAAAACTACCTTTTACTTAATGGACACTTGCATTTCCTTAAGTGTGTGTGTTCAGGCTTGGTGACCAGCACTGTCTATTTACCAAAATTTCCACAATTTTTTTGTGTCTTCATTTGCAGAAAGTTGGTACTGACTTTGTTTCATTCACGCTCACGCAGATTCAAAATAAACAAAAAAAATTGCCAAATTTCATCTGTCAAGCTGAAGTGTATGTAAATCCTGCATCGCCAGCGCTTCTCACTTGAGCCCCGTTGGGTTTTCACTGCCAGTCGCATCCGTTAGCATGGTTAGCCCCCTAGTTCTGTACACGCACAGCTCTCATGTTATCCGTCACTCTTGTTAACGTCGCTAGTGAGAATATATAGCTTTTCAATTGTAAACTTCTCAGGTCAAAACTGCCTATATGTGAACTGGTGCTCTCTGAAAAGGGCCTGTGTTCAAGGAGCCACTGTTGAGAATCCCCACCTTTGTGCTGCTCTGGTGTTGCTTCCTATTACACCTAGGAATGGAGGCATGCCTGTTTTTGACCTCTCGTCTTGAGATCAGGCAATGTATAACAGTTCTTCGTTTGAGAGGCTAGTTCGCATGCTAGAAATGGATCTGTCCTGAGAGATGCATTGGTGCAGAGAATGTTAACACACGACCCAGAACTTCTGCAGGTGCAGACATTGTCTTACGACAGCAGTTTCTGTAGGCACGGCGATGCACATTTTACTTTAGGTTCCCCAGTTACGGAAATGGTCTCTGCCAATTCCATTCAGCGACTTGCTCTCTCGGCAAGGCTTTCCACTCTCCCCTAGAACAGCTGGGCCGCATCTGATGGAAGAAAATTCAAAACACGCGAGAACCGGAAGGCTTCAGATCCTGCTGCTACTTCTTTAGTTACAAGATTATCCCCCTGGCCTTCAGCTGTTCCTCTCTAAAGATCCCACAAACTCCTGCCAATCAGCAAGGAAGAGTTTTTGTAGGTGCATAAAGCGGATGGTCAGGTGGGCTTCTTGCAAAGGGGTGTCCCATTTAAACTAGTTCTCTTAAGAGGAGGGCCTCAGTGGCTAAGGCCAATTCTTGCAGCACTGCACGCAGTCCAGAGATTCTTCCCTTCCCACTCGACCCCAGTCCCTGAAAGCTGAGAAATAGTCTTCTTACTCCTGGATATTAAGAGGTTCATAAGGACAGGAGTTAGAGGGAAGTGGGAGCCTGCAAATCCAAGGCCCATTTCTTTTACACACAGTTGTGGGGTGGGGGTTGCACCGGCCAACAAGACTGCTCCGCATACACTGTAGAGCAGTGTAATTTGAGGCATGCATGAAAGAAGAGTACAATGGCGATGCAGTGTCAACTCAGGCGTTCACACTTTTTTCTTATGGTTCTGTCTGGTTCTTCAAACAAAGCTGAATTCTAAACTTGTCGTTTTGAGATCCAAGTCTACACCACCTTTTCTTGTATTGGTCTAGGCTTTCTTGCAATTCCATTCTGCTACCCTGAATAAAAATGCTCTCAAAGGCTTTCTGGCATGGCTTACTTCCCTTGCATTTATTATTATTATTATTAACGTAGGCTTTTCGGTCTTGGTGTTAGGTTCGTTAAAACTTTTCCACCAAGCAAACGTTAAGCTAAAGTCCTCCTATTTCCTCCCGTCCCTGTGCAATAATTCAATGTTAAAATCCTTTCAAAGGTGTATGAAGAGAGGATGGGGAGAATACTCTGTGTCTTGTCTGGGTTAAATTCTCATGCCCTCCATCCTGTTGTTGTGCGAGGTTTTGTTTTGTAACATGAATACGTAAATGCCACAATATTCCTGTAGCACCTTTTAAGACCATTGCAAGACAAATGTTCATAGGCAAGAAGATAGCACATCATCAGCTGTAGCTCAGTGACTGAGCACCTTCTTCTAAATAATGATTATTATTTGCATGTAGACAGTCTCAGGAGACTTTCTAAAACCCTGGAGAGGTACTGCCAGCAGGTGTAGGCAATATTGAGCTAGATGGACCAACTGTCTGAATCAATAAAAACAGCTTCACATGCTTCTAGATGTGGGAAGAGTTAATCTCAGTTCATCCACAGAGGTATGATTGAAAAGGAGAAATATCTTTGTAAACTGGATTATGCTGGGGCTTTTGATGACTACCGTGCTCGCAACAAGCAAAAACTGGCTACCTGTTCCCTAACATGAATTCTATTTATTTTTCTCAGAGGAGCTTGAAACAGTGTAGATGGGTCTCTTCCCCTTCCTTCTCACAGCATCTTTGTGATGCAGGGAGGGATAGAGACCCAGAAAGCTTTCTAATTAGGGCAACAGAAGCAGCTCACCTGAGCTAGCCAAAGGATCTTGAGCTTCCTGCACCTCTGTGATGTCAGGGTAGTTCAGCCAATCACCAGAGACTTCATCAGCACCAAGGTCCCTAGTTTTGCTGCAGTTAGTGAAGATGCATGTAAGGGAAAGCAATAATGAGGAAGACAAGAGCTTGTAAATTCATGTTGTAATTCAAAAGTATATTACCTCCTGAATCAAAGGCAGTATGTCTGAACAATCCCTGTTCCTGAGGACGCAAGGACAGAGCATGACTGCACCCAGGTACTGCTTCTGGACTTCCTAAAGGCATGTTGGAGGGTTGACAGGACTTTGGCCTGATTCAGCAGGGCATCTTGATGTTCTGAGACAATACTGAGCTAGGTAGACCAGCTGTCTGACTTTGCGTAAGGCAGCTTCCTTTGTCCCAGCAGTGAGATTTACCGTACTTCTGAGTGGGCATATGTAGGATTGCAATGTACAATCCTTAGGGCTCTTATGGAAATTATCAGCTTAGTAGATTCAGTGAGTCTTGGGTTGTTTCTGTTCTTTGTCCCCCACTTCCACCCCAACCTTTCAGCCCAGCAATAATCCACAACTGGGAATGTTGAAAAAGAATAAGGAAATACAAATTTATTGCAACCCTGATGATGGAACTGCAATGGTGACCTCGGCAGAACGACGTGACATGCCTGGTCCGAACTAATTTTAATGGGTCGAAACTATCATTGTGCCTGTTGCCGGCATCCATCTATCTCGAGCGACAATGGAGTGAGCTTCTGGAGGGTGAAGTCAAAACAGCTATGCTGGCAGCAGTGAAGTGACCTCTCCCAGGTGCAAGCCTGGTCGGTGTATATGGAGGTCCTGGGCTGGCCAGATGACAAGACCCACCCTCTTGGCCTTGTCAATGTGGTCCAAAGGAAAGCAGAGCAATACGCTTGGCTGGGCTGCAAGAGTTGTCAGAAGGAGGCATTCCAAGACACCATCCAACCCTCTCAGGGGCTCCACACTGAATTTGTGTAGGGTTTATTCCATAGCCTTTTCTTCCTAGATGGGCTACCTTCCCATCTGCCCTTCAGTTCCCTCCACAGCATGTGCAGAAACCACTTTCTTGACCCTTGGGCCCATTATTGGTTTCATCCATTCGGTCCGCCAGAGCCTGTCTTCGCTTGCAGGGGGAAATCACCTGGTTTAGCTGGCCAGTGCTGACAGCTTCCAGGAGCCGCAGGTGAGAGCTAGGTGTAGGGTGGGGCCCAAAGGTGGACAAACCATGACATGTCCCCCACCAGAGGCACTCTCCTTCCCCTGGCACACCATAAACCCCATGATTGTGCCTAGGAGGTGGCTATTGGGATACATAAGTGGGAAGTGAGACAGGAGGAGATCAGGGGTGTTTTACTGGGAGCCAGACATGACTGACCACCCCCTTTCTCCCACTCCCTGTACAGCTAGTTGTCAGCTGAAACTAGGGGATCCCACCCATCTGCATACCCAAGGCAGCCTTTTGGTTCTGTCTGGTCCCAAGGATAACTCCAAGGAACAGAACCATATTAAGCCAAGGGTTGATCTGATAGCCATCTCAAAGCCAGAACAGACTGGATGCAGATGTTCAGTGACTATAGCATGCACAGTCCTCTTTAAAAAGAGGGAGTTAATATTTTGTTTCCACATCGCCTGTATGTGCTGAAACCTTCATTTAATTTGTGGGTAAACCCAGTTTGCCTCCGAAATGATTGGCACAGGGCCACTTGTTTTAGAATCATATGCAACAATGGACCCCTATGGTCTAGGTCTGTGCAAAAGATGACTTACCTATGTATGACAGCTCCTAACACAGTCAGCCCTAGATCTGGGGACCCCACCGTTCCCCAAGATGGAACCCTCCGGGAATATTTCTGTCATTAAATCGATTTGTACATTTCACATTCTGTCCGCTATTCTCATGGTGCAAGTGGTGTTTTTCATGCACACCGGCTGACAGCATTCTACGCCAACCCAACTGCCCACAACATTCAGCAGCCTGCAAATTTGTTCAACTGCCAAATTTCCAAACTTGTGACAGTGAAGCTAGCATTTAACATCAGGACACTCGTGTGTCTCCTTGCCTCTCCAGGAAAAGCGAAATAAATTGTCTGAACTAAGGACACAGATGCCAATTCCCCACAATTTATGTACGTGGTCCTGTTCAGCTTTTATTGGCGAGGCAGGTGGCTGACCTTAGTGAAGAGCGTTGATTTAAGTTTTGTGCTGAGTTCACACACTCCCTACTTCGAATCCCCTGGATAATGGACCAATATCAGTAGACCAGGCACGTCCAACTTCCAGAAGACAGTGATCTACTCCCACTATAAAAAAACTGGCAGTGATCTACCCATTGAATTGACCACAGTTGTTGAGCTTTTTTGGGGGAGGGGGGCCATCGATCAGGATACCGTGATCAACCAGGGATACCCTGCGATTGGACATGCCTGCTGTAGACTAATAATATGTTGAATTGGCAGATCCAAATGTGTATTTTTCTGTACCAGAGTTCAAACCAGAGGCCCAACCCACAATGACAGACCCATATCATTTCTTATGCAATCTTTCCTGCTCCTAGAACCATCTGCTCTACAGATCCGACCCTGCTGGTCCTGTTACTGCCCAAGCTTTCCCTTCCTAGGGATACAACTTCTGCTCCCCAGTGCTGTGAAAATGGGGCACCACCTCTGTCCTGAGCTGCAAAGGGTGGAAGCTCTCCTTGCAAAGGGAGCCTCTGTGCCACACCGTGTGGTCTATTTTTTTGGGGGGGGTTGGTTCTTAACTCTGCACCTCACTCCGCATCACGCTTAGCCTGGCCCAGCCCAGCCAGCAACAACTGCAGTGTCACATCCCAAGGTCTTTAAATGCACAGAGCTGTATGTTCCTTGTCCTGTAGTGGCTCTGCAACTCTGCTTTCTTGAGCGTCTCAAGTTCGTGCAAGCGTTCCCAGGACTGCGAGAAATCGTCGGGTCCCTCGCCGCAGCCCCCAACTGGCGGGACGCTGGGGTACCCTGGATGCGTCATCAGCTCAATGGTTACAGTTCTGGTTTCTTGATCTGAGCGTGACGGCAAGTCAGGAGGAATGGAGGAGTCTTCTTCAGGCAGGTAAGTCGCTGTAGCGTTATCAATGGCCCCCAGGATGTTGGCGATGGACATGTTTTTGCCCATGGTGCTAAGGCCTATATATATATCCGGCCACCTGTGAAAGGAGGAAGATGAGTGTTTAATCGCACAAGCAGCGCTGAAGGAGCAAGCATTTTCCACCCCGTTTTTCTGCCCAATCATGAAATGCAATCTTTTCTGGAGCGAAATATTGTAATATTGAGATTGCCGTGGTGCCAGACCCTTCCCGCTCTGTAACGTGCTGTGAGGCATAAAGATCACAGTCGGTAGGAGGAGGGAAGGGGGGTTCATCTTTGAGCTGTCAGTTGATTAATGGAATCTTGGTTAATTAATCACATCAGTTTTACTTGGCTGATTAGTAGCTCACTGATCATGGCTGCCAGACTCCAGTCTCCTGGGATGGCATTGCTGAGGCTGCAGTATACATGGGAGAGGGAAAGGTGGAGAACCTGGTGTATTCCAGATGTTCTGGCCTACAATTCCCATACTATATACATCATCATCATCATTTTTATTATTATTATTATACAATTAAAGGTAAAGGTAAAGGGACCCCTGACCGTTAGGTCCAGTCGTGACCGACTCTGGGGTCGCGGCACTCATCTCACTTTATTGGCCGAGGGAGCCGGCGTACGGCTTCCGGGTCATGTGGCCAGCATGACTCAGCCACTTCTGGCGAACCAGAGCAGCACACAGAAACGCCGTTTACCTTCCCGCTGGAGTGGTACCTATTTATCTACTTGCACTTTGATGTGCTTTCGAACTGCTAGGTTGGCAGGAGCAGGGACCGAGCAACGGGAGCTCACCCCGTCGCAAGGATTTGAACCGCTGACCTTCTGATCGGCAAGTCCTAGGCTCTGTGGTTTAACCCACAGCGCCACCCACATCCCTCCTATTATACAATTAATTGTACATTTATTCAGAATCCAATTAAAACAATTTCATTTAATTAATTCAACAAAACATATAGACATGATCTAGTGATACCAGCTTTTCTTTTCTCTTTTACACCTCCAGTGCCCCCGCCCCCGCTGCCCCCTTGCCTCTTAGCACCACCCTAGGTAATCTCACCCACCTCAAGGGGGTGGTACTGCCCAATGTTTTAGAGGAAGAACGCTTTTGTTGTTGCAGAATCTTATAGAGAAGGGGAAAGGGAATACCTCTTTAGGGATGATGTTTGCCATTTGCAATATTTGCAAGAATTTATATTTTTTGGGGGTGGGGGGAAAATCTGTCGTGCAATTAGTCTCTGAACCCTTACACCCAAACAGAAGGCTCTCTTTAAAAGACACACCAAGCCTTCTAGAGGCACTATGACTATTCTGCTTATGAAATCTTGCGTTTCGGACACATGACTCTTCTTCCCCAGTCTTCCACTGGATCACTTTAGTAATAGTTATCATTCAAGTTGTTTTAACTTGCTGGCCAGTGACTCTCTTGTCTCCCTGCTCTTATTCTGGCTTGTTTTAAAAAATGATTGTATCTTGCTTTTATAATAATCGTATTTTAGCCATTTTTTAAAATGCTGGCCTGTGGCTGTAATAAACGGAAACTCTATTTAAGGCACTCGGTGAGCTGGAAACTACGGGAACAGAGAAGAAAGCCAAGCACTGGCAAAAACCAGAGTTGTTTCCAAAGTGCAGGTTGCTCACCTTATTTTGTGTTTCCTAAACACATCCACTGTGTTTAGGGAATCCTTCTCCACGCCCAGGTAAAAAGCCATTAAGTGTGGGTCTATCCAATCGCAGCGGGGAAGGTCTGGCTCGATGGGGACTCGAGTATAGGTGATCCCATAATCCTCCAGCACCTGTGCAAATACGTTTCTGATCTCTGGAAGAGAAAAGGTTACTAGGAAGTCCCTCTCCAAGAAAGTAAAGGTAAAGGGACCCCTGACCATTAGGTCCAGTCGTGGCCGACTCTGGGGTTGCGGCGCTCATCTCGCTTTATTGGCCGAAGGAGCTGGCATACAGCTGCCGGGTCATGCGGCCAGCATGATTAAGCGGCTTCTGGCGAACCAGAGCAGCGCACAGGAACGGCGTTTACCTTCCCGCCAGAGTGGTACCTATTTATCTACTTGCACTTTGATGTGCTTTTGAACTGCTAGGTTGGCAGGAGCAGGGACCGAGCCATCTGAGCTCACCCATTGCGGGGATTCGAACCACCGACCTTCTGATCGGCAAGCCCTAAGCCCTGTGGTTTAACCCACAACGCCACCCGCGCCCCTTCTCCAAGGAAGTACAGGCCTTTAAAAGAGAGAGAGCATATTTTCTTTTGAGTCCAAGTCTATTACCGGCTCTGCTCTCTTGCTCCTGGCCGATTCAATTCCCTGGGAAAAGGAACTGACTGTGAAAACCCCTCTGTAGCTCCGTGACGGGAATAGGGGCCTCCTAACAACTCTCAGCACCCTTAACAAACTACAGCTCCCAGAATTCTCTGGGGGAAAGCGACGGCTCTTTGTAAACAGCTGTCGCTTCCCCTCCAGAGAATTCTGGGAGCTGTAGTCATGGTGCCGTCCTGGAGAACCAGTGTGGTGCAGTCGTTAGAGCAGGGTAGTCCAATGCATGGCCCAAGGGCCACATGCAGCCCTCAAGACTTGGAAACATTTGACGGCGCTCCCCCGCCCCCGTGGCAGACCCCTTCTCAAAGCCAGTTAAGCAGGTGCTGGGCTCTGGGAAGAAGGGTCTGTCAGGGTCTGAGAGTCCTCCCTCCTCCTTCCTCCTTCCCAAAGCCTAGTTAGCACTTCCCCAGTTTAGGGAAGGAAGTGGGTGCTTCCTTCCCAAAGCCCTGCCAGCACCCAAGAACTGCGGGGTGTGTGTGTGTGTGTGTGTGTGTGTGTGAAAGCAGTGTGCGGTATGAGAAGTTGGGCCATCTCAAAGGACCACGGCTGTGCGGATTCTGTTAGCTCAGAAATGGAAAGATGGTACAGCTCCGACCAAAGAAGAGACAAAACTGATGAACTACCGTATTTTTTGCTCTATAAGACTCACTTTTTCCCTCCTAAAAAGTAAGGGGAAATGTGTGTGCATCTTATGGAGCGAATGCAGGCTGCGCAGCTATCCCAGAAGCCAGAACAGCAAGAGAGATCGCTGCTTTTGCTGCGCAGCGATCCCTCTTGTTGTTCTGGCTTATGAGATTCAGAATATTTTTTTTCTTGTTTTCCTCCTCCAAAAACTAGGTGCGTCTTATGGTTTGGTGCGTCTTATAGAGCGAAAAATACTGTATATGCTGAGATGGCAAAACTTACAGGAAGAATCAGAAACTAGGAAGAGGAGATCTTTAATGAAGAATGGAGAAAGTTTATACTCATACCTCGGGTTGAATGTGCTTCAGGTTGAGCGCTTTTGGGTTGCGCTCAGCGGCAACCCGGAAGTAACGGAGTGCGTTACTTGCGTTACTTCCGGGTTTCGCCGCTTGCGCATGCACAGACGCTCAAAATGACATCACGCGCATGCGCGGAAGCGGCAAAATGCGATCCACTCACGCGCAGACATGTCTTACGTTCTATTTAGGATGCGAACAGGGCTCCGGAATGGATCCCGTTTGCATCCTGAGGTTCCACTGTCATTGATTTGAAAAACAATTGTAAACAATCACATACACTGGTAGGATTGACAGAAAACCTGTAGTGAAAATCTGAACTATGGATTGGCAAAGGATTTATAAGAATAGAGTTATGAAAGAGATGCAGAGGGGGAAGTCATTAAATTAAGATCCACAATGGGGAGGGAGGGAAGTCAAAGGGGATTATATGTCTATGTTTTTAATTTGTTTGCTTATGTAAAATAGAAAATGAAAAAATAAAATTTATATTAAAAAAGCAAAGTTTGGCCACCGTCAGTTAGAGTGTCGGTCTAAGACCTGGGAGACCAGAATTCAAATCCCCACTCGGCCATGAAGCTCACTGGGCGACCTTGGGCCACAATCTCTGGCTCTCAGCCTAACCTATCTCGCCAGGTTGTTGTGGCAGATTAAATTAGGATGGAGAGAACCACGTATCCCACCGTGAGCTCCCTGGAGAAGAAGTGGGGGGCTATAAATGCAATAAGATAAATAAATATAAATATATAAAATGGCGCTTCAACTCTGGGGACTGAATTACTCTCTTTCTCTTAGTTTAAGCCTTTACAAGCTGTAAGGTCTCAGTGTTTGGGATTGGAGTATCATTTTGTTTCGTTTTATATAAGTTTTATTTATTTTTCTGTTTTCCAATTTAAAATACAGTGGTACCTCGGGTTGCATATGCTTCAGGTTACATACGCTTCAGGTTACAGACTCTGCTAACCCAGAAATAGTGCTTCAGGTTAAGAACTTTGCTTCAGGATGAGAACAGAAATCGTGCTCCGGCGGTGCGGCAGCAGCAGGAGGCCCCATTAGCTAAAGTGGTGCTTCAGGTTAAGAACAGTTTCAGGTTAAGAACGGACCTCCGGAACGAATTAAGTACTTAACCCGAGGTACCACTGTACTAATTTTTACATCCTTAAGATATCAAAGGCTTCCTCTTCTTCTCTTTCCATGGTTCATTTTACATACTATAAATCCTTGCATATTTTACAAAAACTATACCATTCAGTATTCCATTATTGCATCCATCAGAACTTATTTACACTGTTGAATTCATCTTAATGCTGCCAGCGCTTTCAGCTGTATGCAATGATTTCCCATATATCCAATAAACGTTTCCCAGTCTTCAATGTTATGTTCTTCTTGTACTCTTATTCTATATCATTTTGTACCATGGCAGAACAGCTTGTAATATTCTGAAGGCAGCGCCCTGGGTGTGCGGCTGGATAGGGCAGGAATACAGAGAACCAGTGCGGGTGAACTGCGGACTGAATGGGAACAGAAAGAGCTCCTTTGGGGATGGGTGTGAGTGACATGGAACTGCAACCAGATCCATTCTTAAACCAGCTTCCCCAGTGCCGAGACTGCGGCGTTGCCGGCTACTGCGAGAGACAACGCTGGGACCTCCCTGCTCTCCAATTGTCACTGGAGCACCTGTTCTTTGAGCTGGCGAAGCAACGAAATAGACTCCCAATAGGTTCTCGCAACAGCAGCGAGAATGTTGGCGGCCAGTTACTGGAAAAGAAATAATACCCCAACAAAATGGGCATGGTTAAGTAAATTATGCGAGTATCTGGAGTTAGCCAAATTGACGGACGTAATAAGGCATAAATCTAAAACTATTGGACAGAAACAATGGGGATGCTTAAATGAATATTTACACAAACAGAGCTCAAATATGAGTTTGGTTGTGCTTAGACTAACCTTGTGAAGTATATAGAGAATACAAAGAATTGATGGATTACGAATTAAGAAAGGAAGTGATTGAAGAACAGACGTTAAGGTGAACTAGATAACCAAGAGGCGTGTTGTGAATGCGGTGGAAGTCTGTTATAATATTTTAACTAGGATTTATATACTGAAAATGTTTGAAATATGAATTTGGTATTTTGGTTATGGAAAGTATTTTTTCTCTTCTTTCTTTTTCTTGTTTCTTTTCATCTTATCTTTCAACTCTTTTCTTTTCTAATCTACATTTTGAAAAATGCGTAGATAAATGTCTTTATGTCTTTATGTATTGTTCAGTATTGTTTCTGTTTCTTTTTTTCTTTTATTTTCTTGTAATATTCAATAAAATTTAATAAAGACGTATTAAAAAAAAGAAAAAGAAAAAAAGAAATAGACTCCTGCCAGGCTTAAGGCAACCTAAGCAGGACTGGTAACGTGACCCAAGGCAGCTGCCTGTGAGCTCAAGCCCTGGAGAGGTACAGGAGGCGGGGGGGGGGGGGCTCCAGTTCTTCAGTGTCAGAAAGCCCCCATCATCTAAGGCATGGGGGAGGGGAGGCTGTGTCCTTAGGGCTAGAGTGGGAACCGGCCTTGAGTCCGGAAGCCTGTCTGTGTGGTCCTTTGCACTCTCTCCCCAGGGCTTGTCTCCTTTCCAAGCCCAAGCGCCCTCTCCCCAGACCACGGCCTTTCTTCCCTGTTTCTGCCTGACTAGACGCAGGCGGTGCTGTGGTCTAAACCACAGAGCCTCTTGGGCTTGCTGATGAGAAGGTTGGTGGTTCGAATCCCATCAACACCATGGGGTGAGCTCCCGTTGCTCTGTCCCAGCTCCTGACAACCTGGCAGTTCGAAAGCACGCCAGTGCAAGTAGATAAATAGGTACCGATGTGGCGGGAAGGTAAACGGCATTTCCATGCGCTCTGGTTTCCGTCACGGTGTTCCGTTGCGCCAGAAGCGGTTTAGTCCTGCCGGCCACATGACCCGGAAAGCTGTCTGTGGACAAACACCGGCTCCCTAGGCCTGAAAGCGAGATGAGCGCCGCAACCCCATACAGTGGTACCTCGGGTTAAGAACTTAAATTGTTCTGGAGGTCCGTTCTTAACCCTGAAACTGTTCTTAACCTGAGGTACCACTTTAGCTAATGGGGCCTCCTGCTGCCACTGCATGATTTCTGTTCTCATCCTGAAGCAAAGTTCTTAACCCGAGATACTATTTCTGGGTTAGTGGAATCTGTAACCTGAAGCGTCTGTAACCTGAGGTACCACTGTAGTCACCTTTGACTGCACTTAACTGTCCAGGAGTCTTTTACCTTTTTTTACCTCTGCCTGACTGGAATGTGTCCTGGAACTCGGACCAGGCCTCTTGCTCCCCTGGGTGGAGGAGAGAGGGTGAGTGCGGAAAGATAAAAATCCGGACGTGCGGCCCTGGAAAAGGTGTCTCATCCTTGCCTAAGGTGTGGATTTGCCTTACCTGGGAGGACGTGAACATGCTGGTGTCCATCCATGTGTTGAGGCAGGTGACCTGTGAGCTCACGGAACAAGTCAACCTGCGCAGTTAGTTCGTGTTTCACCTGGGAATGTAAAAGGAAAGGAGGGCAGATGAGGAGAGTTGCCGTGTATATGAAGAAGACGCCCTTCATTTAGAAAACAAAAACAAAAAACAAGTGAGGAAGAAGGGCCAGATGGAGATGTTCAGAGGCTCTAAGCACTGGAAATTTACATAAATTAATAACTTATTTTTCTTAAACTCCACCCATCTGACTGGGTTGCCGCAGCCACTCCGGGCAACTTCCAGCAAAAGTACAGGAACAACAACATCAAACATTAAAACTTTCACCAAACAGAAAAACACCTACAGAAAAATTATAAAATTATTTAACTCTTTCAGATTTGCCAGGAAGGCATTCCACAGGTAGGGCGCCACTACCAAGAAGGCCCTCTGCCTGGTTCCCTGTAACTTCACTTCTCACAGTGAGGGAACTGCCTATGAAATACTACATAATTATTTAACTCTTTCAGATCTGACCGGAAGGCGTTCCACAGAGAGGGTGCCACTACCAAGAAGGCCCTCTGCCTGGTTCCCTGTAATTTCACTTTTCATGGTAAGAGAACCACCAGAAGGCCCTCATTGGGGGACCTGAGGGTCTGGGATGAACGATGGGGGTGGAGACGCTACTTCAGGTATAGAGGGCCCCCACCCCTGCAAGTATTTCAAAATAAGAACAATACTAAATAAAATCTTATTTCTTTGTACGCTGAAATGTGCATGCATGCGCATGGTCCAACTATCTCACCATGGTTCGACACCAAGGATCTCCCAAACCTGGCCCATCAGACCTCCCCACTGTCCTGTGAAGGTGTTTTGGGGTAGCCTTGCCCGCCTGCCCCTACACCTGACGTCAGACATAATGTCAGGTGTGGGCAGGTAAGGTCAAAGAAAGCTTAAAGTGGGCTTTAGTTATTAACTTTCTGCCTAAGTTTAATGGTGGTCTTGTAAGGGAATAAAAGCATTCTGGAAAATGATATATAATGATATATAATGAAAAAAATGTTCAACTTTTGCAACAAAACAACAACAACAGAGGCTTTTTTATCAGGAATTATAGGTGCAGATATTCCAAGGGAGCAGAAAAGACTTTTTATGTATGCCATGACAGCCGTCCGGCTGTTATTAGCCCAGAGATGGAAAGAAGATAAAGTCCCTACCAGAGAAGAATGGCAAATCAAATTGTTGGACTATGCCGAAATGGCAAAACTGACCAGGAAGCTCAGGACTCAAGACCAGAAATTTAACAAAGAATGGGGGGGGAAATATAATTTATCTTGGAGACCACTGTAAGCAGATGAAAACACTAGAGGGTTACAATAATACTTGTAATGTAGCAATGGAAACAATGGAATGATATAAAATATGGATTATTGGAAAAAATGCAGTAGAAAAGAATAGAATCTGCAAATGTGGAAACGTATGATGGTATTGTTATAATTTTATACTTGCAAAACCAAATAAAAAGTATTTCAAATAATAATAAGCGCCACATGGTTTCTCCCACAATCGATACCACCAGGGCTAGCAAGCAAAGCCCTGTATGCGTGTCTTCCTACCTCAGACATGTTCAGGAGACCACCGGCCAATGCTCTCCGGATCCCCATCTTTCCGTGGAAAAACCCTTCTTTGTTGAGCAACGTGGACTTCGCTCTCAACGCTGGACAAACAGGAGAGCCCTCAGAAAGGTTGGCATGGAGCCCTATTGGAATGTGATACCTAGGGAGGATATATTTCAAAACGCCAGTTAATTTCCAGCTCTCACTAACACACCACGTTCCTGTGACTGATGGGTTTCCTTGTGAAAGACACTGTGTCGTGTCTTTCAGCCCAGAGGCTCATTAGCTCCTAAACACCCTTGCGAGATGGGTAAGAATTACCCGTTTTCTTCAGAGCTACACTTAACACCATAGACAGTGCTTCCCTACATTTAAAACTGAGGTTGATTCAGCAAAAAAAACCAAAAAACCCCCCCAGTGTTTTGGGTATTTTGGACTTCTCAACATTTTCACAGGAAGGCATTGTTTAGTACAAGAGGTGTGACGTTGGAAACTTCGAGATGAACTTGTTGACCCTGGAGAAATCTCTGATACCTGTGGCTGTTTGTGTACTTTTGAACTATACAGTGGTACCTCGGGTTACATACGCTTCAGGTTACATACGCTTCAGGTTACGGACTCCGCTAACCCAGAAATAGTGCTTCAGGTTAAGAACTTTGCTTCAGGATGAGAACAGAAATCGTGCTCCGGCGGCACAGCAGCAGCGGGAGGCCCCATTAGCTAAAGTGGTGCTTCAGGTTAAGAACAGTTTCAGGTTAAGAACGGACCTCCGGAACGAATTAAGTACTTAACCCGAGGTACCACTGCAAACCTGTAGTGTTGGGGATTAAAAGCAGGACAACAACAAAAATTTGATTAACGTGAGGCTTTGGGGTGAACAGAGAGGGGCCTGTGAGTATCCACTGTACAAAGGTAAAAAGGTATTGCTCCACCCACTTTTGCCTTTGGCTCCACCCAGCACCGGCCCTGGGAAGGTTGCCTAGGATGAAATGCGGCCCTCAGACTGCAAAAAAAAAAAGCCCTTCACAGCCTAGGACCCTCGTACCTATGGGACCACCTCTCCCGGTATGCCCCATGGAGGACCTTAAGGTCCATAAATAGCAACACCTTAGAGGTCCCAGGCCCTAAGGAAGTCAGATTAGCTTCAACCAGAGCCAGGGCCTTTTCCACACTGGCTCCGGCCTGGTGGAACGCTCTGCCACATGAGACCAGGGCCCTGCAGGATCTGATTTCTTTCCGCACGGCCTGTAAGACAGAGTCGTTTCGCCTGGCCTTTGGCTTGGAGCCAATTTGATTCCCTCCCCCTCTTTCTTTTTCCTTTCTCCTCCTGTGATGAGGCTGCGTTTTAATATTTTAATGGTTCAATATTTTAGTGTTGTATTTTAATCTTGTTTTTAAGTTATCTTCATTCAACTTGTTTTTATTACAGTGGTTCCTCAGGTTACATAGGCTTCAGGTTACAGACTCCGCTAACCCAGAAATAGTGCTTCAGGTTAAGAACTTTGCTTCAGGATGAGAACAGAAATCGTGCTCCGGTGGCGCGGCAGCAGCAGGAGACCCCATTAGCTAAAGTGGTGCTTCAGGTTAAGAACAGTTTCAGGTTAAGAACAGAGCTCCGGAACGAATTAAGTACTTAACCCGAGGTACCACTGTATTGCTTCTTAGCTGCCTTGGGTGGGGAGGGCAGGGTATAAATAAAAATTATTATTATTATTATTATTATTATTATTAGCTTCCTGACCTTGGCAACCACCTGCTCCAGTTCATTTTTTTATTTTGCAGGATCTGCCTAGGGGCCAAATCGGGCGCTTAGCCACCCCTGGTTTAAAGGACAGCTCAAGATAAAGGCAGATTATCAGAAGAGGCCTTGCCCTTGGAGAAAAACCAACAGAGTATTTATTTCAAACCAGCCCAGGCTTCTAATTTATGTAATGGGCCCGGGGATGAAGGAAACCCTCCGTAGGCGGCCGATAACCCAGGAATATTTATAGCAGCAAACGCCCACGCAGGGACAATCCTTTTAGTCAGCAGAGACAGTTAAAAGGATTAAGATGTTGGCTCTCAACGACTATATTTATCAGAGGAGTAAGCAAAAAAAGTGTGACCCAGATCTGAGCTGCTCTCTTAAACCGAGGCTACAGGACCTACAGGTGCCGACGTAACAAGGTTAAGCTCGGTGCGATATCTCGCATGCGTAAGTGCTGGCAGGAATTGTTAATTACTCACGCATAACCTAATTAAGTGTCCAAGGCAGGATCTGCATATGTTCTCTGGCTCCCTGCATTAGATTTCCAAGGTAGGAAGAGCCAAGGGGGGGGGGGTGGCGTGCTGGGAAGGAAAAACAACCTCTCAGAGTGGCTGAGATAGTGCAAAAAAGCTGCCGCCACTCCGAAGGCTCTGACCTGGATTCGAAGAAGCCGTTTCAGACTGGAGTCACGCGGCCTCGTGGGCCGAACTCAGCAGGGCTTGTAATCAGAAACGGGGCCAGGTGTTTTCTATATTTACAAAAAGTGTGCCGGTAAAGGCCGTCGGCTCCGCCGGCTGCTTTCAAAAAGAGGAGAGCATCGAAAAAGCCGTGGGTGGCACTTAAGGTTTCCCCTGCCACGATCTCCAGCCCTAAAATAGCAGAGCTTTATTAGCTGTTGTTACAGTGGTACCTCAGGTTACATACGCTTCAGGTTACATACGCTTCAGGTTACAGACGCCGCTAACCCAGAAATATTGCTTCAGGTTAAGAACTTTGCTTCAGGATGAGAACAGAAATTGTGCTCCGGCGGCGCGGCAGCAGCAGGAGGCCCCATTAGCTAAAGTGGTGCTTCAGGTTAAGAACAGTTTCAGGTTAAGTACGGACCTCCGGAACGAATTAAGTACTTAATCCGAGGTACCACTGTATTTGTCATTATTACCCTTGTTATTCTTACTATTATTTTGGCCTTGCACATATGTGTCTCAAGGCGGTGTACAATAAAAGCAGCTTAAAAATCAGTTTAAAAACAACACAAAAAACCCAACGCGTGCGCACACACACAAAGGTACCCATGGCAGAGACCTATTCATTCAACTGGAAAAGCATGTCAGAACACAGCTTCAAAATGTTGATTGTGAGCGCCTGTCATATCTCAAAAGGGGTGTTATTTCACAGATCAGGAGGAGCCACACTAAAAGCACTGCACTTAGTTGTGCAGAACAGGCTCCTGAGACCTTTGAAAGTTGCATGTGAAGCTCTCTCTGCAGACTGCAGAGTCGTACTGTGCATATAAGCGACAAGGCAGTGATAGGAATCTGCCTTATCCTGAGCCAGACCAGTGATCCATCTAGCTCAGCGCTGTCTGCACTGGCTGGCAGCAGAACTCTAGGCGTTGCCTTTAAGGTAAATCCATTATTTTCTGTGCAACTGATTTGGACTACTCCCATATCATCTTCTGAGGCGACTCAAGTTGTGTTTTCCCTGAAGCTCCATTGCAAGTAGCAGATCTTGCACAACATTCTCTCAAAATGGAAGCCCCTTGTGGTCTCGGTGTTCCTAAACGCTTAGCTTTGGAACATACGTGTCAGGGAACTGACATCGGAGCCTGAGGCAGAGGGAAGGCTCTCAAATGATGCTGGAGAAGGGCCCAGCAGGGAGAGAGGCAGTTCAGCAGAGGGGGAAGCAAATCAACGTTACACCAGGGATAAAGGGGGGCAGATGGGGGAATCGGCGAGAGGGCTCCAGGACTCTTCACTGGACACCAGCGGGGAGAGCACGGGTCCTCCGCTACCCACGCCCTCCCTGCGCAGAAGACTTCCACGCAGGGAGAGTAGGAGGAGACTGGGCGTCAAACAACTTTTATGTTGGAAGAGGTTTAAGAAACACCCACTGACGGATTCTGCTAGCGACTGAGGCAGCCATGAATTGAAGGGCTGTCCAGACAGAAAGGTTTAACAAGGCAACATAGCCAGGAGAGGCGGCAACTTGCGCACGAACAACCCCATACCCATTATAATACGGAACAACTCCTCAGTGCTCTTCTTGTGCCAGAGTGACCCTGAGAGCTGATCCTCAGTGGCCGACTCTCCTCCTTTCACTCTGATAGGTGCCAGTCAGCACAAAGGGGGAGAAGGCTTCTTTCTCAGTGGTTAAAAAGCTGCTTCCCATGTTCCCATCTTCACGTGGCAGAACTCTGAAGCTCTGAACCATTTTCACTCACCTTGGATCTACGGAAGCTGTCCAATCATAGTTCTTAAGGCAAATTTTCTCTGTACCACCCTGTGTCCCAAATGCATCATTGCGCCTAAAGGCTAATCTTCCCTCGGTAGAATTACGGATCTGGCGTAGGACACTTAACTATTGGCTTCACCTAAACTCAAATCCCCCCGGTCTAATGTCCCTAGTGCTGCAAGACTGTCACAAGAGCGCCTGGACTAAAACTGTCTATCGAAAACATCACTCTTGTGGTTAATCACCACAACAGCTACTCACTTTGGGTTTTAGTAAAGCAAACAGTCTAATTTGTCAGCGCCTAAATGATATCGAGCATCAGAACAACTTGGCCACAATAAGGAAATTTTGCCCATGGTATGACTATTTTCCACCTTCCCATTTCAAATCTCTGGCACCCTCTCTGCATCACCTAGCAATTCCAAAATATAGACACACTTTTACTCTCTCGAGATTGAATGTATTGCCTTCGGCTACATTCTGCTGAGGGATGATTCCAACAGATTCCACACGAAAAATGCTTATGTCCCTGTGGAGATGGCAGTACCAAATCGATGGCTTGCACTCTTTTTAATGACTTGAGGAATGACATTATCACCCGTCTTTTATTGTCCATTCTGGGTCGCCCAGCCACTGCCACAGTGTCCATTCTCTTGGCAGATCAAGATGAGCAGGTGACAGCAAAGGTTGCAAGGTTTATAGCTGGGGCAATCAGAATAAGATCCACTACTTGACTATCGATTCAAAACGTATTTTATATAATTAACTTTTTATTTCTATTCTTTGTATATTGTATTGCCATTTTACTGCTATGGCTGATGGCTGACGCAAATAGAGATTCATTCATTCTGAAGCCTTTTAACTGGGGGTGCCAGGATTTGAGCCCAGGACCTACTATGCACAAAGCACGGGCTCCACCACCGAGCCAGTGGTCATGTTCAATTTCATGCCTGGCAGGGCTTTGTGAAACAGGCGCCTGCGTGAGAGCAAAAGACAGAAAGCAAGGGACCTCTCACCTCCTCGCCAGTTGTGCTGCATCGGACGCAGCGCTGCCGTTCACCAGGAGGGACACGTTGGACACGCCGCCGGAGAGAAAAGACTCCACGATGCCTTGGTTTCTTCTTGGGCAGTAGCCAAAGTCATCTCCGGTGACTATGAGCTTCACTGCGGCTCTGGGCATCCTTAGGAGTCAGCCCTGGAAGTGGGGGCAGGGGGAGAGAATGCAAGAGGAAGTCTTGAATAAATTGCACAAGAATCAAGCCTGCCAGAGCACCCTCAGGAAATGTAAGGACAGGTCTGGAGCGGATCAAAGCATGAGTCAGCGTTGGCTACAGCTGTTGCCACAGCACAGAAGTGAACAGTCTAGGTGCCGGTTCCATAATTGCTAGTATCACCTACGTTGCTCTGCCCATCCTCCTGGGAGGTGTAGAAAGCAAGTTTATTTTGCTATTCGAGGAAGGAAGGAAGGAAGGGCGCGTCCGTATGCAAAGTTACTCAACAGGATTAGCCTGGCCTGGCTTTCCCACACACAGCCCTCCCTCCAGATTAAAAGGTCAACAGGTTTAAAAATTCCTGCAACAGGGTGAAAGCGATGCAGCAGGAGCAAAGAGTTAGGTGCTTCCTGCTAAAAACCGACACCTTCACTGGGTGTGGGTGATCGTTGCGGAGGGGCAGAGTTAGGCCAAATCCCACTTACACCTGGGATAAAGCAGAGGCATTGCTCTGCCCAGCTCCAACAGACAGTGTGCTGTAGTGATTGCAGCGTCGGACTAGCACCTGGGAGACCAGAGTTCGAATCCTCACACGGCCACGAAGCTCATTGGGTGATCTCGGACCAGTCTCTCTCTCTCCCCCTAGCTTACCTTACGGGATTGTCAGAAACATAAAAACCCAACATGCATTCTGCAACATTCGAACCATAATACAGTAAGGTGTAATATAAGAAAGGAAAGAAGCAATAGAAAAAGACAACTAAAAGCCAATAGCTGCCTGGAGAGCTCAGTTGGTTAGAGAACGGTGCTGATAACGTCAAGGATGCAGGTTCGATCCCCGTACAGGACAACGGCATACGATCATCGGGGTCCCTTCCAACTCTTTAAATTCTATGATTCTGTCAAGGTTAAATTTGGACACTCTGCGTACGAGGGCTTCGCAGGAGTGGGCGAATGGGTCCTGCCAAACGAAATCAATGTGAAGCTGGATGGTTGGGGCTTGAGAAGAAGGTCCCGTCCCACGATAAAAAAATTGCACTGGGACTGAAGCTGCCTTAAAACTCCAGCAGTGGAGCAAAGGTTTCCCTTTTGCAGTATTGACTTCCCTTTCCCCTCTCCGGCTTTCAGAATGGCTTAGAGCCCCTGTACCGCTCCTTCTTTCCCAAAGTAGGAAAGTCCGGCATTGCGGTGTGTTTGCCCAGCGTCTAGGGCGAATACAAAGAAGGCACTGAGACTCCTCCGTTCCATTTGCGGAAGGAATGAGCTGTACTTACGGGCATCCTGTTGAATCTGCTGAGGAGCAGAGATGAAGGAGACTGGTTTGTCAGGACCGGCGTGGTTTAACCGCTCAAGAGTGTGTTGCCTAAGATAGAAGGAGACTGTCGAAAGCATAGTCTCGACTTCTGGAGGCGGGGATAGGCGTGGCCTGAGCAAATCGAGGCGCTTCTTTGCACAGTCATCTGGACTCTATGAGGAAGTAGCTAGAGAAGGCTTTGCCTTAGCCTTCACGGCTGGCTGGGGCTGATGGGAGATGTAGTCCAAAACATCTGGATTCTAAGCAAGGTTTTCAAAAGCGCTTGCAAATAAAAAGGAAATGGGTTAATTGACTGCTGGGATAGCTCAGTTGGTAAAGCATGGGACTCTTAATCTCAGGGTCAGAAGTTCGAGTCTTATGCTGGGTAGAAGATTACTGCATTGCAGGGGGTTGGACTAGATGACCCTCATGGTCCCTTCCAACTCTGCAATTATACCGTAGTAAGAGCTTTGTAAGAGTAAGTAGGGACGTGGGTGGCGCTGTGGGTTAAACCACAGAGCCTAGGACTTGCCAATCAGAAGGTCGGCGGTTCAAATCCCCGCAACAGGGTGAGCTCCCGTTGCTCAGTCCCTGCTCCTGCCAACCTAGCAGTTTGAAAGCACGTCAAAGTGCAAGTAGATAAATAGGTACCACTCCAGCGGGAAGGTAAACAGCGTTTCCGTGCGCTGTTCTGGTTCACCAGAAGCAGCTTAGTCATCATGCTGGCCACATGACCCGAAAGCTGTACGCCGGCTCCCTCAGCCAGTAAAGCGAGATGAGTGCTGCAACCCCAGAGTCGGCCACGACTGGACCTAATGGTCAGGGGTCCCTTTACCTTTACTAAGCGCTTTTTAAAAAATAATAATAATAATAATCCAGATTTTAAAAACCAAAAGAGTAAAATGCCAGGGAAGGGTAGCAGCTCAGTGACAGAGCATCTGTTTGGAATTGTTTGTTTATTTATTAAATTTGTCTACTGCCCCTACATCTGCAGATCTCGGGGAAGTTCATAATAATAAAATTACTGTATAAAAAACACAACATACATAATAAAAATAAGAACAAGCCTCAAAATTCCCCCCTCTCACAACACATTTTAAAAGTGCATTGGACATCAATCTGCCAAAGGCCCAGTTAAAAAGGAATGTTTTTGCCTGGCGCCTAAAGGTGTATAATGAAGGTGCCAGACGAACTTCTCTGGGGAGAGCATTCCGCAGACTGGGAGCCACTGCAAAGAAGGCCCTGTTCTTGTGTTGCCACCCTCCAGATCTCTCGATGAGGAGGCACACAAAGAAGAGCCTCAGACGATGTTCGCAGGGTCCAGATAAGTTCATATGGACAGAGGCAGTTTTTGAGGTCCTGAGCAGTTTAAGGCTTTATAGCCCAAAACCAATACTTTGAATTGGGCCCGGAAACTAATTGGTAGCCAGTGCAATTGGGCCAGGATGAGCGTAATATGCTCAAACCTTCTTGCAACCTGGCAGCCAAATTTTGCACCGGCTGAAGTTTCTGAACCACCTTCAAACGTGTAACACATTGCAGTATTCAAACCTAGAGGTTACCAGAGCATAGACAACAGTAGTTAGGCTATCCCTGTCCAGATAGGGGCATAGCTAGGCAACCAGCCGAAGGTGATGGAAGGCACTCCAGGCCAATGAGGCCACCTGAGCCTCAAGCGACAGTAAAGGATCCACCCCCAAGCTATGAACCTGCTCTTTCAAAGGAAATGTAACCCCATCAAGAGCAGGCAACCTCGAAGCACCCACTAGGGAACCCACTAGGGAACCACCCACTAACAGTGCCTCCATCTTATCTGGACTGAGTTTCAGTTTGTTGGCTCACATCCAGTCCATTATCGAGGCAAGACACCGGTCCAGCACTTCCACTGCCTCACCTGCAGGCGTAAAGGAAAAGTAGAGTTCTCTGTGTCATCAGAATATTGCTGGCAAGGCACTCGAAAACACCGGATGACCCCACTCAGAAGTTTCATGTAGATGTTGAACAACATACTGCAGTGGCGTCCAAACTTTTTTCAAAGAGGGCCCGATTTGATGAAGTGAAGGGCTGTGAGGGCCGACCAAAGTTGTTGACCTTTTTTTCATATTGAAGTTCTTGAGGTTTTTTTACGATTTTACCCCAGGAAATAAGCTGCCACAGGGGCCGGATTAAAACGACCGGCAGGTCGGATTAGGCTCAAGAAACGGACTTTGGACATGCCTGGCCCAATCGCCTTCTAAATCTGGCCTGTGGACGGTCCGGGAATCAGCGTGTTTTTACATGAGTAGAATGTGTCCTTTTATTTAAAATGCATCTCTGGGTTACAGTAGTCCCTTGGGTTACAGACGCTTCAGGTTACAGGCTCCGCTAACCCAGAAATAGTATCTTGGGTTAATAACTTTGCTTCAGGATGAGAACAGAAATTGCACGGCGGCAGCAGGAGGCCCCATTACCTAAAGTGGCACCTTAGGTTAAGAACAGTTTCAGGTTAAAAACGGACTTCCAGAACGCATTAAGTTCTTAACCCGAGGTACCACTGTATTTGTGGGGCCTGCCTGGTGTTTTTACATGAGTAGACTGTGTGCTTTTATTTAAAATGCATCCCTGGGTTATTTTGGGGGCAAAGGAATTTGTTCCTTTCCCCCCTCAAAATACAGTCCAGTCCCCCACAAGGTCTGAGGGACAGTGGACCGGCCCCCTGCTGAAAAAGTTTGCTGCCCTCTGGCATAGAGGATAAAACGGAACCCTGAGGAACTCCACACTGAAGTCTCCACGGGGCTGAAGAACCCTGCCCAAGCATCACCCTTTGGAAACGTCTGTGCAAGTAGAACCGGAGCCTCTGCAAAGCGATGCCACCTACCCCTAACTCAGACAAGAATGCTATGGTTGATGGTATCAAAAGCCGCTGAGAAATTGAGGGCAATTAATGGGGACACGGGACGCGGGTGGCGCTGTGGGTTAAACCACAGAGCCTAGGACTTGCCGATTAGAAGGTTGGCTGTTCGAATCCCCGTGACGGGGTGAGCTCGGGCCCTGCTCCTGCCAACCTAGCAGTTCGAAAGCACCTCAAAGTGCAAGTAGATAAATAGGTACAGCTCTGACGGGAAGGCAAACGGCGTTTCCGTCTGCTGCTCTGGTTCGCCAGAAGCGGCTTAGTCATGCTGGCCACATGACCCAGAAGCTGTACGCCGGCTCCCTCGGCCAGTAAAGCGAGATGAGCGCCGCAACCCCAGAGCTGGCCACAACTGGACCTAATGGTCAGGGGTCCCTTTACCTAATGGGGACACATCCCCCCCAACAGAGGTCATCATACAGGGCAACCCAAGCAGTTTCTGTGCCAAAACTGGGCCTAAACCCTGACTGATGCATGCAAAAGGTTCAAGGTGCAACCTCTAATGGCATCTTCAAGTAGAGAAAGGACCCTGCCTGAAGTCCTGGAGAGCTGCTGCCAGTCCGTGTAAGCAGTGCTAAGCTAGATGTACCCAAGAAGTCTGAGTCAGTGTAAGGCAGTTTCCTATTTTTCTTACAGCAGGCAAAAATTTTTTTAAAAAAATTGTTTCCAAGCATAATTCAAAGCCCTAAATCAGGGGAATGGAAATAAAGACAGCCCCCACACTTTTTGAAACACACCGTTTCAGAAAATGAATTCGTAGCATAACGAACACACTGAGACAAACTGAGTGACCGGAATGAATAGGATGCCATTCAAACCTAGAATGAAAGTGATCACTAATGTGGTTTTTTTAAGTGACTTTTCCCTAAGAAGCTCATGCGCTTATGTCAAGAGGTCTTTGGCCATGCTAAAATTAGTATGCTAACCGTTTTCAGCGCTGTCACTTCCCCACCCCCAGCAAACACCATGCCTTAAAATATGTCCTATCTCAATAAAAAAATAACTTTCCAAGTAAAAGCTTTGAATTTGCTTGACTAATAACACTTGAAGCTCCTTAAATGGGCTTTGTTGATTTGAAATATTCAGCTCCAATTCTTTTCGCTACTGGAAAAGCTTCTGAGATTTACACAGCACATAAAATTCACATGGTGTTAATTTAATTGAACTTTTTGTAAGTTTTATTTACTACATGCAAGTCAAACATCCTAAATCAGGTCTTAATTGATTTAGTTGCAGGGGGAGGGGCGATTCTGGAAAATGAACCAGCATCAATTTCCTCTTTCTCTGTCTGCAAATTAAAGATAATGCTTTTTTACCTCTGAGAAACTGGGCTTGGATCCACAAATGTTTTGCTGTAATATAATCATTTAGTCTTTAAGGTATTAACAAAAAACTTATTTTACTGTACCAGAAATCGAACACAGCTAACACCATCTGCGATTTATTTGCTGGGGCAATTCCAGGCCAGCACACCCAATTTCCTTATCATCGTTATCAAAAGACGTTTCATATATTTGTATAGAGCTTTAATTCTATCAAGGTTTAATTGTTTTTTAACCGTCGCTCCCACTGTTCATAGTGGTTCTTACTGCCACCTGTGAGCTGCCTTGAGTCCCGTGGGAGGCCAAAATGCATTGTATAAATGAACATATGATTAAAAATAACAGCCACCAGAAGGTCCGAGGGCAGTTCCCAGCAACACAAAATAAAAGCACTTTAAAACCAATTGCAATCTCACAACTGATGTGCAATGCCTATGTATACACATAGATCTATAGCGCTCAAGTGTCAAAGCGTGATCATTACCTCTCCCAGGTGATGGTAAACAAGGAAAAAGATCGACCTCCCTTTTTCAGTTCCCCTGCTGGCCCCGATCCTCCCAGGCACTCCTCCTAAGCTCACCGGCCTCTCCACCCGCAAGTCTTTCCGCAGCATTCCTCTGCCCCCAAACGGAGGGCGCCATCGCAGATCGAGGAGATCCCACCCTCTTCCTTTGCCCCCAAGGCGATCCGCTTCACCTTCACACCTCCAGGCGCTTGATCCATATTTCGCAACGCTGCAAAGGCGGCTCAGCCTGGGAATCCTTTATTGTCCCCGGCGCGAATTGCTCCCATCCCAGCCTAATACAACGGTGCGATCCTGCGCGCAACAGAGAGAGGGAAGCCCCAATGTTTGCAGCGGGATTTTTTTGCAGCACCTCAGAAGGGATCCTGCAAAAAAGCGCAGCTATTTGGCCAGCCCACCCCCGCAGCGACCCACCCCTCCAAGAAGGGCAGGATCTGCAAGCGTGTGTGTGACCCCTAGATATATATATATATCTATCTATTTCTGCAAAGGTCCAAAGAAGGGCAAGGGAGAAGGGCCCGGCTGGTCTCCCGTCCTCCCACCTCCCTGGAGATCCGAATCTCCCACGCAGCGGACCCCACAGGGGACTGCAAAGCTAAGGCGAGGACCCCCACCGCCCCACCACTCTCCTAGTCGCCGCCCACGTGTCCCAGGCTAACAGGAAGGGAGATCTCTTGCACTCACCCATGGTGGAACAATTGCAGCAACAGCAGCATCCATGATCCGCTTCCAGCAGCAGGAAGCTATTTGCAACCTGGGAGGGGAAAAGAATCGGCTAGGTCGGAGCCGGGCGGCAGCGCCCCCTGACGGCACAAAGCGGGGACGCGTTGGGATTTAAGGTGGATTTTTTTTCGGGGGGGGGAGAGGCAGGCCGCTCGAATTAGTTTAAGGACCCCATCTCCAGCGCCCGTTCGGAGCACGTGGCTCCCTCCCCCTCTCCAACCCCCAAATAAATCCCGGGAACTGTAGTTCGCCCCTGCCAACGTGCTACAGCTCCCAGCACCCTTAGCTAACTAACCCAAATATTTGCTTCCAGTGTGGCGTAAGAGCCAACTCCTAGGGGCTGAGGTCCTTTCTCCTCCTCCCCATAAAATATTTGAAGGGGCTGCCCCCCCCCCAAGTTGATGAGAATTACCATTCAAATCGTATAGTTAAAGCTATGGTTTTCCCAGTAGTGGTGTTCGGAAGTGAGAACTGGACCATAAAGAAGGCTGATCGCTGAAGAATTGATGCTTTTGAATTATGGTGCTGGAGGAGACTCTTGAGAGTCCCATGGACTGCAAGAAGATCAAACCTATCCATTCTGAAGGAAATCAGCCCTGAGTGCTCACTGGAAGGACAGATCCTGAAGCTGAGGCTCCAATACTTTGGCCATCTCATGAGAAGAGAAGACTCCCTGGAAAAGACCCTGATGTTGGGAAAGATGGTGGCACAAGGAGAAGGGGACGACAGAGGACGAGATGGTGGGACAGTGTTCTCGAAGCTACCAGCATGAGTTTGACCAAACTGCGGGAGGCAGTGGAAGACAGGAGTGCCTGGCATGCTCTGGTCCATGGGGTCACGAAGAGTCGGACACGACTAAACGACTAAACAACAACAACAACCATTTAAATGGTGTGTGTTCCACATCATGTGATCGGTTATGCGGTGATTACCTGCCCCCCCCCCCCATATTTTATTCAAGTTGGTCCCCCTGCAGTGTGGTGTAGTGGTTAGAGTGTTGGAGGCCAGGGTTCTAGTCCCCATGAAGCCGGCTGGGTGACCTTGGGCCAAGGGGAGGTGAGACATAAATGTACAAAATACAATAGGAGCTTCCGGGAGTTCTACAGCTGCTTTATGGCCTGCTCCTTTCATCACTGTTATCAGAGCCAAAGAATTCCCAAGGTTCTTTGTCAGAAGTCATGTGCACTAGGTAAAGGTAAAGGGACCCCTGACCATTAGGTCCAGTCATGGCCGACTCTGGGGTTGCGGCGCTCATCTCGCTTTATTGGCCGAGGGAGCCGGCGTACAGCTTCCGGGTCATGTGGCCAGCATGACTAAGCTGCTTCTGGCGAACCAGAGCAGCACACGGAAACGCCGTTTACCTTCCCGCCTATTTATCTACTTGCACTTTGACCGGCTTTTGAACTGCTAGGTTGGCAGGAGCAGGGACCGAGCAACGGGAGCTCACCCCGTCGTGGGGATTCAAACCGCCAAGTCCTAGGCTCTGTGGTTTAACCCACAGCGCCACCCACGTCCCCATAACATCACTGTTATCAGAGCCAAAGAATTCCATCAGAAGTCCTGTGCACTGACTGGACTTTAAATGTGTGGTGTGGATTTGCCTATTAGTTTATATTTTTATCCTCCTGACCGTATGTGGTGTAGCTGTGGAAGGGAGCATAGCTCAGCGGTAGATAGACAATAGTGAACTGGGTGCAGCTGTGGTTTGACTCCATATATAACAGCTTCATATGGTTTAACCCCATCTTTAGTCTTCATAACAACCTTGCAAGGCAGGCGAAAGGCAGAGACCAGCCCAGGACCACCTCCATCCCAAATTGCCTGACCTCCTCTGCCCTCTCCACCCAGAGACACAGGACACGTCTGCAGTACACATTTAAAGCAGCATCATACCACTTTGAAACAGTCAAGGCTTCCTCTAAAGAACCTGGAAAATGCAGTTTGTTTAGCGCACTGACACTTTCTTGGAGAACCCTATTCCAGCACTGAGCTACAGTTATCAGAGAGGTTTAACAATCAGTCCTTCTTCCCAGGGAAAAAGTGCCATCTGTCTCCCTAGAGCAGGCATGCCCTACAGACACATGTGTCCCCCAGCTTACTTTTATGTGGCCCCCGCACCAAATTTTTGTTGTTGTTTGTTTATTGATTCGTTTCGTATTGGGGCCACCTGACAAGGTGCTCTGCCCAGCTGCATAGAAGAAAAACGTTACACACATGATAGTATGAAATGGCACAAGTTCAGAACAATTAAGATTCCATACCAGCTTGGGAGAATGTTTATGGTCCGATCCAACAAGGTTCTGCCTAGAGATACTGGATATTCCATCTGCAGAAGAGTATTCTACAAAGGTGAGTCTTTGAAGAGGGTGTATGAGGAATATTTGTTAGATAAAATGTCAGTTTGGCCGCTAGGTGGGCTAGGACAGATGTTGCGCTTACATGTTCACCTGAGAGGGTACTAGCACGATGGCTCACTTTTACGCCCTCAGAATTGGTGCCCAGGAGGTGAGGATATTAATAGGCATGATTTTAAATTGTTTTTATATGCAACAACAGTGGCAAGAGTATTGTTAGCCCAGAAATGGAAGCAAGAAGAAATTCCGACGGAAGAAGAATGGCAGAGAAAATTAATGGACTACGCAGAATTAGATGAATTGACAGGAAGGATTCAAAACCTGCGGAACCAGAGATTCACAGAAGATTGGAAGAAATATACAAACTATTTGAAGAGCAATTGTAATCAACAAATTACACTAGTAGGACTACAGGAAGTTTTGTAAGGAGAAATATATGAAATATTGCAAAGTAGAGAAAGAGTAGAGATATTCGTTATGAGATTTAAATGTAATAGTGAAAGTAAGAAATGTATATTAAGTGATTAGATTGGAAAATTTTCAGATGTGATTGATGGAAGTCAAAAAAACGGTATAAGATATGAAAGTATGTTTAATTATTGTTGAAAATGATATGTTGAAAACTAATAAAAATTTATATATATAAAAAGAGAATCGGTGCCCAGGACTCATGCAGTGGAGGGCTTCTTCGTGGTGTCTTCTCAATTATTCTCCATCTTGCTGAACACATCAATCGCTCCCCTTTCCCCAATTTTTAAAAGTCATCCGCTGAAAGTAAATAGTTTAAGCTTTCTGGGAAGAGCAATCGAGCCTTCCTTTGTCTGCCAGCTGGGTGGGGACATGGGCAAAAAAAAAAGGTAAAGGATACCCTATGGGGTGCAGCGCTCATCTCACTTCAGACTGAGGGAGCCGGCGTTTGTCCACAGCTTTCCGGGTCATGTGGCCAGCAGGACTAAACCGCTTCTGGCACAATGGGATACCGTGATGGAAACCAGAGCGCACGGAAACACCGTTTACCTTCCCGTCACTGTGGTACCTATTTATCTACTTGCACTGGCATGCTTTTGAATGGCTAAGTTGGCAGGAGCTGGGACAGAGCAACGGGAGCTCACCCCGTCGCAGGGATTCGAACCGCCAACCTTCCGATCGGCAAGCCCAAGAGGATCCGTGGTTTAGATCACAGTGCCACCAGAGCCACATGAAAGGGAGCATCAGAGAGAAAACGGGACAGAAGAAAGAGGGAGGGGAAATGGCCACGTCACAACAACCCTGCGAGGTAGGTTAGGCTGAGAGGCAGTGGATAACTGCCCCAAGGTGTCCCCCATGAATTTCATGGCTGAGTGGGGATTTGAACCCCCTACTGGACACAGGTGGCGCTGTGGGTTAAACCACAGAGCCTAGGGCTTACCGATCAGAAGGTCGGCGGTTCGAATCCCCGTGATGGGGTGAGCTCCTGTTGCTCGGTCCCTCCTCCTGTCCACCTAGCAGTTCGAAAGCATGTCAAAGTGCAAGTAGATAAATAGGAACCACTCCAGCGGGAAGGTAAACGGCGTTTCTGTGCGCTGCTCTGGTTCGCCAGAAGCGGCTTAGTCATGCTGGCCACATGACCCAGAAGCTGTACGCCGGCTCCCTCGGCCAGTAAAGCAAGATGAGTGCCCCAACCCCAGAGTCGGCCACAACTGGACCTAATGGTTAGGGGTCCCTTTACCTTTACCTTACTGCTCAGCTCAACACCCAGATTTGCATTGTTCTCATATCGTCCTGTAGATGGCAGCAGCCACACATCAGGCTACCTGTGGTTCTGAGGACAGCAGTGGAGACCTGAACTGCTCTCTCCCTCCACCAAAGGGCCTCTGGAGGGTTTCATCCTGCACACACACCCCAGGAAGAATGCCACGGCAAAGGGAGCTTCAACTATCAGCCAGAAAAGGAGCAATGGTCTGGATGTTGCCTTCTCCCCTCCCTATCAGAATTGCCTTTTTTGCCAGTGTAGACAGGTCCAGTGAGGACAACCTGTGACCATCGACTCTCATCACCCTTGAGCACTGGTTGGGGCTGATGAGAGTTGAGAGTCCAGTGACACCTGGGAGGGCTGTGCGTCTCTCTTGCCATTAAGTATAAAATATAAAATTAGAACAGAGCCTACCTCTATAAATACATCTGGCAGAAAACTCCTATCTACCAGTAAACAGACATCTCTTGCAGAAAAATGGCAAGGGAGTTGTGGAGGGGCATGGCCAGTGGTCAGGAATGATGGGGACTGGACTCCAGCAACATTTGCTTAGTTATTTATGTTTATTTTATATAAAAGGTAAAGGACCCCTGGACGATTAAGTCCAGTCAAAGGTGACTATGAGGTTGCGGCACTCATCTCACTTTCAGGCCGAGGGAGCCGGCGTTTGTCCACAGACAGCTTTCCGGGTCATGTGGCCAGCAGGACTAAACTGCTTCTGGCGCAACGGAACACCATGATGGAAACCAGAGAGCATGGAAATGCTGTTTACCTTCCTGCCGCAGCGGTACCTATTTATCTACTTGTACTGGCGTGCTTTCGAACTGCTAAGTTGGCAGGAGCTGGGACAGAGCAACGGGAGCTCATCCCGTCACAGGGATTCGAACCACCGCCCTTCCGATCAGCAAGCCCAAGAGGCCCACTGGTTTAGACCACAACACCACCTGCATCCCTTGGTCATTTTATAGACCACTTTTCAATCAAAGTGGTCACCAACCTCCCTGCTATTCTCTCCCACAACCAAACACATTATCAACTTCCTAGAGTTTCCTCTTCCTACTCCATGTGCTCTGGATACATCCAAATCCAGGATTGTGATGTGGCAGGACAACTCCTCCAATGGGGGCTGTGTGATGACAGCCTTGCATTTGTATGTATATCGGAAGATAAGCACCATTGCAATAAAAGGAAAAGACAAGTTGTTCGTTTTACAATAATCTTTTGCCACTTCATCTAACTCCCCACTGGGGAAGGTGGTCCTTCAGACGTTGGGGGAGGGACTACTATGGGAACTGGAAGGGGGCAATTCCACAAACTTCTCCTCCCCACTTCCAACTCTGCTATTGTCTCTGAATGGTCGCTGTGAGACACAGGGGCTGCATTAGACTGGACTTTGACTAGATCCAGAGGGGCTCCTCAGACATTCTTATGAAATTAGGGCTGCAAGAACATAGCAGGCTGCCTTATACCACTGGTTCAGTATTGTCTGCACTTACTGGCAGCAGTTATCCAGGGTTTCAGCCAGGGGCCTTTTCCAGTCCTATCCATAGCTGTCAACCGTCCCTTATTTGGTGGGAAAGTCCCTTATCTCAGCGCTGTGTCCCGCTGCTGTCCCTTATTGATGATGTCCCTTAAATTTCCCAGGTTTCAAAGGAAGCAGCTCCTCTCCCTCCCTCCCTGCAGGCTCCAACTGTGTTGCTTGGCTGTGTTGCTCACCAATAAGGAGTCTGAGAATGACTGGGGGTTGGAGCTTGCATGCCTTGTGCCAGTCAAATCAGCTGCGTTGCCTGGGGACTCGCCTTTGCTCAGCGCTTCCCAGCGGAGAGGTGACGGTGGTTTTCCTTGCTGCATCCCCTTTGCTGGGTTGCTGCGCTGTGGGAACCACTGCTTGAGGCTTCGTTTGGCTGCTGGCTGGGCTTTCTGCCTTTGGCTCGGAGGGGCTCGGAAGTTGAACATACCTGTGCTGGGGAAATCCCTTAATTTGGCTGCTGATCCCTTATTTTTGAGGCTGCTGGTCCCTTATTTTCAAATCTGTAAGTTGACAGCTATGGTCCTACCAGAAATTGCTGGAGACCTTCGACATGCAAAGCAGATGCTCTACTGCTGAGCTACCACCTCTTCTCTCCGTGGCAACATTGGTCCATTTAGCTCAGCATTGTCTCCACTGACTGGCAACTATGGCCCTTCCCCACAACTGAGCCACTAGGCGATGCTGGGAAGACAACCGTCTTCCCCCAAGCCAGCCACGCTTTCTGCTCACGCGGCTCCTCTCCCTCCCATCCCTGTTCAAAATCTGCCATTCTTATCAGCTGGAATGTTGTCTTGGACGTGCCAAGACACAGCAGACAAGGAATCTTTTGTAAAACACACACACATACCAGAACTCTTTTTTTCTTTTTATGAAGGGGAATAAATCCAGGCCATACACAAAGGAATATGCAGCCAAGCGGCATTCTTCCTGCAATTTTTGCCTTACAGATAGTTGGTGGTGTGTTGGGACGGGCACGAAATTCAGGTTTCTCTAGTCGGGGTAGGGTCCCAAACCTGCAGAAAACATATTTGTGCACCGGCATGCGAGAGAAAAGCAACCTGTAGCCAATGAAAGCTTGCATAAAGGGCAAGAGGTGTTTTTCATCCCCCGGGGGCTGCAAACTCCTCAAGGCAAACCACTGGAGGCTGCATGCCAGTAGGCAAAAGTGGATATTCAATGGCACTTGGGAGACTCTTCCACCAAGCGCACAGCCCCAGCTTCCAGTCTGGTAAGGTAAGAAACTGCCTCATACCAGGTCTCCACTGATTTCTCCCTCCAGCCCAAGCTGACAGCGGCTGGCTAGGATCTGGGGCTGAAAGTTTCCCATTGCCTCCTACCTGATCAATTTTTCAAAAAGAGGAGATGCTGAGGATTGAACCTGCGACCTCCTGCCTACGAAGCAGGCTCTCTGCCACAGAGCTATGGCTTTTCAAATGGACAAGTGGAGGCTGGTGTGGATTTTAGAAATGCCAGCTCAAAGCAAGATAGTAATAATAATAATAATAATAATAATAATAATAATAATAATAATAATTTATTATTTATACCCTGCCCATCCTGCTGAGTTTCCCCAGCCACTCTGAGCGGCTTCCAATCAAGTGTTAATAACAATACAGCATTAAATATTAAAAACTTCCCTAAACAGGGCTGCCTTCAGATGTCCTTTAAAAAGAAGATAGCTGCTTATTTCCTTGACATCTGATGGGAGGGTGTTCCACAGGGTGGGTGCCACTACCAAGAAGGCCCTCTGTCTGGTTCCCTGTAACCTCACTTCTTGCAATGAGGGAACCGCCAGAAGGCCCTCAGCACTGGATCTCAGTGTCCGGGCAGAACGATGGGGGTGGAGACGCTCCTTCAGGCATACAGGACTGAGGCCGTTTAGGGCTTTAAAGGTCAGCACCAACACTTTGAATTGTGCTCGGAAACGTACTGGGAGCCAATGCAGATCTCTCAGAACCGGTGTTATGTGGTCCCGGCGGCCACTCCCAGTCACCAGTCTAGCTGCCACATTCTGGATTAATTGCAGTTTCCGGGTCATTGTCAAAGGTAGCCCCACGTAGAGAGCATGGCAGTAGTCCAATGCCTAAATCCTGCCCTGTCTTTTAGGACAACATCTGATCCAGGCTCGTAATTCCTTCTCTCCTGCCCATTTAATAATAGCTGCAGCTGGGTCATACACAGTTCTATTTTTCTAGAGAAAACTAGAACTCACCATGAGAGCCACCCTAGTTCTCTTATATTGGCCATGGTGCCCACCTGAGAGGTGCCGGAACTGAGTTCCGGCTTAAAAAAAGCCCTAATCATACATGTCTGGAGGATACAAAGAGTGCCTTTCAGAAACATGGAACATATACCGTATTTTTCACTCTATAAGACGCACCAGACCATAAGATGCATCTAGTTTTTGGAGGAGGAAAACGGGGGGGGGGGGATTCTGAATCTCAGAAGCCAGAACAGCAAGCGGTATCATGGCGCAGTGACAGCAGCAATCCCTCTTGATGTTCTGGCTTCTGTGATAGCTGCACAGCCTGCATTCGCTCCACAAGACGCACACACATTTCCCCTTACTTTTTAGGAGGGAAAAAGTGAGTCTTATAGAGCAAAAAATACGGTAGCTCCCCTCTGGCCATGATTTTCCTCAGATTGTGCTTTCAGAGAAAGACTTCCAAGTCTGGATTTCTTGCACCAACAAACTAGCTCAGCGTTGGAAAACCTCAAGTCCAGGGTATAAATGCATCACTCTAAGCGTCTCCCTATCAGGTACCTGATGTTCTCATCAGACCACACCCCCTCTTCCCAGGCCACACCCCTCACCAGATCTATTTTGGTGGTTTGGCTGGTTGGAATGGGTCCTTGATCTCTGCTCATTAGTCTCACTTATCTGGATGGAGGACTGAGAGGGGCATGTCTGTGTGTTTGTAGAAACCAGCCCACTGTAGAAAGGTAAGATTGGTGTTCATTGCTCCGCCCCCACCTTTTGCCTCTGGCCATGCCCACCCCTCACACCTGGCCCTCTGGGCATTGCTTAGAAGGGAATGTGGCCCCTGATCTGGAAAGGGCTCCCCACCTTTGCGCTAGCTGAACTCGCGCTTTGAGAGCTGGGCTATGCGATAGGAATGTTCTATGCAAATAAGTGGAATCGCATGGGCAAACAGACAGGATCCATTACCTAACAATGACAGAGCAAGATTCTCTGAGAGGCATAAGCAGTTCTTTGGCTTCCGTGTGAACATTTGAGGCAAGAGACTTCCTCACGTTGGCAAAACCCCTCGATGCTAGGTAGCCCGCTGGGCAGGATCCTCAACGAGGAATTTGGAATCTGGGATTTTTCACCCTTAATGAACACAATTGTGAGTAGCGGTTTGGTTTTTTTGGTTTTTTAAAAAAGGCTGGCACATCAAGTATGGGACTTACTTGGATATGGAAGGGTTTGGTTGTCCTACGTGCATTAGAACTGGGATTTATCTATACTGATTGCCTCAACTTTCAGAGTTTCTAGCCCTCATGAAACCAAGTGCAGTGGCACCAATCTGGAATACTGCTGCTACTGATATCTGACAGGCACCTACAATTTCGATATTTCACCTCCTGCTTAAAACTATTTGGTTCCACTGAGTGTTTTTATAGAATTGATTGAGCGTAGCTCAATTCGTTCTGTTTTTATGGCTATGTAATTTTACAACGTTTTAACGGTTTTGCTGCATGGCGTCGTGATGTTTTGAAAGTGCGGGCGGTTTATAAGTATTATATATTTATATCGAAATTAAACCCTCTGTCCCTTGCCAGGTCGACATCTTCGCTCTTTTGCTACCAAACTCCGATATCATTCACACACCAAATATTTTCTCTCTATGAAAATGTTGATGAGCACTTTCCTTCCCAGACCTTTCATCAGGAATTCACTTTTGAATTCACTTTGTAAACTAATAGTAAAGGTAAAGGGACCCCTGACCGTTAGGTCCAGTCGTGACTGACTCTGGGGTTGCGGCGCTCATCTCGCTTTATTGGCCAAGGGAGCCGGCGTACAGCTTCCGGGTCATGTGGCCAGCATGACTAAGCCGCTTCTGGTGAACCAGAGCAGTGCACAGAAATGCTGTTTACCTTCCCGCTGGAGTGGTACCTATTTATTTACTTGCACTTTGACATGCTTTCGAACTGCTAAGTTGGCAGGAGCTGGGACAGAGCAACGGGAGCTCACCCTGTCGCGGGGATTTGAACCGCCAACCTTCTGATCGGCAAGTCCTAGGCTCTGTGGTTTAACCCACAGCACCACCCGCGTCCCGTAAAATAATAACAACACTCCTATTTTTGTGTGTCTGTTTGTGCAGGAAGAGGAGACAGAAGGTGTGAAAAGAAAGGAGAGGACAGCTGCTGTCCTTTCAGCACCATGGTGAGTCGTAGATATTCCGGCTATCTGGCAGATGATGAGAGCCTCAGGGGACCTCAGGTAAGGCCCAAAGAGAGACAGAAATGGGTTGCCCTTGGCCATCCCATTCGAGGAAGGGGAGTCACCCAAGCTGAGTCAGTGTAGTGGTTAGAGTGTTGGACTGTGACCTGGGAGACCAGGGTTCGAATCCCTACTCAGCCATAAAGCTCACTGGCTGACCTAGGGCCAGTCACTGACTCTCAGCCTAACCTACCTCACAGGGTTGTTTTAGGGGTTAAATGAGGAAGGGGAGAACCAAATATGCCAGTCACCTTGAGCTTCACGGAGTAAAAAGTGGCATAATAAACGCAACAAGCAAAGTGCCCTCTGGTGCTGCCCTACTTTGACATTGGACTTGTCAGTCTTAGGTGGCAGTTGGGGGTGGCAGCACTCAAAGTAGTGGGCAGCAGCAGAGCCAGTTGCCGTCCAGGATAATAATAATAATAATAATAATAAATTTTATTTATATCCCGCCCTCCCCAGCCGAAGCCCGGCTCAGGGCGGCTAACAACAATCAAATAATCAAAAAATCAAATAATCACACAATCTAAAAATATTTCATTATAAAAATTAATTAAATCAAATTGATGGCAACCAATTAAGCAAAGTTCTGTGCAGGTTGCCAGAGGAGGGAGTCAGGCTGCGCCCTGATCAAAGGCCTGGCGGAACAACTCTGTCTTGCAGGCCCTGCGGAAAGATGTCAAGTCCCGCAGGGCCCTAGTCTCTTGTGACAGAGCATTCCACCAGATTGGAGCCGCAGCCGAGAAGGCCCTGGCTCTAGTTGAGGCCAGCCTAACCTCTCTGAGGCCTGGGACCTTGAGGATGTTATTATTTGCAGACCGTAGGTTTCTCTGTGGGGCATACCAGGAGAGGCGGTCCCGTAGGTACGAGGGTCCTAGGCCGTATAGGGCTTTAAAGGTTAAAACCAGCACCTTAAACCTGATCCTGTACTCCACCGGGAGCCAGTGCAGCTGGTATAGTACCGGATGAATGTGATCTCGCAGCGAAGACCCCATAAGGAGTCTCGCCGCGGCATTCTGCACCCGCTGGAGTTTCTGGGTCAGTCTCAAGGGCAGCCCCACGTAGAGCGAGTTACAATAATCCAGTCTGGATACCTCAAGGACTGCCTGATCCCTTATATTCCTGCCAAATCGTAGAGTTCTTCAGGGGAGTCACTGTTAGTGGTTCCCCATGGCTCTGATGCATGGCTCATAAACACTAGAAGCCACGAGTTGAGTATTGTGGGCCCGGTTTTAAGGAACCCGGTTTTATCTGAACCTACCTGAATTTTGGGGACATGGGTGGCGCTGTGGGTTAAACCACAGAGCCTAGGACTTGCCGATCAGAATGTCGGCAGTTTGAATCACTGCGACAGGGTGAACTCCCGTTGCTCGGTCCCTGCTCCTGCCAACCTAGCAGTTCAAAAGCATGCCAAAGTGCAAGTAAATAAATAGGTACCGCTCCGGCAGGAAGGTAAACAGCGTTTCCATGCACTGCTCTGGTTCACTGCTCTTAGTCATGCTGGCCACATGACCCGGAAGCTGTACGCTGGCTCCCTCGGCCAGTAAAGCGAGATGAGCGCCGCAACCCCAGAGTCGGCCACAACTGGACCTAATGGTCAGAGGTCCCTTTACCTTTTACCTTTACCTGAATTTTGCAATGCGGTTCTCCAAAGAATATGCATCTATGAACGAGAAAACATGCACAGAATGCATACATTAGTGAAAATAACATACACAGATGCATTAGATTTTAAGGAAATTGCTTACAAAAAGGTGTATATTAGTCAAAACTGCATGCAAACCATCAGGAGAAATTTGCACTCTGCCGATATATTTTCATGGGTTTTTTTAAAAAGGCAAATTGCTGCAGAAACGTGGAGAGCTGAAATTAAGATTGAAAAATGAGAAAACTAGGGAACCAAAATCGACAGATTTGTTGACCTCTTACTGGGGCTAAGCACCACTCAACTGTCAGTAGTGTTTGCTTCTGATGGCATTGGTTCAACTTGTAAAACCCATTGAGCTTCAACAAAAGGTCTTCAGCCAGCTGAAATGTAAACATTGGCTTGCAATGAAAAATTCAAATAATTGTAAAAGGAAGTGTTACCCTTTAAATTGCTAGCATGAAGTAGGGACGCCCAACAAAGGAAAGGAAAGCAGTGACTAGCCTCTACCTGCTTGTTTCCTCACACTAATCTGCCACAAAAAACTTGAAAGCCTTATTATCACCTCCTCCACTCACCAGAGCTGCCAATTACCCAGGCCAAAGCTGTCATAATTTCTGCTCTGAAAAAAGTCCTAGAACTACACACCCCTGTGTTTTCCCCTCCACTATATCACTGCCTACATTGCTGGTGTTACACGCATTTTTGATACAGTCCCAGTAACTTCAGACCCGATTCCCCTTTTCACCCTGGCTTTTCCTTGTCTACAGCTGAGACAAGGAGATCCCTCTGACTGGAGGAACATCCTGAGGCCACTTTCCCGCTGCCAATTCCGGGACCAGTTCGCCGCCACCACAGCTTCTGAGTTCAGAGCTTTCAGCCCAGACAAAGGGAAACGAAAGCAGCGCTCCAGCAGTCACGGCGAAAGCAGCCACCTCGCCAACGAATTCTCGGAGTTTGTGGATTTCTTAGCTGACGAGGAGGTCCTGGAAAGCCTTCAGAACATCGTCGAGGATGCCGTGCGGAAGCTGCGGCGAGTGACAACCGAGGATGGAGACCCGCTATTTGATATCGAAGAAGAATCTGGCTCCAGCATGGACAGCAGGTCGTGGTCCTTCTCCTGCAGCTCACAGTCTAGGTACCACACCACCTCGGCCACTTCCAGCTCTGAAGACGACTGGGAAGCATGTCTCACCAGCAGAAGGGAGCCTAGGCTCGAAGGAAAAATGTCCCTCCTGGATAAATATGCCGCCAGGCTCCCGAGGCTAGATGAGAGGCCCAGGGAGGGAGTTTCCGGAGGATTCCATGCAGAGGTATTTGGAGGACTTTCTTGACGGATCCGACCTCCCGCGCTGCGCTGAGAGTTCCCCGCTCTGATCCAGCCAATGTAATCCATGCACGGAAATAAACTTCTGCACAAAATGTCTGGATCTGCTACAGAAAAGCCTGCTATGTGTGTGGGGGGAGGTGTTTATGGGTGTGGAAGTGGTGTACTATATCCAGCAATTCCATAATGCATGTGCAAGGACATAGGATAGTTGTGCATTGTTGCACCGCAGGACCCAGCAGTAGAAAGGGAGCCTTCTCTTTGCAGTTCTTTTCCAGCCACATGCCTGGTGGCCAACTCCTCCTGGAGCCATGGCTTTGAGCCTTTTTCAGATCACTGAACGCTCATTTCATTTACTGAGTCAGGTTGCAGACAATATCCTGCACAGACGCTTCTGTTTTTCCCTTTGCAATCTCCTACTGTTCTCATATCGGTGCAGGTTCTTAGCCCTCAAGGCACTGTGTGTTGCTCCTGGGGTGTGTGTGTGATGTGATTCTTTCAAAGCTAGTGGCGGCATGGCAATTGGAAAGGTTCTCTATAAAAATGGAGTGTCGCAGGAACCTACTGGACAGTGCCTGTGACGCAGCTAATGACAGATGAAAATCGCAGTTGCACTCCAGGCTTGAATTATGTTGTGACCCTAATGCAGGGGTGGGGAACCTCTGGCCTGTGGGCCAAAGCAGGCCCATCAAATTGCCCAATTTTGCCTGTCAAGTTTTCTCCAAATCATGCTCACCTACCCATCAGCTGACATCACTGGTGTTGTCAGCTGATGGGCAGGAGGACAGCGTTTAATCTGACATTGGCTGCAGAACCAGGAACGAACAGGATCATGCAGCCTAGCCAGCAGGATTTAATCCCCATTCATCAGCTGATGAATGAAGATTAAAGCCCTTGAGTGGGTGGTGGGGTTGCAGAGGGGAGAAGCCACTTAAAAGAGAAGCCGCTTTAAGACATTCCCCGCACTCCCAACTGGAGCACAGAGACTGCCTTAAAGCAGTTACCTTTGCAAGTGTCCCCATGTTCCCCATTTAAAGCGCCAACGATAAGGGGTTAAAAGGAGAAGCATGGGCAAAGCCACACAGGGGAGTTTAACTGGTGGGTATGCCTCCTCCAATAGGGACGCAGGTGGCGCTGTGGGTTAAACCACAGACCCTAGGACTTGCCGATCAGAAGGTCAGCAGTTCGAATCCCTGCGACGGGGTGAGTTCCCGTTGCTCAGTCCCTGCTCCTGCCAACCTAGCAGTTCGAAAACACGTCAAAGTGCAAGTAGATAAATAGGTACCACTCCAGTGGGAAGGTAAACGGCGTCTCCGTGCGCTGCTCTGGTTTGCCAGAAGTGGCTTAGTCATGCTGGCCACATGACCCGGAAGCTGTACGCCAGCTCCCTCGGCCAATAAAGCGAGATGAGCGCCGCAACCCCAGAGTCGGCCACGACTGGACCTAATGGTCAGGGGTCCCTTTACCCTTTACCTTTATCCCTCCTCCAAAAAAATAACTGTCAAATCTGGCCCATGAGGCCAATCCTGATAATGATCTGTCCTGTGGACCCTAAAATGTTCCTCCCCGCTGCTCTAATGCTATAGAGCTCATCCATCAGCAATGAATGAACAATGCCCACATCTATATTAAGGAATCCTTCCACCTGAGGAAAGGCTCCTCGATTCTAATTCCATTGTGCAGGGACAGCATAGCAGGCATCCACAACTGGATGCATGGACTGAAAGAGGGGTTCAGGCTCCTCCAGAGTGGTGTTTTATTGTGAGTGTATAACAATAACAGTGAATTAGTGGCATATTGATTCTGCTTCAGTTTGTTCCGCGATGTTTCCCAATGCCATTATATCGTTGCTGTCCGGACGGGCTATAGCACAAGAAAAGTGGGACAAAAATAAACCAGAACATTTGTGCTATAAAACATTCCAAGATTTCAGCAGGGAGTTATGGGATGTGCACTGATTGAAAAGGAAGCAGTGTGACTCTCCCACAACTTTTTGCAGGGGTGAATATGACTGAAAGCGGGAACACATGTGACCTCCCTGATAATTCCGTGTGCACAAATCGTCATGAATGCACAATAAAAAAATGACATCTGGAGGGGCCTGTGGAAGGGGAGGGTGAAGAATAGTCATTCCAAGATGAGAATCACACTTTTCAAGAATGGTACCTATTGTGTGATCACTTATTAATGTGCAGCAATTATCACAGGTCTCCTATAACAACCTTTCTTTCTTTTCTTTCTTTTTACTATTCTGCTGTTTGCCCCTTTTTAGAGAGCAAACCAGCGGGAATGGTTTGATGTGATAAAAAAAGGAAAATGAAAAAGTCGGGAAATAGCTCAGAGTACCCAAAGACACAGGAGAATGTGGAAATTGTTCAGAGTGTCATTCCAATTGATTGATTGATTGATTGATTGATTGATTGATTGATCTGGGTTGCTAAATCTTTTGGTTTGTAGGGGTAGACCAGGGGTGGACAACCTGAGACCCTCCAGATGTTGCTGGACTCCCATCAGTCCCAGCCAGCATGGTCCATGGTCATGGATGATGTGAGTTGTAGTCCAGCAGCATTTGGAGGGCAAGAGGTTGCCTACCCTTGATTCAGGGACAAAAGTCTCTACTTAGGATGCAAATCCTAAACAAGATGGGAACACTGGCCGTGCCTTTGGTAGCTCTGTGAAAGAGCACCTGCTTTCTATGCAGGAAGGTTCAACCCCTGCTGGAAAATAACCCTGTCTGTAACCTGGAGAGCTGCTGCCAGCCAGTGTTTACAATAATGAGTTAGATAGGTCTGACTTTGCATGAAGCAGCTAAGAGAGAGGAAGAGCAAGTGTGCATTTGGACAGTGGTTGTCCAAAACCCCAGGGAGTTGCACCCCAGTCACTATACACCAGTGCTTTTCCATCTTGGGCCTGGAGATATTGTTGGACTAAAACACCCACCATCCCCAACCAGCTTAGGCAAAGGGTAACGATTTAGTACAACAACATCTGGGAGCCTAAGACTGAAGAGCACTGGTGTGGCCAGTATTGAGTTGCATGCACCAATCGTTTGGTTCAGCGTAAGGTGGTTTTTTACATTCCTCCGTTGTCTTATCTGGGAGTTATGAAATGGTCTGTTCCCAGCTTCCACCTAGAATATCCAGACCGAACACATCCCCTTGTTACTTGTTTTGATGCTGTTATAATATACTTTCTTTTCTCTTCCTTTACTTTCTCCTTTACTCGCTTGCAGACATTTTCAGAACGATCAGGGGACAGTTATTATTTCCGGCAAGAACACTTCCACATTTGGGCCAAACTGGCAGAGTCTTTCACTAAGCTACACCCCCCGCACAGAGATTATTTTGCAAAGTTCAGGAAACAGATCCCAAAGCAGACGATGTCCATAGAGTCCCTGCACAAGGAGATCACCAGTGTTCTGAAACGGCCCACGCCCAGCAGCATCCCCTTGTACTATCCAGGAAACGAACCTTTCTCGGCCCTAGATTTCTTGGAAGAAAACAAAATCCTCGCGGCTCTTCAGTGCATAATAAACCAAGCGGTCCTCAAAGTCCTGGAGGTGACAATGGCAGATGGAATCTCCTTTGTGGGCGCTTACGACGAACAAGGCCACCCTCTGCTGCCCTGGGCCTCTTCAATGGAGGAGAGCGAGGAAGGCGAGGAAGAAGAGGAGCTGAGGAGCGGCTCAGCCGACTCTGAAAGCGGAGAGGACACATCAGAAGAGGGTGACTCCAAATCCGAAGAGGGGAAGGAGGGAGAGGGGGGAAAGAAGAAGAAGAAAAAGAAGAAGGGGAAGAAGAAGAAAGACAAGGGGAAGGAGAAGGAGAAGGAAAAGGAGAAGGACAAGGAGAGGGAGAAGAGGAAGAAAGCAAAGGGGGAATCTGTAACCCCATCCCCGGAAGAGAAGGGCAAGCCAAAATATACACCACCAGTCCTTCCAAAATCGAAGCGGAAATCTATGGGGCCTGAGGAAGCTCAGCGCAAACCCAAATACGTGCCGCCTCCGCTGCCGAAAACGAAGCCAAGGCCGCCGCCAGAGGAGCCCCCACCCAAACCGAAATACGTTCCGCCCCCGCTTCCGAAACCAAGACAGAAAAAAGACTCTACCCAAGGAGTTGCTGAGTCCAAACAGGTACGTAAATTTCTAAAGAAAGGGAGGCTGCGGCCTACCTGGGGAGTATGACAAGGGTCCCGCAGGCCTTACCCACTAATAGAGATGGGGGGGGAGAAGGTTTGAATCCGTCCACACTTAAATTTGCTTAATTTGCACTTTCCAAAACACTATGTGAACTAAAACACAGCCATCCTTTGAAATTTGCACTTCTTCTGAATTTTGCAACGCTGTTTTCCAGCTGAGCGATGTATTGAAAAATAAAGTGTGAATGAAAATGCATGTATTAGCAACAAGAATAATCAAAATGCATTGGCAAAAATAACAGTACAGTACCTGTTTTTGCTAATATATAGTTAACTCCAACCTGCTGGGGTGATTGGCTGGTGGCTCGCCAACTACATTCTTTCTGTGGCACCCCTGTGGGGCTGAGGAGCCCAGTTATGTCACCCCTCGACTTCAGAGCTGATAGCCTCTCACCCTTTTTTGAACACCCTCCTTGTGGAGTGTTCCCTCAGTCTCCTCTGTTCTCCCCTCACCTTGGGAATCCTCTGGGCTGCCGCCCCTGGTCTCTGAGCTGCCCCCCTGCCCCAGAGAGAGATACCCCCTCACACTGCCCCACAGGGGCCTGGGAAGCACCCCCTGGCCAGCCCCAGAGACACCATTTGCCTGGGGAGTTTGTAGCCAGGGCTGCTGCAACAAACACCTGTGCAAACCTTTGGGTGGCAGAGATGTGAGAGGGCATCAGAGGAGGGGGGAGAGGAAAGAGGGACAGAAGCTATTATTGCCAATGGCACGCCTGGCCATCATTCAAGGCACCCCAGGGTGCCACGGCACACTGGTTGAAAACCACTGTCCTATGGCATTGTTAGGGACACGGGTGGGCACTGTGGGTTAAACCACAGAGCCTAGGACTTGCCGATCAGAAGGTTGGCGGTTCGAATCCCTGCAATGGGGTGAGCTCCTGTTGCTCAGTCCCTGCTATTGCCCACCTAGCAGTTCGAAAGCACGTCAAAGTGCAAATAGATAAATAGGTACCGCTCCGGCGGGAAGGAAAACGGTGTCTCCGTGCGCTGCTCTGGTTCGCCAGAAGCGGCTTAGTCATGCTGGCCACATGACCTGGAAGCTGTATGCCGGCTCCCTCAGCCAATTAAACGAGATGAGCACCACAACCCCAGAGTTGTCTGCGACTGGACCTAATGGTCAGGGGTCCCTTTACCTTTATGGCATTGTTAAGTAGCTCTTTCAACACTTTCTGTCTTCCCTTTCCACTGTTCCAAGCCTGCTGTCTCAAGGCGTATCATCAGCCCCAGCGACATCAAACGTGCCCGCCTGCAAGGCAAGCCCCTGCCGAAGCAAGCCATCATTGATTTCCTGATTGAAAACGCAGCCAAGCTCATCTTATACAAGTACAACTACGAAACCCTTCTTTCCGAGAAGCTGGGCTTCATCTCGGTTCCCGTAACCAAGGTCCTGCTGGAGATCATGTTCGGCTACAAGAGAGTTAAGGGCAGTGGGATACGGCTGTCGTCTCAAATCGACTGGTCAAAAGTCCACGACGAGATCTACGCACCGCGCAAACCGAGGCCCAAGACCCCGAAGCAGAAAGACAAGAAGAAAGGCAAGAAAAAGAGAGTCCTGTGGGACCTGCAGAAAAAATCGGGGGAGAAGAAGAGCGTCCTGTTCAAATCCGACATGCCCACTGGCAAAGTCGTGGTGATGAAAAGCGCCGTAGAGAAGGAAGTGAAGTCAGGCATACTGCAAAAAATAGAGTCCAGTAGCCTGCAAGAGGGCAGCCAAGAAACAGATATTTTTGATATAGTTGCTTTCGGAGAGGGCGAATCTGAGGAGTTATCTGTAGAGGGCGAAGGACTTCCAGACCAATTCGTATCAAGGAGATCTATCACTTCTGAAGACAGCAAAACCTTGCTTGAAGCTCCAGATTCTGAAGACCAGTCGCCACTCGATGTGACGCCAAAGGCATCGTCTTCTCAAAAATTAAACATAGACCCTGACGGGGCCAGAGGGTCAGGGACTGTTTTGCCCGAAGTAGGAGCTCCGAGTCAGAACTCTGGAGAACATTTGAAGAAACACTCGTCGTCTCGAAGGTCTAGCCTCAGTGAGGAAGGTAGCAAAACTCATCTGCCTAAAATCTAAAACTGGTATAATAGCAATAAAGCATATAGGTTTGTATACCCTCGTGGTTTTGTAATTTATATGTACTGTATATGCCCAATTACGGAATCTGTGGAAGGTCTCAGACAAGAAGTCCATTAGCTGATGAGAGAAAATAATATTTGCAGACTGTTATTTTACAGCCTGTTTCAGCTTCCATTGTGGCGCATGATGGAAGTTATGCCCTACTGACATTTCAGAGCAGTTCAGAACCTAAAGCAGGGGAGGTTGACCCGTTAAGGCAAATGGGACACTGCCCCATTTACCTCTGCCCTCATCCAACCCCTACCTGCCTGCCTTCTTACTTACAAGTAGTCCACTGACCATGAGCTTCCTCCTCAGTCTCAGTTTTGACCTTGTAGAACTCGGTAGGGAAGAGGATGGGGGTAAAACTAGAATGAGTTGGCCGTGCTCCACCTGCTGCTGGTCTGCCTGCTTTCTACTCTCTGCCAGTCCACCACTGAGCTAAAGATCAACAGGTGCCAAATATTTTATACTTGCTTTAGGTAGAAATTCCATAAATGTGTGTACCGTATTTTTCACTCTACAGGACGCACTTTTTCCCCTCCAAAAATTAAGGGGAAATGTGTGTGCGTCCTATAGAGCGAATGCAGGCTGCGCGGCTAAGCCCAAAGCCAGAACAGGGAGACGGAGCGCTGCGCAGCGCTCCGTCTCCCTGTTCTAGCTTGGGGTTAGCTGTGCAAAGCCTCTGCAGGGCAGCGGGGTGAAGGCACCCCGCTGCCCTGCGGAGGCTTCAAAGGCTGTCCCCGAAGCCAGAACAGCGAGACGGAGCGTAGTGCAGCGAGGCGGAGCGCTGCTCAGCGCTCCGTCTCGCTGTTCTAGCTTGGGATGGCTGCACAAAGCCTCCGCAGGGAAGCAGGGTGCCTTCACCCCGCTGCTCTGCGGCGGCTTCAAAGGCTGCGCTCCGGGGGCTTCAGGCAGCTATCTGCAAGCCTTCGGAGCGCAGCAGGAGTTCCTGCTGCGCTCCTAAGGCTTGCAGATAGCCGCCTGAAGCCTGGAGAGCGAGAGGGGTCAGTGCACACCGATCCCTCTTGCTCTCCAGGCTTCGCTTTGCTGGAGAGGCGCTGCACAGTTTTACCTCTCTGCGCAGCGCCCCTTCAGCGAAGCGGGAGGAGAAATGGAAGGGGCCCCGTTTCTCCTGCCGCTTCGCTGAAGGGGCGCTGAGCAGAGAGGGGGAGAATTTTTTTCCCCTGTTCTCTCCCTCCTATGGTCTGGTGCATCCTATAGAGCGAAAAATATGGTAATTTATGTGCCTAAGGTTGAATCCAGCTCAGTGAGGCCTTACTGAAAAAATGGACTCAAGTTGGTACTCAGCATGGGTTTCTTCCATATGTTGTTGGGCTATAACTCCCATAATTCCTAACCATTCATCATGCTGGCCGGGGCTGATGGGGTTTGTAGTCCAACAACATCTAGAGGGGACCACACTGGCTTCTCTGCTCTAGAATGACCAAATGCAAAACCAAAGCAGATCCATGAAGATAAAGCTGGCTTGGTTTTCAATTGGTTTGCTATGTTTTATGGGATAAAGTTGCTATTTAGGACATGGCTGAGATAGCACAATACCTTGCTAGTGGACAGATTTTTACTTTATCCCTTATAATCAGGCATAGGCAAACTCGGCCCTCCAGATGTTTTGGGACTACAACTCCCATCATCCCTAGCTAACAGGACCAGTGGTCAGGGATGATGGGAGTTGTAGTCCCAAAACATCTGGAGGGCCGAGTTTGCCTATGCCTGCTTATAATGAACCAGCAGTCTCGTACTTGGTGTTGCTTGGGAATTCTAAGAAACCAAAAGAGTGGTGCAGTTGTGAAAGCTTAAGTCCAGTATTTTGATTCAAAATGGTATCCAACTGTATCCAAACATAGACAGAAACCCACTCCTTGATCTCAGGAACAATCAAGCAAAATTTGGTTACCACATCTTAAGAGGTGTCGAAGTGCACAGTGGCAGAACTTTCCAAAATGTATAGCTGATACAGAGGGCCCCGGGTTCAATGCTTGACTTCTCGGATACAAAGGCTTAGGTCATGGGTAGGCAAAATAAGGCCTGGGGGCTGGATCCGGCCCAATCGCCTTCTAAATCCGGCCTGCGGATGGTCCGGGAATCAACGTGTTTTTACATGAGTAGAATGTGTCCTTTTATTTAAAATGCATCTATGGGTTATTTGTGGGGCCTGCCTGGTGTTTTTACATGAGTAGAATGTGTGCTTTTATTTAAAATGCATCTCTGAGTTATTTGTGGGGCATAGGAATTCATTCATTATTTTTTTTCAAAATATAGTCTGGCCCCCCACAAGGCCTGAGGGACAGTGGACCCTGCTGAAAAGGTTTGCTGACCCCTGGCTTAGGTTGACCAAGAGATGTGAAAGACCAGTCCTTGAGAGCCATTGCCCAGTCACATGTTCTTTATCTTTGGGCCCACAGATTTTGCTGGACTACAACTCCCATCATCACCAGTTGGCTCATCCAGTGGTCAGGGATGATGGGAGCTGTGGTCCCACACAGAGAGGACTGGGGAGAGGGGCATATTTGGCTTCTCTATCACTGCACTGGAGATTAGTTGACTTTTTGCAAAAGTCAAAATTGTAGCAGCAGAAAGGAACCCGGCTGCAAGGGATGGAACGTTTGATCTTTGATCTGAATGTCTTTATTTATCACTAAGCTCTGGCCTGCTGTGGTTCCACAAAACCACCTTTTGGTTCAAGTTCGCAAGGAATAGAAAGAGAAAACAATAATAAAAAGCTTCCTTCAAGCCAACTATGCGTCTCTGCTCCTTCTTCCATCCAGCAGCATGGTCTGGAATGGAGCTCTCCATCTCAGTCTGTGGGTCTCCCAGTACATCCGCCACTGTGGGAAAGTGGCAATGAATTATCAGGGCAGTAAAGAAAAGACAGGGCAGATAATATTTCAACGCCAACCAAGTTCTTTGACAGCAGCTATTCTAAAGGCAATTACAACTTGTCGTTTTAGTTTTGCGTGTGCGTGTTGTTGTTGTTTTAAAAAATACGGCTGAAATGCTATGTGAAGGAGCACAACACAAACTGTACTAAAAGCCTTGGGGGGTTGGTGACCTCCCAGAAAGATAAACAGGTGCCAGCTAAAGCCCCATAGGATTGATTTTCTATGGCTAAGCTGGCATCCCGAGACATCTGTTTTGCCCTGTTTCAGAAAAACAGCATGAGCCATTGTCGGCCTTAACAGGAAGGAGCTGCCGTTTCTCATGAAATACGAATGCATTATGTGAAGTGTCAGGCTGCAGCAGATTGCTTCCTTTCTTTCTTCCTCTCCTCGCTCCCCCCCCCCTTCGGTTTTTTGCTTGGTCTTTACAGGCGGTAAGGAAATCTACACGGTTAGTGCAAAAAGGACGCACAGACTGACGCTCCCTCCTAGCATCCCAACCACCGATTTAAGTAATTCTTCTTCTTCAGAAAAGTGTGTCGTCCCCGGGAGAAAAGACATGCTCTGACAAATTAATCTCAAATCGCCAGAATATTTGGAAAGGAAACTGGTTAATCCCTCATGTGAGAGGTGGCTCCTTCGCTCTCAGCTTTTTTGGGGGGGGGCTAAGAGAGGGCCTTCTCTGTGGCAGCCCCTAAGCTGTCAAATGCCTTCCCCACAGAGCTGCATTGTACAGTTATCTGCGGACGCTGAAGATGCACCTCTTTCCCTTAGCTTTCGCCGCTTGAGGTATATATTTTGACAACCACTTATTTCTGTGATGTAAGCTTTTTAAAAGCTGTTTTTGACATTGTGCTTTAATGGTGTAACCCACACTGGGAACTTAGGGTGAGAAGGGTTAATAATAATAATAATAATAATAATAATAATAATACTGCAAGGATTGGCTGGACCTCAGGCCTGGGGACCAAAGGGCTTAACTGGCCTTTGAGATGCTTCTCAGACCCCATCCTCAGTCACACCCCTCCTGGTTCACAGTCTCCTCACGTGTGTTTGCCTGGTTGGTATGTGTCCCTGAACTAATTTTAGTCTTCAGGTGCTCGGCCGGGACCTATAAAAAGTAGCTTTTAATGTGCCTGTCCCTTTTCAAAGGGCTGGTTTTGACTAATATAAAGCCTTAAATGGCTCATGACCGCCATACCTCAAGGACCGCCAGTCTCCATATGAACCTACACCTCTGATGCCCTTCCTTGTGTGCCTCCTCCACAAGAAGTCCAGAGGGTGGCAACACGAGAACGGGCCTTTTCTGCTCCCCATCTGTGGAATGCTCCCCCCAGGGAGGCTCGCCTGGCACCTTCATTGTACACCTTTAGGCGCCAGGCAAAAACGTTCCTCTTCAACTAGGCCTTTGGCTGATGGACATCCAACACCCTTTTAAAATGTGTTGGGGAGGAGGGGATTATTGGGTTGTTCTTGTTCTTATTTTTGTATTTATTTTTATTATGTATTTTATTTTTTATATTGTGATTTTATTATGTATTTGGTTTTTTATATTGTGATTTTATGCTGGGAACTGCTCTGAGACCCGTGGCTATAGGACAGTATACAAATTTATGAAATAATAATATTTTATTCCCCCATGGAACAGTATTCCTGTCGAGATAAAACAGGTGTGCATTGTCTGCACTTTCCGGAAGGAGCCGGAGATGCTTTTGTTCTGACAGGCTTTCCCAGGATGGATAAATGAGTTGTTATAGGAAAAATAGAGAGTTTGGCTTTTGCTGCCCAACTCCCCAAGGGTCTGAGTCCCCTAAGTCCATGATGAATAGATGGAGGCAAGTTTCATAGAAAGCAAGGCAGATCTTTATTTTTCTCTTTATTATTCCCTCCCCTCCTAGCAAGGCGTTAAGAGAGACCCCAAACAATGGAGCGCAAACCCCTATAAAGACTTTGGAAATTGTGCACCCTGTAACCCAAGACCACCCCCCCCCAAACATCATACCTACATCACAGAAGGAGGTGGTCTGCAGCAGAAATTTGAGAGTGTTGCTTCTCTCCTGTCTGCCAGGATACCTGATAATGCCTTACTTAATTGCATTTTCTGGGTAGATTTAGTTCCTGAATCTCTTACAGATATTGATAGTTTGCTCAGCTTAACAGATACTTGCCAGACTGTATTTGCAGGGAGGTGCAGAGGCCCCTACAGTCCAAAGACAATTGGAAAGTTTTTCCCATTTCCTTCCTCCTTGCAGAGAAATATTTGAGGTCAATTTGGGAGAGTCAAAATGGCTTGCTCTCCTGCACTATTTCAGACACATGGTTTATATACTTATGTGTATCTGTTTGCCTTGTACATTTATGAACATTTATTCTATATTCGAGACCTTAGAATTCTTATAACAGGGTCTTCGTCACATGTACCCACTTGTTAGGGTTTTAAGTCCTGCTTCAAATATATTCGTTGTTTGTGTGTGTGTGTTTAACTGTTGCTATTTATATGTAAATCGCCTTGAGGTGGTGGTTTAGAAGGCGATTAAATACATCAATGATAATAATGTCACCATGCAAATATATAGCTAATAAAATGTAACATATGGGTCCCAAAAGGCAATATTTGGATTAAATGTAGGTCCCAGCCCTTAAAAGGTTGAGGATTACTGATCCACAGTAATATTGTATGCATTGGGCCTTTAAAAAACAAAAACTCACCCTGACAAGGCAGTTAAACAATTGCATGTAGGCTGGCCAATTTTTCAAAAATGCCTAAGTTTATAATGTAAAGCGTCTTTCCTCCCAGCGGAACACTTTTCTGAAGGAAAGGACATAGAATCTGAAACGGGCAAAGCGCCTTCTCTCAGAATTAGCGGGAAATGACTCCTCGACCTGCAGTTTGGGGGTTGAATTGTTTGGGGAGAGGACGGGGCTCGAACCCGTGTCTCTGCGGAGCCAGCCCCTGAGAGAGCCAGTTGGCCTCCTCAGCATCTCGCCTTTCCCATTTCGCTTCGGCCCCGCCCCTTTCTCGGGAAGGAGGGGTGGAGTTGGGGGAAAAGGCGAGGAGGGGGAGGCGCGTTCCTCCGCCACGCCGCAACACCCGATTGGCCGCTCCGCCGCCGCGCGCCAATGAGCATCTCCTTCGTCGCCTTCGCGAGCCGGCGGCAGGACGGGGGAGCGCGTGGGCGCCGTTGGCAGCCGCTGATTGGTCCGCGCCGGGCGCCGGTGGCGGAAACGGTTCCTGAGGCGACAGTTCGCCGTTTACCTCAGCCGCCTCCGCCGCCGTCGCGGTGCTGAGGGACTCGGGGGGATGCGGCGACCGAGTGGCCGCGGCGGCTTCCCGCCCCTGGCTTCTCGCTCCTGGCCGTTGTCGCCGCTCTCTCTGCTCCTCCTCGTGTGCGGCTCGGGCCTGGCGACGGGAGCCGAGGAGGGCGCTGTCACTTGCGGCTCGGTGCTGAAGCTGCTCAACACCCGGCACAACGTGCGGCTGCACTCGCACGAGGTCAAGTACGGATCCGGTGAGGAGACGACTCGGGCGGGAGGCGAGGCGAGACAGAGGAAGGGAGGGCGGCGGCCGGAATCGGTTTCAGAGCGGGGGAAAAAGAGGAAAGAGCCGCGCGGCTGCCGGGAGGAAATGAAACCCCTCTCGGCCCCAGGCGGAGGCTGTGGGGCGGGTTAGACACCCGAGGGCCCGTCAGAGCCCGGCATCGTGTTCCCAGCTAGTGGCCTTCAGAGGAAGGATGCCATTAGCAGTACAGTGGTATCTCGGGTTACATACGCTTCAGGTTACATACGCTTCAGGTTACAGACTCCACTAACCCAGAAATAATACCTCGGGTTAAGAACTTTGCTTCTGGATGAGAACAGAAATCGCACAGCGGCAGCAGGAGGCCCCATTAGCTAAAGTGGTGCTTCAGGTTAAGAACAGTTTCAGGTTAAGAATGGACCTCCAGAACAAATTAAGTTCTTAACCAAAGCTATCACTGTAGTGGCATAGGTGCTGGGGGGCCCGAGCACCAGTGCCAGATTTACGTATAAGCTAAACAAGCTATAGCTTAGGGCCCCGTTCTCTTCAGGGGCCCCAAAAAAATTAAAAGGAAAAGAAAAACTGGATGTACATTTCCAAAATATAGGATAAAAAAATATTTAAAAACCTACATACAGCAATAGTGTTTTGTGTTGTGTAGGCTCCTATGATGTAAGTAAAGGGCCCCGCCTGCTAGCCTTCTCCCTAAAATATCACTGGTTTGCTCATTTCTATATATAGGGTGCCTACATTCTGCGTATTTTGTTATGTGCAAGTGGCTTTAGATATCTATTAGGTCCATAATTACCATATAGCATATATTCAACACAAAAAACAGCGACAATTTGTTGTTGACAAAGGACAGCTGGACATATAAAGGGTCCCATTACCTTCAATAGCTTAGGGTCTCATCAAACCTAAATCCGGTCCTGCTGAGCGCCCACAAAATTCCCCATGAAGTGGCTGGGCACCCACAAATTTGAGTGCCAGGGCCATGCACACTGCATGGCACCCATAGCCCAGGGCACCCACAGCCAAGCTGGCACTCCTGAGTATTGATGTTGATAATGTTTAGTCCTCCTCATCAGCCTAAACAGGTTCCCAGAGCATGGGTGTAGGAGGTGCGCCCCCCCCCCCCCCGCATCAAGTAAGTAAATAAAAATACCTATTTTTAGTAGAAATGCAATTTCTACCAAAAGTAGAAATTGTAGAAATATTTTGATGGATTTTTCTGAGCCCTTTGGGTCAAAAGAAAGCAGTTTAAAGCAGCTGACATTTCATTCTGAATCTGCTTGGCAGAGGATAATTAATGACAGGTGGCTGTCCTGCACCCCCCAACATAAATCATGGTCATGTCCCAGAGCAACTTGGGAGATGCCCATGATAAAACAGCCCTCTTCCCTCAGGCTTTTACAGTCAGAAAATGAGTAAACCATAAGGAAAAAAGGCATCAGGAGGAAGGAGGAAAAAACATACCGACAGGCCCTGAACATACCGACAGCGACAGGCCCTGAAAAGGCTCCCAGAGCGGTTTAGGAGGTATTGGTGATAAAACAGGCGGTGCCCACAGACTTCTCAGTGGCAAATGGCAGAACCCCAAAAGGAAAAAGGGATCAAGAGGGAGGAGGAGGAGGAAGCGAACATGGCCATGGTGTTTTACAAAAGAACAGGTATGGCAGGTATGCCCTGCCCCAAGGGTGTCTGAAGTGTAAAACAGACACAGGGAAACAAGTTAGGGAAAGGAGAAATGGAGGTGTGGGGAGAAAATGTGGCCATTTCAATTATGCACACTTTGATTTGGTCACCACGATACAGGGGTAGCTAGTGTGGTGCCCTCCAGTTGCTGCTGGACTACAACTCCCATCAGCCCCAGCCAGGGTCACAGTTGTAGTCCAGCAGCACCTGGAGGGCACCATGTTGGCTTACCCCTGTAGTAAGATATAGGGACATGGTGAATGAGGGAATGTTCATTACAGAGGGAACAAGGGAAGGGAAGAAGGGGCAAGGTGAGGCAATGGATAGAGATGAGATTGGGAAGGTGGGTCCTATTGTGTTCAAAATAGGTCACTTAGGCAGAACAGAACAGGATGGTGGCTGGTACCCATAGGGGCTGGTCAGGTGGAAGCCCAAAGAGTAGGCAGAACTAGAGCCAGTGAGAGGTAGAGTCATCTAATGCTAAACTACTTACACACTTTACCTTCCAATTCTATGATTCTCTGATTCACTCAAAGAATTCTGGGCACTGTAGTTTTCCCCTCACCTAGATACAGTGGTACCTTGCAAGACGAATGCCTCGCAAGACGAAAAACTCGCAAGACGAAAGAGTTTTTCGTTTTTTGAGTTGCTTCGCAAGACGAATTTCCCTATGGGCTTGCTTCGCAAGACGAAAACGTCTTGCAAGTTTGTTTCCTTTTTCCTATGGGAAACCGTTTCAATGCATTCCTATGGGAAACCGTGCTTCGCAAGACGAAAAATTCGCAAGGCAAAAAAACTCGCAGAACGAATTAATTTCGTCTTGCGAGGCACCACTGTACAGTTCCCAGCACCCTTAACAAGTTACAGTTCCCAGGCTTCTTTGGGGGGAAATAATGTGCTTAGAATGTATCAGGGGCTTATGGCAACTGCTGAAGTTTGCATGGTGAAAGCATTAACCACTGAATAGGTTTCTCCACCAGGAGCTTATCTGATCTTTTATAAAGAGCATAAGAAGAGAGATCTGCTAGATCAGACCTAAAGGTCTTAATAATCTGACATCCTGTTTCCTACGCTGCCCCCAGCCAGATACCTTTGCATGAAACTTATCAACATGCAGGACAATAAAGTAATGGATATCTTCGCTGATAGACTGCTTCTGAACAGGGAGCTTTTGCCTATTATGGCTAATAGCTGCTTATTGACCTGCCTACAAGGAATATATATATATATATATATATATATATATATATATCAAGGACATATGATACGAAGAGTCCCCCTGGATCAGGTGTGGAGATGCATCTTGTTCAGCATTCTGTTTTCAACAGTAGCCATACAGATGTTGCTAGGGGGAACTCACCAGCATTAGTAGACCCTTTGTTTGTGTACACATGCATGTTTGTCTCCAGCACCCTGGTATAGACGTTTCTGTATTCTTTTCTAAGTTTACATCCTGTATTATTACCAAAGCCTCAAGGCAGCTAGTTCCAGTACATACAAAAGTATATAATAAAATATTTGTACACGGAAATGGAATTTAGCTGTCATGGTTAATTGCTCCCATTGGACATAGAAAGTTTAGAAACATTGATTAAATTTATTATTTTTATCCTGCTTTTCTGTCTGAGGACACAGGCTGCACAAAAACATAACTGAAGCATACACAACAATCATAAAAAGAAATAAATTGCAGCATATAAAAGCCAAATTCAAAATAGTAAGTTAAAATCCAAATAAAGCTTAATAATGGCAGGGGGGAAACCTTGCAAACCAAAGGCATGCTGAAGCAAAAAGAGAAGGGGCCTCTCTGTAAAAGAGGGGGGATGTTCTGCTTTTTTGTTTGTTTTTTGAAGAGAGCAGTGTTCTCAGGAAAGAAAGAACAAGCAGGTGGAGCAACCTCACTTGGCCCAGTTTTATGACAAAGTCTTATTACCTGCCTCTGTATCTGCACACAATGACTATATAGCAATTGTTTTGTTTATAGGAAGTGGTCAACAGTCAGTAACTGGAGTTGAAGTTTCTGATGATGCTAACAGCTATTGGCGGATCAGAGGCAAAACTGATGGGTCCTGCCAGCGAGGAATGCCTGTAAAGTGTGGGCAAACAGTACGCCTTACCCATGTTAATACAGGGAAAAACTTGCACACCCACCACTTCCCATCACCACTCTCCAATAATCAGGTAAAACCAGAGCTTGTCCTTCATACTTGTTTACTTATTTTAAGTGTCTCAAAAAATGTAAGCAAATCAAAATGGAGTTTACTCTTAAATTGAATTGGAAAGTTATGAAGGCATGAAATATCTATATATTTAGGAACAGATTAAAATATCAGTTGTGCTTTTCCATATGTAGTATACAATTTTATTATAAAGATATGCCATTCAATTCTATGCAAGTTTACTCAGAAATAAGTCTCAATGCAGAATTGCTTAGGTCTCTTGCTATGTGTTATATCCTCTTCTACTTAATTTCTCTCTTGATGCAGAAGAGAATGTGATTTGTAGAGGGGTGGCCCAGATAACACTTCTTAAGTATGCAGAAAGTGGTTGTTGCTGTGGCTTAGGTTGTATTCATAATGGTGGACTATTGGTAACATGCCCCAAATTCACACTGGTATATGTTAAAGGCTGGTTCTTAGATGTATAACAGAAGATAACCTTGTCCTAATCTGTAGTTTATGAACTTCTTCCATTGTACAGTGGTGCCCCGCAAGACGAATGCCTCGCAAGACGAAAAACTCGCTAGACGAAAGAGTTTTCCGTTTTTTGAGTCGTTCCGCAAGACGAATTTCCCTATGGGCTTGCTTCGCAAGACGAAACGTCTTGCGAGTTCTTGCGAGTTTGTTTCCTTTTTCTTAAAGCCGCTAAGCCGTTAATAGCCGCTAAGCCGTTAATAGCAGCTAAGCCGTTAATAGCCGCTAAGCCGCTAATAGCCGTGCTTCGCAAGACGAAAAAACCGCAAGACGAAGAGACTCGCGGGACGGATTAATTTCGTCTTGCGAGGCACCACTGTAGTTGCTATTTACTTGCTGTGGAACATGAATACATAGAGCAGAGAGAAAATCTGAGTGGCTTCTCTGCAGTACTGTACAGAACAATCTCCCATGACTCTAGAATCTGTGATGTGGTTAATGAAATGTCATTTAGTATTCATATAGTAATTTAAAATGTTCAAAATGCTTCAAATAAGATCTCTTATCTGACCTTTACTATAATGTTTTGCAGCTGGTTAAAACCAAAACAAGTAAAATAGTTTATAGAGGAATTAGAACCAGTAAAATAGTTCAAGAAAGAAACAGAATTCTATAGATTATAGTGGGTCCTACAAAACAAATAGCTTAAATGTCAAAAGGCAGGGCAAATACTAATACCCCTTACCCAGTATTATTATTATTCCTGTGTTACAGTAGATAGTCTGAAGGATTGTGGCTGGATTAAAGATACTGTACCTACCAGGTCCAAGGCAAATGCAAGATGTTATCTGTGGGCTTTGCACTTCTATCCTTCATAGTTGTTTTGTTCTTATTTGATCATAAGCAATCACTGATAATGTACTTCATTTCCCACTTCCAATTCCTGACTGTTTCAGTAACACTTGGTTTTGGCATTTAGATTCTAAAAAACAGGGTTACATTTCAGGTGTCAGGAAGCTTTAGCTCTCCAGATGTTGCTGAACTACAACTCCAATCAACCCCAGCAAGCATGGTCAGTGACCAGGGATGATAGGAGTTGTAGTTCAGCAATATCTGGAGCAGGCGTAGGCAAACTCAGCCCTCTAGATATTTTGGGACTACACCTCTCATCATCCCTGACCACTTGTCCTGTTAGCTAGGGGTGATGGGAGTTGTAGTCCCAAAACATCTGGAGAGCCGAGTTTGCCTATGCCTGATCTGGAGGGTCAAGTGTCCCCTATACTCTGTTATATTTGTTGTAGCCAATTCTAATCCTACTCAGAGTGGACCCATGGAAATTAATAAAAATGACAAATTTAATTCCATTAATTTCAGTGGGTCAACCTTGAGTAGAATACAACACGTTGCATTATTATTTTGAAGTGGGTACCAGATCATTTTATCATTTCCATATACTACTGTCATTCTGCTTGTGTGATGTCACACACACAACACACACGCAAACAATATCTACCCCCACCCTTTTTGTTCTTATAGGAAGTTAGCGCCTTTGGTGATGATGGAGAAGGAGATGACTTAGATGTGTGGACAGTGCAATGCAGTGGGACATACTGGGAGCGAGACGACGCAGTACGTTTCAAGCACATAGGAACGGATGTGTTCCTTACAGTAACAGGCGAACAGTATGGCCATCCAATCAGGGGACAGCGGGAAGTCCATGGCATACATTCTCCTAATCATCACAACTACTGGAAGGCTATGGAAGGTGTTTTCATTAAGCCCAGCTTGGACTCTACAAAGCACGATGAGCTCTGAATGTGTGGTCGACATTTTATGTTAGAGTCCACCAAAGTGTATGAGGTGGTTCCTTTCTTTAAACACCACCCTCATTTTCCAATATTGTTAAGACACTGGAATATATTTACAGGTCAATGTTTTCATGAGTAACTGCAATTTTGGTGAATTCAGACCGAAAAGAAGCTAGATTTGCTGTTTGCGCCCCCATCTATTTTCAAAAGTCATTTCCTTTTTCTTATCTCATTCCTTCTTTCCCTTAACTAAGAAAATAGTCACTTGCTGTGTAAACAATCTAATCCAAAGTGCAATAAAACTTAAATTTTTGTAATTCCTAAGTTTTACGTAAACTCATTAAAAATATATGTATGGAAACCTTGCTTTTAGCAACAACCAGAAGGTGTGTGGGGTGTATGTGTGCTATAATGTAAGTCTAGGAAGAGATAAAAAGTTTTGTAGATAAAATACTTTATAATCCTGCCAAAATATCTGTAGTTCAGTCCTATTCTTTTTAGCTCCCATTATGCATCATTTGCTGCTAGCGTTCATTTGTATCTCTTGGGAAATATGTAGATGAGTATTTTGGAGTAAAGGAATTTTTAAAAAGTAGTTACATTTCACTAGTGAAGGGAAGGGGAAATTTGCTATGTGGAAGACCATCCTAAGGTGGTTTCATACTGTTGACTAAATACACTTCTTTGTACAGCTTGGGTCAGTTTCATTTAATACCTAGTACCTTTCCCCTCTCCATTTTGTATACTTAACATTAAACAGGAGCCTAGCTAAAGGAAAGCCAAATATACTTTATGAGCACATACACAATCTGGAACCCAGTGACTTCCCCTTCACAAAGTGATTGATATTTATATATATTGAAAAGGCAGATCCTTGCACAACTAGTCTTTATTCTGACTAGGGGTGGGTCATTAGGTTACTCTGCTACCCCAACATTGCCCCCATTTATATGTGAGCTGAGTCATGTGGCTGCACTGCACTCATACCCATTTTTTCCCCAGGAGGCACAAGTATCACTGGGTAGAACTGATGTTCTTAGGTTGTGCTCTTGACAAGGACAACAGAAGCTGTGATGGACAGCACCTGCATGAGCCTGGATGGATTCTGAGATGAGCATTCCTTTTGGATAGGGTGGCCAGAGGCTGGAGGCCTTATTGAGAGCCAGTGCCTCACTTTCTGAAGGGCAGTGGATGACCACACTTATAGAGTACAGTGCATATGTGTTCCATCAGAAGTTACTAAGTAAAATAGAAGCAGCTTTTGACCACTTGTGAGGCTGGGAGTGCTGATGGCATGGAACTCTAGGTTTATTATGCAATTTGAAAAAGTCCAAATGGGAACTCTGTGTTCCTATGTCAGAAGGCAGTGTTTTCCTTGCCCTGGATTTTCCCTAACTCTTGGTAGAGAGCAAGGTTGATGAAATGTTCTTGGCAATGCCAGCATTATTATTTTTTGGCCAGCACCATTCCAAAAATTTCTGAAAAGTCCCTCATTTCCCTTTTCACTACCATGCATGTCAATGAAAGAAACAGAAGCATTTTTACTTCCAGAATTGTCTTGCTAGTAGGCACCATCAAGCAAGTTATACAAGCCTGCCATGTAGGAGGGCTTTCTAGCCCCCCCCCCCCAAATATGCTTCAACTAGCTAGGACAATGGGCCCATACCCCAAGAGGGCTTTCAGCTGGAAGGTCTGATTTCTGAGCTGGTTGACCTGCAGTAAAGGACCACTGGGGTAACTGATCTGTCAAAGGGGAAGGTCCAACGATGGGCACCAAGAGACAACAGAAAGGTAAGTCTCACCAAGAGGTAGAGATCACAATCACCATCACTAGACTCCACACGGAGGGGGACCATAGATTGCTGTTACAGTGTTGGCTTTGTATATAGAAGATCCCAGGTTCAAATCCCTAGCATCACCAGTTAAAGAAGATCAGGTAGCAGATAATGGGAAAGACCTCCCTGTGGGATCCCACAGAGCCACTGCCAGTCAGAATAGACAATACTAGGCTTGGATAATTAAACCTGGTATAAAGTACTTTACTGTAGGATTAGCAGTGGGCATTGCTCAAATCAGCCTTCTTTTTCCTTAGCAGAGGATGGGATCATCTTAAGGCTAGGTCTAGTTTTCCTTCCAAAGATACATACTCTCCCTATAGGTTATTTTTCTACATTAACACAGACTTCTTAATACAACACTAATTGCATACAGCACCAGGAGATTTCACTCTATTTTATTAGTGACATCATTTATCCCATTTCAATGTGCTGTAGTATGGCCAGCAATAGCTAGGGATTTTCTGAGTTTCTGTTGCCCCTTCATGAACCTATAAAGAAATTTCTCCTGTAATAGCCTGTTGTAATCATTTTGCTTTTTTATTATTCTGAGATGGATATGAACTGTTCTCTGTTCCCACTTAAGAAGGATCCAATTGGACTAAGGGGGTCATTTGAGGCACAGCCTTTCACTCTCCAGAAAAGATTAGCTGCACTGGAGTGTTTCATGGACTCATAACTTCCAGGTCAGTAGCCAGTATGCTGAATCAAGTCACTTGGAATTGAAGTTATGGCCGTAATACGGATTTATATAAATTTTAAGCCATTCATTGATGACTTAAAAGTAAAGTGCTGGTCAATCGATGAAAACGTCTTTAATCAATTGACAGCCACACCAGATACCAATTGCTACAATTTTAAACCACATTGTACTGAAATGTGTTGCTTTGCTTCATCTACTATAGATTTGGAAGGTCTTGTTTGCTTTGCAATTTGGACTCGTCTTAGGATATCATAACTAAATTTGACCTGATGGTTCTTGTGATAGAGGAGCAGTTTTCATCTCCGGAGGCTGTTTTGAATCAAGATGGTAGACTGAACCTTTCAAAATTGCATTGAATTTTTTGGTTTCTTAGAATTCTCCAATGACACTGGGCAAAAGGCTGTTGTCCTCTATATGAATTCCCAATAATTTATCTGTATACCTGTTTCAGTTGCTTCCTTGAAAGAAGACTGTACTGCACTTCTACCTTGATATGAATGGACTTGCACCACTGCCTCTAAGTGGTACTGCAATGGTAGTATATAATACGTTCTGCATATTGATACTTCAGTTAACTCATTTTCTGCCAGGATTCCCTGTATTTGCCTTTCTGATCTTGTAGAAATTGCCAAAGGCTTTGTTGCTAGAGAAAGTAGATATTGGTTTACAAAGGCACTCCAAATAATACCAACTGATTGATCTCTTAATACACACCATTGTTTTAATGAACACTCTAATCAGTAATAATCACATTTAAAAATAATCATCTCAATCTAACATGAGAGAGAAGTGTGTGTGTGTGTGAGAGAGAGAGAAAGAGAGAGAGAGAGAGGAAAAAACCTTTTATTTCCAGCTAGGGTCAGTGGTTGTTATGCATTGCCAGTTGCCTGCAGCTAGTTGGATATCCATTTCGCACTGATTCAACTGAAAATACATGAAAAGCAGCTGGGACTGCATACGCAGAAGCAACTGAACAGTTAGTCAGCATTAGGGATGGGGAAGAAGTTTCTCCTACTCCAGTCATCTATTCAAAAGTGAGTTTTGGAAAAATATATCTATATAATGTTCCCTTGCCTGCAATGATGCTGCTGGCTTGGCCTCATTGCTGGCTGTGTTACCTCAGCGGAAACTGCTCCTGTCCTTCAGCAATGAAATCAACAGCCGCAGCCGGGAGCACGTTTAACAGCTGGACTGCAGAGCTCTTTACAGCGGCAGCAGCGGCTTGCTTGGTGTCTGGTTTACTGGGCTGGCACGTTTGCTGAAGTTTTTTGGTCGGGTTCCTTGCTAGCAGCTGCAGAATTAGCCAGCAAATGCTGTCAGGTGTAAAGGCTTCCAGGGTTTCCCAGTTGATGCTCTTATAAAGGTCTTGTCTAGTTCTTACCATTCACCCTCTCCTATACTATGAGCTATGAGCGTCATGTGTCCCCCACACCCTACCCCAGTATTTTTATTACATAACCCTCAAGTGTCCTGGTTTTCCTGGGACAGTCCCGGAATTACAGAAGCCACCTCGGTTTCTGATTTGATCCTGGAATGTCTCGGTTTTCCTTTTTCCTTCCCTCTACATCTCGGAGAACAATTAAGAGTGGTGTGTGTGTGTGTAGGTGCAAAAAAGAGAGTCGTATTTATACTGAAAATAAAATACCTGCACCAAATGAAGGTAATGATGAAACTGGTATATGAAGCCATTCCTATAATGTTGAAGGAAAAGGTCACTGATCCACTTTAAATTCTTTAATTGCAATGCTTTGGCAGCCAGCCATGTCTTAGGAAACACACAGAGCGTTTATTCCTTTATTGTAGATGTCTACAGTGGTACTTTAGGTTAAGTACTTAATTCGTTCCAGAGGTCCGTTCTTAACCTGAAACTGTTCTTAACCTGAAGCACCATTTTAGCTAATGGGGCCTTCTGCTGCTGCCGTGCCGCCGCTACGCGATTTCTGTTCTCATCCTGAAGCAAAGTTCTTAACCCGAGGTACTATTTCTGGGTTAGGGGAGTCTGTAACCTGAAGCGTCTGTAATCTGAAGCGTCTGTAACCCGAGGTATCACTGTACTCATAAATAAGTCTCACTGTATTCAATTGAGCTTGGTCTCAGGTAACTGGGTAAAGACTGTGCAGCCTTACACTGCAATCTTAAGCATTTTTACTCAGAAATAAGTCTCATTGAGTTCAATAGGATTTACTCTCTGGTATGTTCCTGATAAATCTCTGTTTCCATCATCATTATTATATTACACCTTTCTCTTTGACTTAACACAGCTTAGAGCCAAAATTTTACTTCATTCCATTCATCTTCTGAAGGTGTTGTACACGATCCCTTCCCTCACACATTATTTCTTTACAACAATCTTGCAAGGTAGGTTAGGGGAAGAGGTTGTAATTGGCTCAAGATGACAGATATAGATGTGTACATGAAGTCTGTGTGTTCGGTGAGATCAAACACAGGAGAAGCTTCCTGATGGAGACTAGGATATCCCTATTTTCATTGGAAAAATGTTGGCTGGTATGTTATAATATCACTTTATAATCCATGCAGCTCCATGCAGTTTCCACCGTGGCCGCTAGTTGGCGCTGCTCTATTTCCTTTATGCCTCGCCTGGCATGTGAGTGATCTGACATAATTGCCTGCCTCCGTGAACCATGAAAAGCTCGCTTGTGTTGTTATGTGCGGGACATTCATGAGAATGTTGCAGGTTTGGCAACCCCCACCTGCACTTCAGCCATGCTCGCTTGGACCGCTCGCAAATTTATACATGGGCAGGGTGGGAACGGCCTCGTCGCGGCATCTACTTCCTTTTCTCGGCTTTTGCCAAAGGTACCAAGGCTCTCAAAATGTATTTGGCTGCCTCTCTCTCGTCACCTCGCAACTGCCAGAAGTCGTAGCCAAACGCAGCTCTTTAAAAGCGGAGTTCAAAATGTTGGGAGCCCGCCATTCAATCATGCATCAGGCCTTTTCCTAGAACTAGTCCCAACCAAAACAAGAAGCCTGAAGCCAAAACCTAGAGTAGTCTGGTTTGCTGAAAAGTCATTTCATTTGAATCCTCTGCCAGTGCTTGTACATTAGACGGACGAGGCTGTAATCGAATATACGCTGCCTTGGAAGCAAGCCCCATGGAAGTCAACGTGGCTTCTGAGTTAAATACACACAGGAACAGACCACAAAAGATTTGGAGTTTTAATTGAGTCTGGTTTATTTATATATCCTTGCAATTACTACACTCACAGTGGGCTCACAACTGATAAAAGCCTACAGCAGTTCTTTAAGGTCCTCACCAAACTTTTTACAAATCAATGAGTCGTCAAAACTAACAGGCAGGGAACAGACCGCCTGAGGAATTAATACAACACTCGATTCCTAATAATGCATTGCGCAACCCCCACAGCATTCAAAATCGAAAACTGCAACTCATTTCTGCAACCGGGGGGGGGGGGGGGAGAGAATCACCGGTGAAGGTGTAGATAAGTTGTGCGTGTTAACAGGTGCAAGAAAGACATTTTAACACAGTTTAAAAGTTAGAAACTCCTAGAGAAATGCAATCCTTAGAAGCAAGAACCAACAGTCACCAAATATAAAATGCACAAGGCAGAACAAGAGCATAAGCTTTTTTATTTTAAAAAAACAACAAACTCGCCAGAGCTGTCAGATTTATTTATTTGAAATAGTAATAATAATTCTAGCAGAAGGGAAACATTTATTATTTTGTGTGTGTGTGTATGTGTGTGCATCACATGAAGTTTTATAAGGTATGGTAAAAAGGTAAAGGTAAGTACGGCTAAGTCTAGTCAAAGGCGACTATGGGGTGCTCATCTCGCTTCAGGCCGAGGGAGCTGGCGTTTGTCCACAGACAGCTTTCCGGGTCATGTGGCCAGCAGGACTAAACAGCTTCTGGTGCAACTGGACAGTGACAGAAACCAGAGCGCACAGAAATGCCATTTACCTTCCCACTGCAGCTGTACCTATTTATCTACTTGAGCTGGCGTGCTTTCGAACTGCCAGGTTGGCAGGAGCTGGGACAGAGCAACAGGAGCTCACCCTGTCACGGGGATTCGAACCACCGACCTTCCAATCGGCAAGCCCAAGAGGCTCAGTGGTTTAGACCACAGCACCACCACCCGCGTCCCTGTTATAGGTACGGCACAATTTTCCAAAAACATCGCCATGTCTGCCACAGGTGCACCACCTTTTAATAGACATAATGCAATAGGAGGGGGAAGGGATGGCATGGGAACAAATGGGCAAACAAACTCAAAAGTGGTTTATGGTGTTGCTGCTCCTATGACAAACAGCAAGAATGAAAGCAAAGAAGTACAGAGGCCATGTTTAAGATTTGCTAGGGTCTCTTCAGTTTTTGTCCCCATACCATGGAATACTCTTTAACAGGATGTTTCCCTAGCTTTAGGCCTTGATGAGGAAGATAATAGCCTTGTAGGATAGAGCCAAAAGTCCAATAACCCAACAGCGAGCTTCCCATAGCAGCTAGTCAAATGCCCTCAAAAAGTTAGCAGTCATGGCTCCACATGGCTTTTGCTGTTTAGATCAGTTGCCCAACATCTGATATCCAGTGGCATGCTGTCCCTCTGATCTTGGGATTCTGTCTGGTCATCATTAAGGAGGGAAGGGATCTGTCATTTTGGAGTCTCCTCGGTTTCCAATCTTCAGTCCTGTTCTCCATTTTCCCCTAGATATATATATTTTTTAATTCCCTTGAAAATCCTTCAGTATTTTACTGCAAATTTCTCCAAACAGGCACATTTTTTTTTGTATGCAGTTTTAACTAAACATACACATTGTTGCAAGAAACGCACACTCCAACAAATGCATTTTTGTATGTTATTTTCATAAATATATTCATTTTTATGTACACTTCCCCAAGCATACAGTTTTGTAAAGATCAGCTAGAGAACTGCATACCAAAGTATGGCTGTTCGGTTCTCATATTGTTTCAGAAAGTGCAAACTTGAAAAATTCAGCTTCAAATGCGAACTAAATTCAATTTCTACCCCATTAATGTTGTATTTTTAATTTTGTTTTTAAGTTGCAATCATTCAACTTGTTTTTATTATTGCTTGTAAGCCGCTCCCCTTGCCTGGGGAGGGCGGGGTATAAATAAAAAATTATTATTAGTATTATTATTATTAGTAGTATTAGTAGTAGTAGTAGTAGTAGTATTATCTCTTGTCGTCACAGCTAATCATGAATGTGCCTGATCCCCCTTTGAAGCCATCTAAGAGGCCCATTACTGCATGTTAAGGTATCCTTGTGTTTTCCTGAGGGTATAACCCTCTTTGAAGTGCTGTTCTAGTGTGGTTTAAAGACAGAGACCCCAAAGAAGAGAGACCCTTGAAACTGCTCATCAGTGGCACTTGGGCACCTGCTTGAGCCGACACAATGGCCGCCAGGGGACACCTTCCCAATATGGTGAGAGGGTGTTATTTTTCTACGTGAATTGTAGTAATTGCCGCATTTTCCGTGTATAAGACAGTATTTTTTCCTTAGAAAGAAACAGTGAAAAATTGCGGGTCGTCTTATACACAGATAGCATAGTGGGGACGGGAGATTGGTGGCAGCAGCCAGCAGGAGATTGGCATCGGCGATTGGGCGTGTGAGTGGTTGCTGTGTCAAGGCCTGTGGCAGTGGCAAGGCATGCAAAGGTCTGTGTTTTTCGTCAAGTGAGCAGGTAGGCTTTTGGCGGTGTGCGTACAGAGCGTACGATTTTCAGTGCAGGCTGTAGAGCGATTGGGCAATCTCTCCCCAAAGAAAGCTCCACGACTCTGGGCACCCCCCTAATAATAATAATAATAATAATAATAATAATAATAATTTATTATTATTCATACCCCGCCCATCTGGCTGAGTTTCCCCAACCACTCTGGGCGGCTTCCAATCAAGTGTTAAAAACAATACAGCATTAAATATTAAAAACTTCCCTAAACAGGGCTGCCTTCAGATGTCTTTTAAAGATAAGATAGCTGCTTATTTCCTTCACATCTGAAGGGAGGGCGTTCCACAGGGCGGGCGCCACTGCCGAGAAGGCCCTCTGTCTGGTTCCCTGTAACTTCACTTCTCGCAATGAGAAGTGGCATTGGCGCTGGATCTCAGTGTCCAGGCTGAACGATGGGGGTGGAGACGCTTCTTCAGGTATACAGGAGCAAGGCCGTTTAGGCTTTAAAGGTCAGCACCAACACTTTGAATTGTGTACTTTTGAAACGTACTGGAGCCAATGCAGATCTCTCAGGACCGGTGTTATGTGGTCCCGGCGGTCACTCCCAGTCACCAGTCTAGCCACCACATTCTGGATTAATTGCAATTTCCGGGTCACCTTCAATGGTAGCCCCACGTAGAGCGCATTGCAGTAGTCCAAGCGGGAGATAACTAGAGCATGCACCACTCTGGTGAGGCAGTCCACAGGCAGGTAGGGTCTAGCCTGCGTACCAGGTGGAGCTGGTAGACAGCCACCCTGGACACAGAATTGACCTGCGCCTCCATGGACAGCTGTGAGTCCTTAATGACTCCCAGGCTCCACACCTGGTCCTTCAGGCGCCACAGTTACCCCATTCAGGACCAGGGAGTCCCCCCCTGCCCCCCCAAAACAGTACTTCTGTCTTGTCAGGGACTCAACCTCAATCTGTTTTTTGTTGCGGTCCCCCAAAATAGGTGTCATCTTATATGCGTTATACATGTGTATAATACATGTATAATATAATATAATATAATATAATATAATATAATATAATATAATATAATATAATATAGCTGCAGCTGTACATTGGCATGTGCACCTTTTATTCGTTCACTTTATTTAACAAAATTTGTACAGCGGCACCTCAGTTTTCAAACGCGCCTCGGAACTCGAACAGGAAACGCGGCTTCCATTTTGAGTTTTCCATACTGAGGCTAGCCTTTTTGAGGCTTCCATTTTCGGTTTTGAATGTTTCAGAACTCGAACAAACTTCCAGAATGGATTATGTTCAAAAACCGAGGTACCACTGTATATACCGCTTAACTGCAGGAGGGAACCCTAAACGGTTACAAGAAATATAAAAATGATCAATAAAATAAAAGTTAAAACAACTGGAAGCGTTTCCAATAATTAAACGAACATCAAAAAGAGATTAAAACACACCAGTATCTACATGTCTCAAAACAATGTTTTAAGCAGACATTGAAGGCTCCTGCTTGATGCCAATTTAGCCTCTTTTTATTAATTTTTTTTGCAGGAGTGATGCATACATATCTTGTGGCCGTGAATTTCTTAAATTCATACCTACTGCGTGAGGTTAAAGTGTCTAAATTTTTCTTGGTTCTGCATCTAGGCGTTGGGAATTGGAGCCTCCGTTTCCTGAGCAGACCAAGATCGAACCTGCCTCCACGCTCAGCCGTTGATTGCATTAGATAACACTGGCTTTGCTGCTTTCCATGGATGGTGCCTTGCTTCTTGGCTAATTAGATACTTGTGAACAGCATAAAAATGTGGTAAATAAGCGAAATCTATATCTATTGAGTGAGGGTGGGGAGAGATACTGCACACAGACATTACGTTTCTGCTTCATTAGAGATTTCATGGCAATGTGATCCAGATAAATGGTCTGTGTGCACAGCTATATCTAAAGTAACACTGCAGGCTATATTTATCCCTCGAAGTGCTAAATATAGTGGCAATTAGCCAAGCTCTCGATACCCTGCAACAGAGCACTCCCAAGCCAACCATCCACACTCGCTTTCCCCCAAGGAGCCACAACCAAAAGGCCCATCTGCTATGCAGATGCCACGGGTGCCCAGAGGCACACGCAACCCCCAACTGAACTCAAGTTATGGGGCTTTGAGCTCATCCTGGGAGCCGCCAGCTTGGCTAATGTCCCAAGTTTGCCGGCCAGCTGCAGTTGCTCAGCAGGATACATTCCCCCCCCCCATTTACCGTATTTTTTGCTCTATAAGACTCACTTTTCCCCTCCTAAAAAGTAAGGGGAAGTGTGTGTGCGTCTTATGGAGCGAATGCAGGCTGCACAGCTATCCCAGAAGCCAGAACAGCAAGAGGGATTGCTGCTTTCACTGCGCAGCGATCCCTCTTGCTGTTCTGGCTTCTGAGATTCAGAATTTTTTTTCTTCTTGTTTTCCTCCTCCAAAAACTAGGTGCGTCTTGTGGTCTGGTGCGTCTTATAGAGCAAAAAATACGGTAGATGTTTTATTCCGTTTAAAAAAAAAAAGCCACTTGATTTCAAAACAGCGACAACCAGCTCTCAGACCAGTTTACCAAAACAATGACATTATCAGTAATGCCAGTTGAAAACAAGTATTTCTAAACGTTCCAGAATAATACTTAAAATCAACCATAAGCTTAAAAACCAGATTAAAACGCCTCTCAATGTTCCACATGTCTGGATAGGCTTGCAAAAAAAATAAAAATGATTTTAGCAGGTGCCGGAATGAGTACAGTGAAGGCAGGTGTCAACAGGCAGGGAGTTCAAAGTGTAGATGCTGCCCCACTGAAAGATCAGTTTCTTGCAAATGCTGAATGGGTATTAATGTGGCACCTGTAATACCACCAGTTCTGCATATTGAAGCAATCAAGTGGGCATATTTGGAGCAAGGTGGTCTTATAAGTAAAGGTAAAGGGACCCCTGACCATTAGGTCCAGTCGTGGCCGACTCTGGGGTTGCTGTGCTCATCTCACTTTATTGGCCGAGGGAGCCGGCATACAGCTTCCGGGTCATGTGGCCAGCATGACTAAGCCGCTTCTGGCGAATCAGAGCAGCACATGGAAACGTCGTTTACCTTTCCGCCGGAGCAGTACCTATTCATCTACTTGCACTTTGACTTTGCTTTCGAACTGCTAGGTTGGCAGGAGCAGGGACCGAACAACGGGAGCTCACCCCGTTGCGGGGATCCAACCTTCCGATCGGCAAGTCCTAGGGTCTGTGGGTTAACCCAGAGTTTGCTCTCTCTGTATCTAGAGCTTCTGGGGCTGAGTGTCCTCCCCCACATAAGAGCAGCAGTAGTAGCTCATTTGTCAGATTCTTAATCTCAGAGTCACGGGTTCAAGTCCCGCGTTGGGCAAAATATTCCAGAATTTGGGGGGGGGGGCAGAGTTGGACTAGATGACACTCATGGTCCTTTCCAGATTCAATGATCCTGTGAAACCTGCCTCAGACCCACCTGGTTGGACCATCAGAAGCTGCATTATGTGAAGTCAAGGGCCTTGGTCTAGCAGGCTCAGTGGCGGCTGGTGTCCATTGGGGCTGGCGTTGCAGAAAGGAAGGGAGACCAACAGTAGGTGGTGCTAGAGCCCACGAGAGGAGGAGACAACTCATTCTAGCTTTGGCCCTGACCATCCTGTTCCTCAATGAGCTCTAGAAAGTCAACACTGAGACGGAGGTTGAGGTTGACGGTGCCTGCCCCCTGCCAGACTGGTTTCAGGTAGGCTGGTGGGGGGCTGGCTGAGAACAGACAGGTTGGTCTGGCAGTGCCCCAGAAGCTCTAATGGGCTAGCCTCCACTGCAACCAACATTGTTCACACCAGGGATCAGTGACCCCTGGACATTCTATCTATCCTGTACGTTTCCAAGTACAATTCAAAGTGTTGGTGCTGAGCTTTAAAGCCCTAAACGGCCTCGGTCCAGTATATCTGAAGGAGCGTCTCCACCCCCCATCATTCTGCCAGGACACTGAGGTCCAGCGCCGAGGGCCTTCTGGCGGTTCCCCCACTGCAAGAAGCCAAGTTACAGGGAACCAGGCAGAGGGCCTTCTCGGTAGTGGCACCCGCTCTGTGGAACGCCCTCCCTTCAGATGTCAAAGAGAACAACAGCTACCAGACTTTTAGAAGACATCTGAAGGCAGCCCTGTTTAGGGAAGCTTTTAATGTTTGATGCATTAGTGTATTTTAATATTTTGTTGGAAGCCGCCCAGAGTGGCTGGGGCAGCCCAGCCAGATGGGCAGGGTATTATTATTATTATTATTATTATTATTATTATTATTATTAAGATTCTCACCTGGGCACACCCCCTTCCCAGGCCACACCCCTTCCCCCAGCCCTGCTTCCCACCCACCCTGCGTGCTTCTGCCTGGAATGTGGGAATGTGCCCTTCAGCTGTGATAATGAGCCTTGCTTCTCTGGACAGAAAGGTGGGTGCAGAAACCCTCGACTTTGAATGTAGGCATACAGCAGCTTCATGTACAAATGGAAGAATAGAACCTGCTGATCCACCATTTCTGTCTATGATCCCACCCACCTGGAAGGTTCCCCTGCTAGGGAATGCGGCTGAAAAAGGTTCCCCATCCCACTCTACACTGGGTGGCAGCAGCTCTCCAAGGTTTCTGGCAGGACCAGGAGTCTTGCCCACCCCTAGCCAGACAGATGCCTGGATCAAACCAGAGACCATCTAAATGCAAAGCAAATGATGTACCCATGAGCTATGGCCCCTTCCCTAGTCAGAAGCCGCCTTAGACTAAGACAGACCATTGGTCTGTTCAGTTCAACATCCCTTACACACTAAAGCTATATCCACACCATACATTATAACACTTTAAACCAGTGGTCCTCAAACTTTTTTATAGAATAAAAATGTGCTCGCACGCTGTTTTTTTTTTATTGATAAGAAATACATTGGCAAGCAAAAACGAAACAAGGAGCAGCGCTTGGTTTATAACACAGAACACAACTGCTCTATATCCAGAAAGTATAAAGCAATACTGCAAAAACACGAACGTGAATCGTTCCCAAAATATAAACAAATCTTCTTCAGCACCGTGTTTGAATAGCGACTCTGGATCACAACTAGAATTGTCCTCAGTGTCACTTGATGCTTTTCCTCTCATTTCAAAAAGATATCTATCCATATTCTGCAAATAAAATTATTTTTATCCTATCCTACACTGAAACGTTTAAATGTTTCTTTGGTTATCCACCACACTTACCATCCTCACCCTTTCGAGGATCACTGCTTTCAACCGTCACGGCTTTCCCCAAAGAATTCTGGGAGCTGTAGTTTGTTAAGGGTACTGAAAGTTGCTGGGAGACCCCATTCCCCTCGCAGAGCTACAAGTCACAGAGTTCCCGGTGAAGGGGAATCGACTGTTAATCCAACGTGAGAGTTGTAACTTTGCCAGGGGAAAAGGGACCTCCTAGCAACTCTCAAACTACAGCTCCCAAGATTCTCTGGAGGAAGCCAAGTGGTGTGATACTGCTTTAAACCTATGGTGTGAACATGACCTAAGTAGCAGTAACTGTCAGGGCTGGATTTAGGTTTGATGAGGCCCTAAGCTACTGAAGGTAATGGGGCCCTTTATATGTCCAGCTGTCCTTTGTCAACAACAAATTGTCGCTGTTTTTTGTGTTGAATATATGCTATATGGTAATTTATGGATCTAATAGGTATCTAAAACCATTTGCACATAACAAAATACGTATTTTAGCTACTGAAGGTAACGGGGCCCTTTACATGTCCAGCTGTCCTTTGTCAACAACAAATTGTCGCTGTTTTTCGTGTTGAATATATGCTATATGGTAATTTATGGATCTAATAGGTATCTAAAACCATTTGCACATAACAAAATACGTATTTTATCAAAGTAATTGTTGAACTGAAATACAATTAAGAAGTATATTAATAGTTAAATAATTATTATCGGGAAGCTTTTAATGTTTGATGTATTATAGTATTTTAATATTCTTTTGGAAGCCGCCCAGAGTGGCTGGGGAAGCCCAGCCAGATGGGCGGGGTATAAATAATAAATTATTATTATTATTATTATTATTATTATTATTATTAAGCCCTAACTGTATGTATGTATGGGACGCGGGTGGCGCTGTGGGTTAAACCACAGAGCCTAGGACTTGCCAATCAGAAGGTTGGTGGTTCGAATCCCTGCGATTGGGTGAGCTCCTGTTGCTCGGTCCCTGCTCCTGCCAACCTAGCAGTTCGAAAGCACATCAAAGTGCAAGTAGATAAATAGGTACTGCTCTGGCGGGAAGGTAAACGGTGTTTCCGTGCACTGCTCTGGTTCGCCAGGAGCAGCTTAGTCATGCTGGCCACATGACCCAGAAGCTGTACGCTGGCTCCCTCAGCCAATAAAGTGAGATGAGCGCCGCAACCCCAGAGTCGGTCACGACTGGACCTAATAGTCAGGGGTCCCTTTACCTTATGTAGGTTTTATTTTATATGTTTTTGATCTTATATTTTGGAAATGTACATCCAGTTTTTCCCCCCTTTAAATTTTTTGGGGGCCCCCAAGAGAGTGGGGCCCTAAGTTATAGCTTGTTTAGCTTATACATAAATCCAGAACTGGTAACTGTCCAGGGTTTGTCTTTTCCTGCCTAGCTGGGGATGCTGGGGATTGAACCTAGGACCTTTTTGCATGCAAAGCAGATGCTCAGCCACTGAACGGCAGCCCAGGCTCTAACCCAGGGGTCAGCAAACTTTTTCAGCAGGGGGCCGGTCCACTATCCCTCAGACCTTGTGTGGGGCTGGACTATATTTTGAAAAAATAATAATAATGAACCTATTCCTATGCCCCACAAATAATCCAGAGGTGCATTTTAAATAAAAGTACACATTCTACTAATATAAAAACACGCTGATTCCTGGACTGTCCGCAGGCCGGATTTAGAAGGCGATTGGGCCAGATCCGGCCCCCGGGCCTTAGTTTGCCTACCCCTGCTCCAACAGGACGAAGGAGATCGAAGCTTCCAGGTAGAAATGATCTCTCTCCCTCTCCCACCTCAGCTCTCTCGCAGAGAATATCCCCGCACAAACTGGTTGCCGCTGAGGTCCTGCAGCCCCCCCCCCTCCTTCTCCTATGCCTGATTAGCACTTCCTTTGTCAGGGCCTGCCAGGCTATATCCTGTCTTCCTCCTCCCATGCTGAGCTAACTCCATGGGAGTTCTGCGCTAGGGGATCAATGGCAGGATGTAAAAAACCTGGAAGTTAGCAAAGCGGGCTTCCTGCTGGGAGACAGCCAATAAAAAATGGCTGCCTGCCTGCGTCTGTAGGTGCTCTGTGCGTGCGAGGCAAAGTGCGTAAGAGACACGCAGGCACAGAGAAGAACTTAGGCCTGGTGTCTCAATGTTCTTTCCTGACACAGCTTGTGGGCCAAACTTGCCCACGAAATCCACCTTTCATGGAATCAATTTGTCCCGATGGCCCACAACCGAGCGGCTTATATTTGGATGTGATTTTCCACCTCCATTCTCCCACAAAGAAAAATCCGAGAGACAGTCCTGTTTTTTAAAGGGGGGGAACCCAAACATCCCATCCATTCAAACAGGCCTCAGATAATTAAGAGTCAAAGAAATAGGTTTTGCCTGGGGCTTAAAGCTATGTTATGGTGGAACCAGGAAAGCCTTCCCAGAGAGGGCATTCCACAAGCGAGGAGCCACCACTGAAAAGCCCTGTTCTCATGTTGCCATGACGATCACGAGGTCCAGGCCAGTTCGTATGCAGAGAGGCATTCTTTGGTGTATTGGTATCCTGACCTGCATAAGCCTTTATAAGTAGTTCATATTACTTCAGCAGTCATGGTTTACCCTGGAGTCCTGGGACCTGCAGTTTACTTCTTAACAGTGCTACAGTTCCCAGCACCCTTAAACTACAGTTCCCAGGATACTTGGGGAAGTCGTGTGCTTTAAAAGTGCTTCAAACGTATGGCTGAACAAAAGCACTCCTGGTCCGTGGGAATACTTTGAAGCATTCTGTTGTGGATCCCACTAGTAAACATGTTTTCCTGTAATTAGAAGGGATCCTTTTAATCAGTGCAGAATGCGGCTACTAAACCCTAAATGGTGTTATGTAACCGATTGCAATGCTTAAATGGCTTCTGTCCAAGCAAAAAAGTTTTTCAGTTCAGTTTCCTTGTCTTTGTGCTCTCTTAAGCCAGACGCTTGTGGCTGAGTCTTTTTTTTTCTTGTCTGCCGTTCTGATGGTTGAGTTTCGAAGGTCACATCCAGCACACCCACCCACACCCACACCGATGTAATCCTAGAAGCTGGATCTACAGGGGTATTATCATAATTTTCTATGCTTCCCCAAGTGGTAGCAGATGCATTAATGACATTCAGAAGTGACCCGTTGAAGACTAAATGGGGCTCAGAGCATCACTTGTAAAAACATCCAGAGACTCGCCTGCCGACAGAGTTCACTCCCGCACCCCAGGCATGAGGCCAGATCAATCGATGCAAACGGGAAGGAGTTTGGCAGCCTCCTTGATTTCTAGGAATGAGAAACCAACACCACCAGCCTGAAGTGAAAGCTAGGCTGTAACTACACCAGCTCCCAGGGAGATTGCTCGACAAAAGCGATCCGGGAAGCAGGTTTAGCTCTGCAAGCTTCTGCATTCACAAGAGAATCGTAGGATTGAATGAAAGCAAACTTTAAAATTACGTTATTATCTGGGTGATATGCAAGATGCTTTTCTTATTATCATTCCTGCTGCGGCTGAGCTTGCAGGAATAAATTCTCCATTGATTGGCACCATGTGGCCGTCAAGCCAGTGTGCTGCAGTGGTTAGAGGGTCAGATTCGAATCTGGGAGGCCAGGGTTTAAATTGCCATGAAGTTAAGTAGCTGACCCTGGACCAGTCACTGCCTCTCAGCCTAATCTACCTTGCAAGGTTGTTGTGGGCATTAAACAAGGAGGAGAACTATATGTTGGTGCTGACCTTTAAAGCCCTAAACGGCCTCAGCCCAGTATACCTGAAGGAGCGTCTCCACCCCCACCGTTCAGCCCGGACACTGAGGTCCAGCTCCGAGGGCCTTCTGGCCGTTCCCTTACTGCAAGAAGCAAAGTTACAGGGAACCAGGCAGAGGGCCTTCTCGGTAGTGGCGCCCGCCCTGTGGAATGCCCTCCCACCAGATGTCAAGGAGATAACTTCTAGAAGACATCTGAAGGCAGCCGTGCAGGAAGGGGGGGAGCAAATGCAGAAGGGGGCCCTGATACAATCTATGTGACCTTCTCAAAAGCGTTATCTTCAAAACAACGATTCTTGCATGGAATATCTGCAGTGCTTGTGAGAACGACAGCCTAGGGAGGAGAAACAATTGGGCCTTCTGAGTCTGGTGAGGCAGATGTTACAGGAAAATAAGGGCAGAACAACAGGATCCTGACCTTCAAGGGAGCCCCCGAGTCCAGTCTGAATGACGCAAGGGCAGGAGATCTGGAGGGCCTAGTAGCTGCAGACCAAGAGGCAATGGGGGAAGTGCCTTTAGGTTCAAGAGTGTGGTGTAGTGGTTAGAACATTAGACCTCTCACAGCACTATTAACAAGTGGCACTTCCAGGAATCTTTGGGGGAAGCCATGACTGTTTAAAGCCGTATGCTCATCACCTCATCGTGGTGAGTGGGCTTGCATATTCCTATGCCCCTTGTGAGCAAAGCCGTTGGGAGTATCATGCTCCCAGCAGGGTCACCCAAGGCGGTAAGGTCAAAGGGGAGGAGCCTGACCAAGAACGGTCCAAGATGTCCTCAACGGCAGAACAGGCGGAAGATAATAAGTGGCGTGTCACAATGGCTGCGAAGGCGGGTGAAGGCTGCAGCAGATAAGAATATACCGATCGTTGTGATACTCATGCCATTGAGATAGAGTCTTACTGTGGACACTGTGCGTTGGTCAGCGTGCACTGATTGACACAGAAATTCACGCGCAGGAATCTTCCAAAAACCCATGCCAAACCGACTCACTGTTAAGACCGTGTTCATGGAAGACAATCTTACTCGGCTACGAGTGATCGCCAAAGAAAGAAGCAGCAGCTGTAGATGGGAGCCGTGTTTTAGGCTGGCTTTACTGAGAATTGTGTGCCTAATTACCACTACTGTTCTGTAGACTGACAACCCTGAGTGCGCGTTCATAGAGCTTTTCTATTTTTACTGGAGGTACCACATATCCGTATAGTTAAAGCTATGGTTTTCCCAGTAGTGATGTATGGAAGCGAGAGCTGGACCATGAAGAAGGCTGTTCGCCGAAGAATTGATGCTTTTGAATTATGGTGCTGGAGGAGACTCTTGAGAGTCCCATGGACTGCAAGAAGATCAAACCTATCCATTCTGAAGGAAATCAGCCCTGAGTGCTCACTAGAAGGACAGATCCTGAAGCTGAGGCTCCAATACTTTGGCCACCTCATGAGAAGAGAAGACGCCCTGGAAAAGACCCTGATGTTGGGAAAGATGGAGGGTGCAAGGAGGAGGGGACGACAGAGGACGAGATGGTTGGACAGAGTTCTTGAAGCTACCAGCATGAGTTTGACCAAACTGCGGGAGGCAGTGGAAGACAGGAGTGCTTGGCGTGCTCTGGTCCATGGGGTCACGAAGAGTCGGACACGACTAAACAGCAACAACAACAACACAGATTGAACTGGGAACCTTCTGCATGCAAAGTACAGAAACATGAGACGGGCTTGATGGATCAGGCCAGCAGCCCGTCCGGTCCAGCATCCTGGCCTCACATTGGCCAGCCAGATGCCTGCAGAAAACCTGTAAGCAGGACCTGAATGCAAGAGCTATTAGACCGAATAGCAGGACCTGTTGATGACATTTTACCATTGCACTGTGGAGAGTGTATTAACTTAGGGTCTGTGCTTGTGGTTTGGGAGCTGCACGGCCAGGGAAAAAACAACGCTGTCCAGGGTTGTAAAGCCTGCGGAGAGAATAACTGGGTGCACTCTTCCCACTTGGGATCAAATCTATGCTTCCAGGTGCCATAAGAAAGCTGCAGAGATAGTGCAGGATAGTGCACACCCCGGAAATGATCTTTCAGCTTCTGCCTTCTGAAAGAAGGTACAGGGTTATAAAGACTAGGACTAGCCGCCTGAGAAACCGTTTCTACCCAAATGCGATTTTGGTTAACGCAGTGTAAGGAGTCTCTATGGGAGTATATTGTATTTAAAAATGGGGTACCAAAGTTTTTAGGGGGCTAACCAGGTTGGGATAGCTGGGATAGCAGGCTTGTTGGGTTTTGAATATTTTATGTAGATTTTCAATTTCGTTGTTCTGTATGGGACAATGACAATAAAGATTATCATATTGTATCATATCGTATCGTATTGTAGTGCTCCAGGAACTGGTATTGAGGAGTGATGAGACAGAGCATAGCCGTCACGGCAAGTAGCCATTGATGACCCCCCTTCTCCATGGGCTCTTTGTTTCTGGGAACAACTCAGAAGTGCTGGTTTTGAGCTTCGAAGCCTTATGCAACTCACGACTACTCTAACAGAAAACCCACTATTTCCTTGTATGAATCTGCCGAAAGCCTGCAATCATCTGAGGCTCTTCTCTCCGCACCACCTCCAACAGAGGTCTGGAGGATAACCACGAGACATTCCCTGTACTGTTGTTGTTGTTGTTGTTTAGTCGTGTCCGACTCTTTATGACCCCCTGGACCAGGGCACGCCAGGCACTCCTGTCTTCCACTGCCTCCCGCAGTTTGGTCAAACTCATGCTGGTAGCTTCAAGAACACTGTCCAACCATCTCGTCCTCTGTCGTCCCCTTCTCCTTGTGCCCTCCATCTTTCCCAACATCAGGGTCTTTTCCAGGGAGTCTTCTCTTCTCATGAGGTGGCCAAAGTATTGGAGCCTCAGCTTCAGGATCTGTCCTTCTAGTGAGCACGCAGGGCTGATTTCCTTCAGAATGCAGTCCGTGGGACTCTCAAGAGTCTCCTCCAGCACCATAATTCAAAAGCATCAATTCTTCGGCAATCGTGGACAAAGACAACAGGCATTCCCTGTACTAGCCTTCCTCTCTTGATGGAATACTCTCCCCAGAGAGGCTCACCTGGCTCCAACCTTGCTAGAAGATTAGACAATCCATGGAATTTAAACCTATCAAGGAGTACTAGCCATACTGACTATGTTCTACTCCCAATTTCGGAGTCAGTTTGCTACTGAATGCCCATTGCTGGAAACAGCAAGAGGGATGAGTGCTGTTGCACTCAGGTCCTGCTAGCCAGCCTCACAAAGTCATTTAGGTAGCCACTGCGAGAACAGGACACTGGTCTAGATAGGACATGGGCTTGATCCAGCAGGCTTTCCTTGTGTTAGCATAGTTTCTGCGGCAATTCAGCCACCCTCTCCAGTGGCCTGCATTTCTCAATGGTCCAGCTATCTGTCTCCACGTCTCACTGGAGATGTTGTGAATGGAGCAAAATATTCTCTGAGTGCTGTCTGTGCAGAGTTTTAAAAAATGCCCTCCGTATTTCCAAATGCTAGAGCAATGTTAGGTATGCTATCCCAACCCTTTTATGGTGTCTCATTCTTAAGTGAGGATGAGTGACTCTTATCAATCTCAGTTTCCTCCCAATTTTTCTTTTTCCCCAGTCTTAAGTTCGGCTAGACACATTTCAATAATAAAAAAAGGGTCCTCGCTGAAAATTAAACAGCATTTTCCTGCAAATTGCTCCTAATATAGATGTTTCTGTAAAGCATTTCCCCCAATTTTGAATGTTATTTTCACAAATATCTGCATTTCTGCACACCTTTTACCCTAGAGCACACATTGCTGGGCTGGAGAACTGAATTCAGTGTGGAATTTCACAGGAGGGGCTGCGTTTCAGTCTGCACACTGTTCCAGAAAGTGCTAGTTCTGGTGGGTTCACCTTTAAAGGCAAACTGAATCAAATTTATCCCCCCGTCCTTATTGTCAGAGACAACACAGCAAGCAGGTTGTTCTGAATCACCTCCAAGACTGGCTCTCTAAAAAATCTGGACCACTGAATCCTCATCAGCTTTGTGGGGGTTTTGGTTAATTTGCACAAAAGCCACCAACCCCCCCCCCTAAAAAAAAAGTCCTTGGGTTCCCCAGCGCTGCAGATCCTTCAGCCTGCTCATCTTTCCCAGAAAGCAACTGCGATTGAACTGTGTCCGACGTAACAGATACATCCACATATGCCCATTCCACTTTCCCTTTCTTCCCTGATTTCCTCCCCCCAACCCCAACCCCACTGATCCTCTGATCCACCTGAAACACCCAGCATTGATCGCAAAGCACTTTTTGACTTCTCAACTATTTATGAAGATCGCTTTGCGACATGCATCCCAAAAATGAAATAAAAACCGTGCCGTCCTTTTAACGCCATAAGGGCTGGTCTGGGTGGGGTCAGGGGGAGTGGAGCTTTTAATTGTGGGTTTAGGAGTGGGGGGGAAAAAACCCTCCTCCTCTTTCTCCCCAGAGTGTGAGAGGGGCTCAGCGACCCACCAAAGTGGAAGTAATCGCTCTTTCTCTCTTCCTCCTCCCCTCCTTACATTTGTCCTTTCCTGTTTCATTCAGGGATTGACAAACAGTTAAAGAGCATCAGCCCCCCCTCTCTTTGCCCCCCACCCTTTTCACCTCCCCTTCCCCCTTGATTGACTGGGGACCTCCTGGGACACCGGGAGGAAAGAGGCCTCGGGGTCGTGACCCCCAGCTTCTTCAAAGGCCCTGCCGCTGCCAGCAGCTGTCGCGGCTCCCACTGCCCCGAGCCACAGAAGGTTAGCAAAGAAAAATAAAAGCGGCGAGGCCTAGGCGGCTCTCGATCTCGCTCCCTCGCACTCACGAGACCCAGCTCGTTCCAGCCGGAGCTGACACATGGGGAAGCCCAGGTCTCTCCGGCGAGGAAAATGGAAAGGGGGAGGGGGGAATGTGCGGAGAAAGGAGCTTCCTGGGAAGGCGGAGAAAGCAAAACGGGCGCCCACCCAGCCCCACGTTGCTCCAGCGGCCATTTTGTCAATGGCCACCTCTTCCTGCAGCATCTCTCTACCGCTTCTCCTTCTGCCACATGCGGATATCATTAACAGGAGGGACACGCAGAGAGGAAAAAGTGCTGCTTTCACGTTTTTCGTAGGGATGAGCGAACGGGACAATCTGAGTTTTGCTTTCTCTCAGTTTTTCCCATAATTTCAAGTGCTGGGGGGGGGGATTTACTTTGGACATGTGGATCTAAATGATGCGAATCATTTCTTTTCGATGATAGGCGATAGAAAACGAAGGCTGTAAACGGAAAATCAGTACTACGCATTAAAAGAGATCGAATATTTACGTTAAATCAAAGGTTCCACATCCTGTGCGTAAGATACTTGCGTTTTGAATAAATCCTGAAATACTGCTTGTAGGAAGAGGGTGGGGAGTAATCTATGTTCCCATTTATATTTACTTTTCTAATACAGCTTGGTATGAAAATTATATATATATATTTCAGTTCTCCACATTTTGTTATCCATTTGCAGGGTTTTTTCCCTTTAAAAAATGTCCTCCTGAAAATTAACCAGCATTTGAGCAGGGATTTCTCCTGATAAGACATATTTTTATATGACAACTTGCCTTAGATACACTTCGTTTTTGCAACATGATTTCCGCTAATATATTTTTTGCACTTTTCACCAATATATGCATTTTTATGCACACTTTACCCTACCATATGCGGGTTTTTTCACATTATGTGGATGGAGAAGTGCACTGCAAAATTCAGAGAAGTGGAAATTTGAAAGGATGGCTGCGTTTCGGTTCACACATTGTTTTGGGAGCGTGAATTGACAGCATTTGGAATTTGGATGCATTGACAGAATTTGGACTTAACTCTTGAGTCCCTGCTTGGAGGAGCACGATTAACACCCCAGATGTAATCACAGTGAGACACTGTGTTTCGGAAAATAAGGAAGTTAAGTTTATTAAGGAAAATACATTCTTGATAGGAAAGTTCCTTGTTCCAGGTAACAAAGGTGGAGACACAAAGAGCCCTTCTTGGTCTTCATTCTTAGTGGGAGAGAGAGAGAGACAAAAGGGAATACAGTGGTACCTCGGGTTAAGTACTTAATTCATTTCGGAGGTCCGTTCTTAACCTGAAACTGTTCTTAACCTGAAGCACCACTTTAGCTAATGGGGCCGCACCGCCAGAGCACAATTTCTGTTCTCATCCTGAAGCAAAGTTCTTAACCCGAGGTCCTATTTCTGGGTTAGCAGAATCTGTAACCTGAAGCATATGTAACCTGAAGCGTATGTAATCCAAGGTACGACTGTATGTTTCCTCCCTCAAGGAGGGACAAAGAAGAAGGGAGGAACAGGAAATGAGGTCAACAACCATACTCTTATCAGTCTAGCCTCAGGTCAGCATTTGTTAGATCAGAAAGACAGCCTAGGGAGTTTGAAGGCTCATTTCTCAACACAGTTGTACTTTGGAAGTCGAACTGAATCCATTCTGGAAGTCTGTTCGACTTCCAAAACGTTCGGAAACCAAAGCGCAGCTTCTGATTGGCTGCAGGAAGCTCCTGCAGCCAATCAGAATGAGTGGAAGCCCCATTGGACATTTGGGTCCCAAAGAACATTCACAAACTGAATGTTTGGGATCCAAGGTATGACTATATATACTTTATCCCCATGCAAACCCACCAGCTGTCAATACAAACTGAGTTTCACCCCAACATTTCCAACACCCCTTCTTAATCAAGCTTGCTTCCGTTCACGAGATCCATCTTGTCTCTCAATTTCTGGTGTTGGACCTTGCCCAAAGCTTTGGTCAACGAGTCAGCAGCCATCTCTTTCACTTCTAGAAGCTCCTTGTCCTGTGTATCTCTTTAGGACGTGGAACTTCATGTTGTTGCGCATCATGCTTGAATTCATTCCCTCTGTTTTTGCGAATTGTACGCAAGCTTGATTGCCTTCAAGCATCCCGATAGGCTCCAACTCAGGTATGCCTAAGTCTTGTAGACATCTATATAGCCATCTCATCTAACAACATGCCTCAGCAAAAGAAACACGCTCCACTTCTGGGGAAGACAGTGCCTGTTGCTTGCTTGTGGCCTGCCCAGCAGATAACTGACCCTCCGTAATGAAAACAGGTTTCCACTGGTTGACTTGTGATCTATAACATATCTGACCCAATCAGCACCTGCGTATTCCAGAAGCTTGAGATCTGCAGTAGCCGATACTTGAAAGGCACTGTGAACCTAAAGCTATCCTGCCACTCTTTTACCTGCTTCTCATTCTTTCTTGGTTGATGGGCTGGTTTTCCTGCAATGGTATTACATTTCTACTGCTGTCATCTTCTCCATACTTTGGAGAGTATCCTTCAGCAACTAGTCTTGCCTTGTACCTCTGAATCTTGCCTTCAGTGTCAAGCTTCTTCTTGAAGATCCACGAGGCACCTTAGCGTTCCTCCTTGCGGTAACTCGGGTCAGTACCCAGGTCTTGTACTTCTGAAGCACATTCAACTTACCTTTGGGTGCTTTCTTCCACTTGTCAGCCTCTACTTTGGGTAGGGTTTCAACTTCTTCCCCTAGTGTTGGCTCAGGAATAATCTCTTACAAGGTTGGGCAGTCTCACTTCTGTTTGCACCAGCATTAGAAACAGATATGAAAGCTTGGAGCTGAATGGCACCTTAAACCTAAGTTATGGGTACAGTGGTACCTCGGGTTACAGACGCTTCAGGTTACAGACACGTCAGGGTTACAGACTCCGCTAACCCAGAAAATAGTACCTCAGGTTAAGAACTTTGCTTCAGGATGAGAACAGAAATCGTGCGGTGGCGGCACGGCAACAGCGGGAGGCCCCATTAGCTAAAGTGATACCTCAGGTTAGGAACCGTTTCAGGTTAAGAACAGACCTCCAGAACGAATTAAGTTCTTAACCCGAGGTACCACTGTACAACAAAATGTCTAGGCGCACTTTTTTTATAACGAGAATACGAAGCTGAAAATGAATGAACTGCAGCTAAAATATTATGTTTATTTTTTCACATGGTCTAGTCCTTCTCTTGCCCACCCCCTAATATTCCGGTCCACTGTCCCTAAGACCTTGTGGCGGGCTGCAGAAGCGGCACTGGGGGGAGGACTGGAAGAAGAGGCGAGGGGGGCAAGTAGTCCTCCTCCCCACCCCCCACCTCCAGCCGCTGTGCTTACCTTCCCTGGGGCTGCCACCACCATCACCGCTGCTTCTTCTCGTGGGTAGGCAGAGTGAGCTTGCCCGCTCCACTCTGTGGCCCACAGGAGCAACAGGGCGGTGGCGGCGGAGGGAAGATGAGCGGCACAAATGGGCTGGTTCTGGAGAGGGGCTGCTTAAAATGACACTCAGCCAGCTCAGCTCAGCCCCCTTCCTCCTCTAGGCAGGGTGGGGAGAAGCCAGGAGAAGGGAGGGAGGAGGCACCGCCACAGTGTGTGTGGGGGGGGAATGGAATGGCGCAGGGGGGAATGGTGCAGCCTAAACGAACAGAATCCCCACGCCGATCCACAGACAGTCCACAGGCTGGATCCTGAAGGCAATTGGGCCTGATCCGGCCCGCGGACCTTAGTTTGCCGACCCCTGCTCAAGAGGGTCTCTTCTGCAGTCTTCAGCGACTAGCTGGAAGTGGGGAGGCAGAAAAAGGTTCTCCTTTCCTTCCATTCCGCAGTTTTAATCTGGAATCTTAGGCGCAGTACTGCGCCCAGAGCTTAGAAACTGCTCAAGCTAATGAAATTCCCTGTTGGAACAATGGGAGTTTCGAACACTGGTTTTCACAGTCTGAGCATATGGGTGTGGGCTCCATTGCCCCTTCTGGCTGTGTGGCTTCATCTGTTTCTGCACTCCCCTCTTGCTCAAATTTCTCACTCTCTGGGGAGTATCCCACCAACGTTTCTAACTGTGTTGCATTGTCCAGTTTGGACCTCTTCTGGTCTGGCATGTGGATGTTGTAGACCATTGACCCAAAGACTCTAAGATGAGCTATACTGATTATGTGCTCACACAATAAAGTTCATATGGCGTCTTGTCTGTCATTCCCATCAGTAGACGGTTCTATAGGTAGGTGTTACTCCGCTCATCCCTAACATCTTGTGGGTCCTCCAGTGCATCCCCACAGCAGACAACTCATCATTTCCAGCAATGTGCAGTTCCTGTGTTCTGCAACACCATTCTGCTGTCGGTTTGCAAGGCGCTGTGATCTGGCTCCTTGTTTAGGCAGGAACTGCTGTGTTACTCCAGACACCTCCTATTGTCTGAACGTAACATCTGTGGCTTTCTTTGGAATTTGTTGCTCCCTATAGCCACATACTGCTTCAGCTTTTCAAGCCCTTGGCTTTTCCCTCTCAGTAGATACATCACAGGGTGTACCTTGAGTAATAATCGATAAAGATGAAACGGGGTGTGCTGCCTTGGCCTTAAGTCTTATTCTGAGCTTCCCTATCTATCATCTGTTGCTGCCATTTAAAAACTGTGCTCTCAAGGAGGAAATGATTTGATTCCAAACTTTTATCCTGTTGCTCATTAAATACAAACCAAAGTTTTGAAAGGATCGTGGCACTGAGCTCAGAAAACCAGCAAGCTTTCCATCTTCATTTAACTACAGTCATACCTCTTGTTACGTTTGCTTCAGGTTAACTCTTTTCAGGTTGCGTCCCGCGGTGACCCAGAAGTACCGGAAAGGGTTACTTCTGGGTTTCGCCGCTCGCGCATGCGCAGACGCTCAAAATGACGTCACGCGCAGAAGCGGCAAATCGCGACCTGCAGACACAGGTTACGCTCTGCTCATGTTGCGAATGGGACTCTGGAACGGATCCCATTCACAACCAGAGGTACTACTGTACTGGTCTTCCTTGTTTAGAACTTTAGAGCAGTTCTAGATAGTCTCCTTTCGATTTAAGGTTCAAGGAGACTATGCTACAGAAGCATTACAGTGGTACCTCAGGTTAAGTACTTAATTCATTCCAGAGGTCCGTACTTAACCTGAAACTGTTCTTAACCTGAAGCACCACTTTAGCTAATGGGGCCTCCCGCTGCCGCCGCACTGCTGGAGCACAATTTCTGTTCTCATCCTGAAGCAAAGTTCTTAACCTGAAGCACTATTTCTGGGTTAGTGGAGTCTGTAACCTGAAGCATATGTAACTTGAGGTACCACTGTACTTGACTTCTGTCTGTTTCCTTGTACGCTATTTTTAGATTCCCTCCCCCACCTGTTTAGCTGACTCAGAAAGTTACAAGAACCTAAGAAGAACATGGTGGATCAAGCCAATGACCCCACTAGTCCAGCATCCTGATCACACAGTGGCACAACAGATGCCTTTGGGAAGCACATAAGCAGGACATGAGCGCCAGAGAACCTTCTCCTCCTGTTCCCAGCAATCTCCCCCAATTGTGGAGGCAGAGCATAGCCAACACGGCTGGTGGTTATTGACCGTCTCCTCTACGAATTTGTCCAAACTCTCACAAAAGGAACTTGTGAATCACTCACCGAAGACACAATCAGGTCTCTCGCTTTCTGATCAGCTTCCCTCCAGACATTCCAGCCTGCCAGATCCTCGTCTCCCATAGAACGGTCCTCTGTAATTACTTCAAAGGGCAGCTCTTGTCCCATCCGAGTTTCCATCTGAACGTACCATATTGAGTAATTTCCTTTTGTTAACTGGGTTATCAGCTGCTTCAATTCAGCCATTTCCCCGCTCTTCCTTATCTCTCTCTCTCTCTCAAAAGCATAGTCTCTGGCTTCTTTTGAGAAGGTGCTCCACATTCCAGATTCAGACTGTCAGCTTTGTATTTTGGGCTAACGTAACCTGGACGGCGTTTGGAGTTTAAATGTACCAACAGGATTTGAACTTAACTTTGAATCACTGCTCTCGGAGGGGCATACTTTACTCTTGGATGTAATCACACCGACACACGAAGTTTGGGAAGATAAGAAAGCTAAGTTTATTAAAGGAAGTGCATTGCTCATAGGAAAGTTCCTAGTTGGAGGGCTCAGTCTTTGTTTTCAGAATGAGAGGCAAAGAGAAGATGACTTCTCTCCTAAGGTGGGATGGAGGAAAGAGGAGCAGGAAATGAAGATAGCAACCCTTAAGAGTTATCAGTCCAATATCGGAAGGAAGGTCAGCATGGTTTAGGTCAGAATGAGTGTCTAGGAAGCTTGGAGGTTCTTCTCTCTATATTTACTTTCTCCCCGTACAAACCCACAAGCCTGATGGGTCAATGGTCTTGACCATGGATAGGCAAACTAAGGCCCGAGGGCCGGATCAGGCCCAATCGCCTTCTAAATCTGGCCCGCAGACGTTCTGGGAATCAGTGTGTTTTTACAAGAGTAGAATGTGTGCTTTTATTTAAAATGCATCTCTGGGTTATTTGTGTAGCATAGGAATTTGTTCATTAATTTTTTAGAATAATTTATTAATTGTTTTATTTGTTATTATATTTTTTATTTATAATTTATATTTGTTCAAAATATAATCCAGCCCCCCACAAGGTCTGAGGGACAGTGGACTGAAAAAGTTTGCTGACCCCTGGTCTAAAACCATGTTTTTGAACTGATTTCCAATGGATTCACTCAATAGGGTACATTTTCCAGTAGGTGACTGAGGACCCTAGGCGAACTATTTAAAGTTGCATCCAACGTCACACACCCAAGTAGACCCATTGAAATTAATAGGCACGACTGGTTTGGGGCCTTTAATTTCAATGGGTTTATCCTTATCAGCCCCCTGCTGAAAAAGTTTGCTGACCCCTGGTCTTGACTCACTGTAAGGCATAGCCCACTATGAAGAGGAGAGTTTGCCGTTCAGTGGTAGGACATCTGCTTTGCATGCAGAAGGTCCAAAGCTCAAACCTTGGCATCTCCAGGTAGACCTGGGAGAAAGCCCAGAGAGCCACTGCCATTCTGTGCAGACAATAATGAACTAGATGGAACAGTGCTCTGAGAGCATCCTATGTTCCTAACTTCAGATCCGAGAGACCTGCTGGATCAAGTCAAAGGCCCATCTAATTCAGCACCCTGTGTTCCACAGTAGCCTATCAGATGAGAGTAATGGAAATCTGATGATGATAATAATAATAATAATAATAATAATAATAATAATAATAATAATTATACCCCGCCCATCTGGGCGGTTCCCAAGAGAATATCAAAAACACAGTAAAACATCAAACATTGAAAACTTCCCTAAACAGGGCTGCCTTCAGATATCTTCTAAAAGTCAGATCGTGGTTCATTTCCTTGACATCTGATGGGAGGACATTCCACAGGGTGGGCGCCACTACCAAGAAGGCCCTCTGCTTGGTTCCCTGTAACCTCACTTCTCACAGGGAGGAAACTGCTAGAAGGCCCTCGGTGCTGGGCCTCAGTGTCCGGGCTGAATGATGGGGGTGGAGACGCTCCTTCAGGTATGCTGGGCCAAGGCTGTTTAGGGCTTTAAAGGTCAGCACCAACACTTTGAATTGTGCCCAGAAACGTACTGGGAGCTAATGTTATGTGGTCTTGGCGGCTACTCCCAGTCACCAGTCTAGCTGCCGTATTCGAGATTAATTGCAGTTTCCAAGTCACCTTCAAAGGTACTCCATGTAGAGCGCATTGCAGTAGTCTAAGCGGGAGATAACTAGAGCATGCACCACTCTTTCGAGACAGTCTGCTGGCAGGTAGGGTCTCAGCCTGTGTACCAGTGCTGGTTAGAGTTAGGGTTGGGCTGGTTTTAGGCAAGAAGCCTGACATGGTGAGGTGGGGTGCTGGCTAAAGGCAGGCTGAGGCTGGTGGGTCACTGCCCCACTTGCTCTCATGGACGAGCCCTCCAGGGAAGCAGAGAGTAAGACTAGAGGGGCAGTTTTCCCAGTAGAATATCTGCGCTGAAGCTGAAGCCAGCTTGACTTGTATATAAATGGCCTGAAGCGAGGGGTGAGCAGGGAGGTGTGCAAGCTAGCAAATGACTCAGGACTGACTCAGTGTAAGTCAGCTTCCTATGTTCCTAAATCAGCGAAGGAAAGCAGGTTCAAAAAGCACAAATGTAAAAACAAAAACAAAAAACAGGCCCCTGACTCAACAAGAAACAATTCACTTCACTCTTCTTATAAACACCCACCTCATGGCAGACCATTCTCTCGTGAATGTTTTGTCCCCACTAATAGCTAACTTGTTGCTGAGTGACGGTCGCCGCTTAGCCAAAATGGCATTATCCCCACAAGAGAGAGAGCTATCAGCCAGCATGGTGAAGCCCAGAGGTTTACACACGTCCCACAAACCTCTAATAATTCTAAGGCGAATAAAAGTGACCCCCACACAAACCAGCGAGGACTGAATTAATACAGAGGTACCTCAGGTTACGTACGCTTCAGGTTACAGATTCCACTAACCCAGAAATAGTACCTCGGGTTAAGAACTTTGCTTCAGGATGAGAACAGAAATTGTGCTCCGGCGGCGTGGCAGCAGCACGAGGCCCCATTAGCTGAAGTGGTGCTTCAGGTTAAGAACAGTTTCAGGTTAAGAACGGACCTCCGAAATGAAGTACCATATTTTTCACTCCATAGGACGCACTTTTTTCCACCGATAAAGTAAGGGGAAATGTTGAGTGCGTCTTATGGAGTGAATGGCGCTGCGCAGAGAGAGAGATGTGCAGTGCCCCTTCAGCCACGCGCCTGCCTGGAAGCCGGAGGAGGAACAGAAGGGTCTCCTTCTGTTCCTTCTCCAGCTTTGCTTGAAGGGGCGCTGCACAGTTCTCCCTCTCTGCTGCAGCGCCTCTCCTACGAAGGAGAGGTGCTGCGCAGAGAGGGAGAACTGCGCAGCACCCCTTCAGCGACGCGCTTATATGGTACTTAACCCGAGGTACCACTGTAATGGGGTGCTAACTGTTGGGGGAGGGCAGAGAACCCAGAAAAACTCTGTGTGTGTGTGTGCACGCATGCGCACACGGAATGGAGTTCCTTGAAAAAGGACACGGCTGACTGGCTGGCATCCTGAACAGGTGCACCCCACGCTGCAAAATTTTGCTGCAGGTCCCATGTGTCACTCCTAATTCATCTTTCCAAACACTCACCCCAGTGCTCTCTCATACGTCCATGCCAGTCATTCATCCATATTGTGCTACATAACCACAAATCGTTTCCACTTCTGTTAATAATTACTAAACCCAACACTGGTGAGTATGTTGGGGAGGGGTAGAATCCACAGCACCAATCGGTCCTTTTCTATTGCCATATTAATAATCACGAAGCAGATTTGCATAAAAGGGGACCACCGCCACATTTTAACCCCCTTCAGGCAAAACTCAGCCAATGTTGGGTCACTTTGAAGCTCACCTTATTTTGATGGCATTTAAAGCCGTATCACACACCACTTTAAACCATAGCTGTCAAGGGTCCCTTATTTGGCAGGACAGTCCCTTATCCCAGCGCCATGTCCCGCTGCTGTCCCTTATGGATGATGTCCCTTAAATAAGCTACTGAAGGTAATGGGGCCCTTTCTATGTCCCGCTGTCCTTTGTCAACAACAAATTGTTGCTTTTTTTTGTGTTGAATATATGCTAAATGGTAATTTATGGACCTAATAGGTATCTAAAGCCATTTGCACGCAACAAAATATGTATTTTATCAAAGTAATTGTTGATCCCTTATTTTGGCTGCTGATCCCTTATTTTTGAGGCTGCTGGTCCCTTATTTTCAAATCTGTAAGTTGACAGCTATGCTTTAAACAGTCATGGCATTCCACCCCCCACCCACCCCAAAATCCTGGGAACTGGAATTTCGTCATAGTTGCTGAAAGTTGTGAGGAATCCCCTATTCCCCCTCAGAGAGCGACAATTGTCAGAGTTCCCTGGAAAGAGGGGTTGACAGTTATAAACCACTCTGATAACTGCATATTTATTTGGGAAAGTGGGAGGGGGGAGTCTCTACGATGATATGATACGATAGCACAGATGGAGCCAAAGTCTCTTGCACTGAAATCAATGGGATTTACAAGCGCTCAGCTAGACCAGACCATGCCCTACAAATTTATTGCAATACAGGCAAACTCCCCACTTGCACATGACTGCTGACGAGTGTGCTGTTTTTGGTACCGCAAGTAGGCATGGTGGGGTGGGGAGATCGGGGTTCGGGGCAGGCTAATATGTGTTCTTCTGAACACAACCCCTGCATAAATCGGGAGTTCCCTGTATCCCTGTTTCTCATCCAAATGACTCTTTGACGTAACGGCCTCCTAAAAAAAAGAGAGAATTCGGAAAGGAAAAAAAGGGAACCTCCGCATTAAATAAGCCCATATAAAACCCAAATCTAAACTTTAAAAAACAGAACACAGGGCAACGTGCCTTTATTGATAAATCATTTCATACAGTCTCATAAATGCTTCTGGTTCAAGTGTTGCAAGCTCTCTTCTCCACACACCTTGCCAGACCTACAGAAATAGATTTTCCTCCCTCTGTCGAATGAGAATTGATGGCTCCAGAAATGTGTCCTTGAGATGGACATGTGTTTCACATCCACCCCCCCCCCACCTCGGACATTCCTTGTGCCCACCTGTACAGTGGTACCTTGGTTCTCAAACACCTTGGTACTCAAACAACTTGGAACCCAAACACTGCAAACCTGGAAGTAAGTGTTCCGGTTTGCAAACTTTTTTCGGAAGCCAAACATGCTCCATTTTGAGTTCCACACTTTTGTTTTGAGTGTTACGCTGAGGTTTGTCTGTTTTTGCTATTTACTTTGCATTTTTGTGGCTTTTTTATTTTGTTTTTGTGATGGTGTGGAACCCAGTTCAGCTACTGATTGATTGATTGATTGATTGATTGACTACAGTATATTATTGCTTTCATTTTATGGATCAACGGTCTTGTTAGATAGTAAAATTCATGTTAAATTGCTGTTTTAGGGGTTGTTTTTAAAAGTCCGGAACGGATTAATCCCTTTTGCATTGATTTCTATGGGAAAGCTCGCCTTGGTTTTGGAATGCTTTGGTTTTGGAACGGACTTCTGGAAAGGATTAAGTTTGAGAACCAAGGTATAGCCCTTACTCTCTGTCTCTTATTAGCCCCCCGCCCCTCTTATTAGACACTGCAGTGGCTTTCTCCCAAGCTGAGCTGGCCAAACATGTTTTGCATGCAGGAGGTTGCAGGTTCGATCCCCAGCGTCGCCAGCTTTTTAAAAAAGGAAGAAGAATCAGGGTGCCAGTGGCAGGAAAGTCTCTTCTCTCGAGAAACCTTGAGAGAGCTGTTGCCAGTCAAGAGTAGACAATACTTGGGTAGATCCGGAATACAGCAGATTCCTACATCCATACAAAAGCTGCTTACAGAAAACGAGGGGTTGGGGAGCCCTCTTCTCCCTACAACATGGTGGGACTCTCACAGCGCAGACCTAACCACGCTGGCTCCGTCCTACCAAATTCAGTGGGGTTCGCCCCCAGGTTAAGCAGGATTTGAACTGCAGCCTTAACATTGTTGTCATTAAGCCAGTGTGCAAGGAAAGAGCAAGCAACTGGGGTGCTGTAGAGCAGGGCCTGGGACCCTACGTTGCTCTAGGGCTCCAAACACCCATCAGACCCCACTGGTCAGGGATGATGGGACTTGGAGTATAGCAGCATCTGAAGGGCAGCGGGTTCACGATCATTTCTTTCCAGGGCAGGCGCTATCAAAGGCTGTGTACATGCCATACATTTAAAGCACACACAGCCCCCAAGCATACCGGGAATTGTAGTTTGTTGAGGGCGCTGGGAACTGTAGCTCAGCGAAGGGTAAAGCTTCATTTTCCAGGAATTTTGGGTGTTGGGTTTTTTGTTTTGGAGGTGAGAATATTCATTTCATTTCATTTATTTATTTATTTCTATTTTACTTATCAAATTTCTATACCGCTCTTAATCTGTAGATCTTAGGGAGGTTCGCAACATAATGTATGGAGTGAACACAGGCAAAAGCTTTGTTCCATTCTATGAATTCCTTGCTGAAACACTTACAGTGGGTGCTGTTGAGTCTATTACCTGCACCTGTGAAATAAAAGCCTCTCTCGGATTTGCGTGGAAGTCAGCAGACGTAGAAAACAAAACTCTGGCCCCTTCAGCCTCATTGGTTGCCAACCACTGGGGCAGCGGAATAATAATAATAATAATAATAATAATAATAATAATAATAATAATTTATACCCTGCCCATCTCGGGTCAAACTACTTTCTCCATAGGACCAGCCAACCTCCCAGCCACAACTCACCTGGTCCCAAGAAACCGCCGAAGGTTACCAAATGCTGAGATGACGTTTTCAGGGGGGAGGGAGAGAGGGTGGGCTTGGCCAGGGAAAAACGATCCTAAATGGTCCAACCCAAGTTGATCCCCCCGCCCAATGCAGCTCTTCAGGGGTGGCTGACGCCCTTTCATTATTGCACTGCTAGCTGTAACTTTGGACAGTAGTGCAACAGGGAAAGAGTAGCAGACTGCCCCATTGGAAACTTTTGGGGTCCCCCCCGTACCTCCTAAGCCCCCCCCCATGCTCTGACACACCCACCCACACCCACAAAATGAATGTGCACATGAGTCAGAGAGGGCTTTTCAAAGCAGCCCTCGAATCTTCCCACCCCGTTTGCGGAAAAGCGAAACCTCGGTTATACAGCGGGCGACAGTTAATTCCGCCTCCCTCCTCCCCGAATGTATAAAAACATCCCAGGAATCCAACACGACCTGCTGTGTTTACAATATATTATCGTAGCCTTTGGGGGGCTGCCAGCAGAGAAACGGGGGGTGGTGGTGAGGGGGTCCGCCCATGTCCAAGTGACCAGGGACCACCACCTTTCCTCACCACAGAGCTCAGGAGCTATTTAACGGCTCAAAGGCTCTTGCTGTCGGCAGCAGACCACGCCGGGCCAGAGATACAGATGGCCCCGGCTTTGTTGCGGGGGGGGGGGGCGAGGCTCCGAAAGGGCTGCTATTGTCCCTGGGCCTGCCTCACAGCGCTGGCTGCTGCAGTGAATTGATGAGCACTCTCTCTCTCTCTCTCTTTCTCCCCACCCCCACCAATTCCCACCCCCCCTTCACCACCTTTCCCCCTTTCCGGGCCTGGTGTTTTCCTCTGTTGTTCTAATCCGGTCTGAAGTCCGCTCCCGCCCCACTTTGCCCTTTCCCCCCTTCTGCTCCGGGCCTCAAAAGGTCCCTCGAAGAGAGAGAGAGAGCGCAGGGAGACCACCTGAAAAACAGGGAGGCCACCCACCCAGACCCTTTCAGGCCCTCTGTCAATCCCCCCCCCCCCCGCCATCCCCGCTTCTCCTGTGACTGATAATTTACAAAGGAGTGGGGGGGGGGATAAGGGATTTAACACCCTTCCACCGTTTTTTCTCCCCACATACCTTCGTATTGAGTTGGGGTGGAGTGGGGGGGGGGGAGAGAAAGAGACTTTTATTGATCAGAAAGAGCCCCTGTCCCCTTGGCTTAGGAAATCCATTCAGCCAGGCTTCCCAAAACCGAATCCGGCTGCCTTTCAACAGGCGTTTGTGATCACTTTGCAGGTTATTGTTATTTTTAAATACTTTTCAGTTGAGCAGGATTGCAGAGCTCTATAATGCCTCTGGGTCTATTACTGGGAGAAATGTCATTTGCTGATCAGGTGAAATTAGCCATGGGAACGGAGTAATACGCTATCAATCTTTGGATCGATGTTTCTACCCTGGTTTTTCTGGCCCTAATAGTAAATCAGGCATCCTGGCTTGTCGCGGTTTACTGTGTACTAGCAGTAAGCCGGTGCAAGTTGCCCGACTCGTCTTTTAATAGGTGCAAGTGCAACCAGTTTAAAAGTACCAAACTAAGGATTTGGCAGGCAACCTACATCAGCACACTGCTTGTTCACAGTAAACCGCGACAAGCCAGAAAGTCTTTGGCAAGTGCAGCCGGTGTAAAAGTACCAAAGGATAAACCCGACTTCCTGGCTTGTTGCAGTTTACTGTGAAGAAACAACATGCCGATACAGGTTGCCTGATCAACCCCAACTTCGTTCTGCCTCTGACCAGGGCAGGAGGAAGGGGATGCGGTGGAGGCAGGCTGCCCTGGGAGTAACAACTGAGGGGGTGACAAAATGCCAGGCGGCACTCACCGCGCGGACTGCAGTGCGCCCAAGCCACGCGTGTCTCCTGGGAGTGACACGGTGGCTTGGGCGCCCGCAGGCTCTGCCCCAAACGGTCCGCCTGCCACCTCCCGCTCAGCTGTAGGGCGGCTGAGTGGGATGAGGCAGGCAGACTTCTTGGAGACCCCGTGGGGTGTCCTGCCCCAGCTGGCCCCGCCCCTGGGCGCACAGCTTCCGGGTCATGTGGCCAGCATGAATAAGCCGCTTCTAGCGAACCAGAGCAGTGCACGGAAACGCCGTTTATCTTCCTGCTGGAGCGGTACCTATTTAGCTACTTGCACTTTGACGTGCTAGGTTGGCAGGAGCAGGGACTGAGCAACGGCAGCTCACCCTGTCGCGGGGATTCGAACCGCCGACCTTCTGATCAGCAAGTCCTAGGCTCTGTGGTTTAACCCACAGCACCACCCACGTCCCACAAGACTTGTTAGGGGGCAACAATTCAAGATCCCTGTTTCTGAAGTGACGGGAAGCTGAGGGTGGGCAGGGTGAGGAATTTGGTTCAGTTTGCACCTACCGCATTCACACTTCCTGAAGCAATATACAAACCAGAAGAAAAGTTTCAAATTTCCACTTCTCTGAATTTTGCTGTGGACTTCTCTAACCAAATAATGTGTTCAAAAATATTTCGTTTGTGTGTGTATGTGCATAAAGCCTATTATTAGTGACATTATGCATGCTAATTAAAAAAATATGATGCATAACTAGGCATACTATAATAATAAGCTTTATATTAGGGGAAATTGCTTGCAGAAGTGTCTATATTAGTCAAAAGTACATTAAAAATGTTACTTTAGGAGAAATTTGCACTGAAACGCCAATGGATTTTCACAAGGACTTTAAAAAATGGTTAATTATAACCACAGACTGCTGAGGAAATGGGGAGAAAGGAATTTAATATTGAAGATATGAAAAACTGAAATCGACAGATTTGTCAAAAGCTTTTTGGTCTGGAAAGGACCAAAGGGGGAGGGATCAGGCAGAATTCATCAGCAAGCTACTAGTCCACACAGTAAACCACAATGAGCCAGAAAGCCTGGGTTATTGATACATGCAAACAATGGTCTTCTTATTCCTAGTCCTCTTTCAATATCTCAAGTTCAATGCACTCGTAACTTGTGAAGTCTTAGTGGACTCAGTAGCAAATCTTTCTGAGTAATGATGCTTAATATCTGGTTGCACAGGATCTAGCCTTTTTAAAAAAACGAAGATGAGGCAGTTTCTTCTCTTAAGACTGCCACAAACCCCGGAACAAAAATCCGTCTAGGAGAAGAACACAATGTTATCCAACGCCAAATAATATATTACCGCCCTTTCTAGATCGCAAGAACTGTTTGTCTTCGTTTAACCAACCTGCCCCTTTTCTGCTTTTGTTTCTGGTTCAGTTTCTACTTATTTATTTATTCCTTCCCTCGAAGAGTGCCCCCCCAAGGAAAAGACCCTATAAGCAATATTGCACTACTAGGACCCAACACAGAAGCAGAGGCAATATTGATAGGGTCTTACCCTCAAGGTTCTCATATTGGACGTTACTTCCTGCATCGGGTGACTTGAGTAGTTTCGTAACGTATCTGTAAGCATTGCAATTGCACAGGGGGGAAAACGTTAGAAGTACGTCAGAAGTACAAGGCAATCTCTTCCTTGCTTTTAGCAATCTATTCAATAACATTCTCTCATTAGCGGGGCTTTTTGCCTCTTACTCTTACTCCCTCCTCGCAACCACCCTGCAAAGAAGGCTACAAACTTTCCCAGCTTAAGGGGGGGAAACCAAGGCAAATAGGCCAAAATGACCCAAAATGTATGTTTGTGGCTCAGCAGAAATTACATCCCAGCTCTCCTAAACCAGAGGTTAAAACTACAACTTTGCACTCACTTATATGAGAGCAAGTCTCTTTCAATCCAGTGACCATCATTTCTAAGCAAGCAAGCATGGATCAGGCTACTGGGCCATTTTCAGACACGAAACCAAAAGGGCTTTTTGAAAGGTTTCTGCATCCGGACGGCAAATGCAAAACTTGTTATACAGGTGATCGCTTTGAAACAGCCCACTTTATCCCAGACTCACAACATTCATGCATGTATACAAATAGCGTGTGATGCCCCCAAGGTCCAAATATCCTGAAATGTGAGCTCAAACAGAATGTTTCTAGGAGTGCTTCAGTCTGTCATCATTCCGTCTAACGGCAAATTTGGGTGGCAGAGTGCTGATCGTTTTGGAAGTGAGGTGGGCCCACCCCAAAAACAGGAAATGGTTTTTACATACCCAGAGGACACTCTAGGTATGGAGAAGTTTGTACAGTGGTACCTCGGGTTACATACGCTTCAGGTTACATTCGCTTCAGGTTACATACTCCACTAACCCAGAAATAGTACCTCAGGTTAAGAACTTTGCTTCAGGATGAGAACAGAAATCGTGCTCTGGTGGCACAGCAGCAGTGGGAGGCCCCATTAGCTAAAGTGGTGCTTCACGTTAAGAACAGTTTCAGGTTAAGAACGGACCTCTAGAACAAATTAAGTACTTAACCCGAGGTACCACTGTAAATGAAAACTTTTTTAAAGGCCTGCAAGTTCCCTAACTTACAGAATGCAGAGGGCACAAGGATGAGAAAATGATAGAATAACTCATCTTGTCTACAAAATGAAGCTTCCTGGTATTTTTATACAGTCGTACCTTGGTTTTCAAACAGCTTAGTTCCCTAACACTTTGGCTCCCGAACATCACAAACCCGGAAGTGACTGTTCCGGTTTGCGAACTATTTTTGGAAGCCGAACGTCTGCCGGGGCTTCCGATTGGCTGCAGCAGCTTCCTGCAGCCAATCGGAAGCCGCAATTTGGTTTTCGAATGTTTTGGAAGTCGAACGGACTTCCGGAACGGATTCCGTTCAACTTCCGAGGTACGACTGTATTAGCAAAGAGCAGCTGTACTGGGAGCTCAGATTGAATCGATGGCCAATGGTCAGGAATGAAAGGACTCCACTAGTAAAGGAAGGACTCATTTGAGAAACCACCTCCTTCTCTCCAGACCTTTCTGGGTGTTGAGATCAGTAGGAGTCCCTCTTGGCAGTTCCACCTCCCTCAGAAGTTCAGGGGTGGCCCAGGAGACAGCATTCTGTGTGGCAGTCCTTAAATTGTCCAATTCCCCCCCCCCCCCAGCTTTTTGGCAAATGCAGTCACCCCTCTTTACCTCAGCCTTTGACACTTGAGACACATGTTTTCAGGTTCCACCCTATTCCTGTACCCGGGATCTGTTTCAACTGTTTCTAATTCCCAATTTTAAATTGCTTTAACTCGACCTTGGACCAGCTAGTGAAGGGCAAGTAATAAATTTAATTCACAATAGTCATCATAATCATACTGTTGAGAGTTGCAAGCCAGAATATACTGGGTGATGGAACTGGTTTCCTATCCCTGGGGTATAAAACTGCCGGTGGTGAGGGAAATCTTATAGATGGAAGGGCCCTCTGTGCAATATACCTAAAAACTAGGGGAAAATCATGCTCCCCTACCCAGAATTATTCGCCACCCCTCTTCTGCAGCTTGATGGTGACCATCCATTCATCGATTTAATTTATTGACCAACTGGAAAATCCTATATGCAGTCTCGTTTCCTAGCAGAGAAGTGCAGCCAAATTCACATGACGTAAACTGGTCTTGGGAGCAGACTAGATGCGATGTTAGGGCTGGTGTCCCAGATTTAAAAACCAAGCAAATGAACATAAGAAGGTGTTGTTGTTGTTGTTGTTTTAAACATAAATAGCCAGCAAAAGGGTGGGGGCAGAGCCATATTGCGGCAATCATTCGAGGGAGACGGGGGAAGGTTTCTCAGGCCGAGGGCTGTGTTATCCCAAACTAAACTGACTTTGCTGCGTTCTAAAATTGGGTCAGGTCATGCCAAAAGTGGGTGGAGTCAAGCAGAAACACGAATCGCACACCTAGGCTCCATCTGCACTATGCATTTAAAGAGGTATCTGTTAGGATATTTCCGTTCCACCTTAAAAAGGGAGCAGGCTTTTGTGAGTCACAGAGTCTGCGCATTTCCTGTTCACAGGATGTTTATGTTTTCTGTTGCTTTCGTTTTCTCTCTGTGTGTCGTAGACACTAAAGCAGGCAGTCATGTTTTTCTGTGTTCTGATCAACACTGAATAAACTTGTAAATAATGCTCTCCTGAGTGCGACTTTGGCTGTGCATTATCTGCTGATAGAGTGTGCATGAGCTCTGGAATGTGGCAAGCTATTTCTAGAAACTCATGTCACTAATTGTTGATACTGCGTGACTACGGGAGATCGATGGATCGTCCGGCAGCCGGCTTGGGGGCCATGATGGACTTTGTCTCCCCGGCAGTATCCCAACAGTATCATGCCTCTTTTATACTGTAACTGCTTCTTCCAAAGAATGTTGAGAAGCGTAGTTTGCTAACGTTGCCAAGAACTGTATAGGGCCTCGCGCAAACACACCCCACCACTGCACGCCCAATTGGATTTACAAACCCAATGAGAAATTTCATTCCTATTTGCAAGTACAGTGGAACCTGTACAGTGTACAGTGGTACCTCGGGTTACAGACTCCACTAACCCAGAAATATTACCTCGGGTTAAGAACTTTGCTTCAGGAGAACAGAAATCGTGCTCTGGCGGTGCGGCGGCAGCAGGAAGGCCCCATTAGCTAAAGTGGTGCTTCAGGTTAAGAACAGTTTCAGGTTAAGAACAGACCTCCAGAATGAATTAAGTACTTAACCCGAGGTACCACTGTAAGATTTCAAGTCAGGGATCAAAAGACTGGTGCTCCCCTTCCCCCTGTCATGCAATGGTCGGATCCTGCCAAACACCCTAGCTGCAGCTGCCCCAGGTGGCTATTTGTGTTTTTAAAATCCTGCCCACGTGGCGCAATAACATGACTCAACGCCATGATCTAGAATGGCCCCAAGTGTCCATTTTTGGGGTGACTGCCCCAAGATAGTACTTATCTTGCCTGCATACCCATTGCCCCACCAAGTTGACCAAAACTCACCAGTATAGTGACCCAACAAGACCTCAATAAACTTCCTGTTCTTCCTGCCTGTAAAAAAAAAAATCAGAACATAGGAAGCAGCCATATATACCAGGTCAGACGCTTTCTCCACATAGCCCATGGATGGGAGAACATCTGTGGCCCTCCAATGTCACCGGACTACAACTCCCATCAGCCCCAGGCAGCATGGCCAGTGGTCATGATGGGAGCTGTAGTCCCTCAGCAGCTGGAGGCTCACAGCTCCCCCACTGCTGGTCTATTCTTATGGCATCTCAGTTCTCCAGGGTCTTGAACTGACGTCCTTTCCATCTCTTGTCATCTGATAATTTTTATACAGGCTGAAAATGCCACAGGGCCTTCTATATGCAGGCCCCAGGCTCTGTTTGGCTGGCTGGATTGTGAGTTGCCTGGGGTGCCCTAGGTCCTAGGACACACCCTCCTTTAGGGAAAGTCCGTAGCTTAGTGGTAGAGCACCTGTTTTGCAGGTGAAAGCTCCTCAGCATCTCCAGGGTAGATCTGGGGGAAGGATTCCTGCATGATACCTTGGAGAAGCCATTGCTAGTCAGTGAAGGCAGTAATGGGGGAGATGGACTGTTGGTCCGAATTCATCAGCTTCCTAGGTTCCTCACACAGCTGCTTCTTACGTATTTTTTGCTCTATAAGACTCACTTTTTCCCTCCTAAAAAGTAAGGAGAAATGTGTGTGTGTCTTATGGAGCGAATGCAGGCTGCGCAGCTATCGCTGAAGCCAGAACAGCAAGAGGGATTGCTGCTTTCACTGCGCAGCGATTCCTCTTGCTGTTCTGGCTTCTGAGATTCAGAATATTTTTTTTCTTGTTTTCCTCCTCCAAAAACTAGGTGCGTCTTGTGGTCTGGTGTATCTTATAGAGTGAAAAATACGGTAATTAGCTAGATCTTCTCAGGCATCCCAATAACATTTTAAGCATTAAGAGTTACTGGAGGGTTCAAAGATTCAAACAATGACAGAGAAATTTAATATATTACTTTAAGCACAGAAGAAGAGCCTGTGGGATCCATGGTGTCCTATGGACGCTCCTTCAGGTATACTGGACCGAGGCCGCCGCTCCCGGACCTGTTCTGGGGACTGGGGTCAGGGGAAGTTCGGGTTCCCCCGCCCCAGCCCCGCAACTAAAAATGAAGCCAAGACAGTGAGCGGGATCCATCCCGCTCGCTTTCTTGGCTTCTGCCAAAGCTGGCTGGAGAGGTTGTGCATGGCTAAAGAGGAAGCCAAGACAGCCAATGGGATGGATCCCGCTCACTGTCTTGGCTTCTTTGCCCTTTGGGGCTGGGGGGAAAATAATTTCCCCCCCTTTATTTCCCGCCCCCCTAAAAACTAGGTGCGCCCTATGGTCCGGTGCGCCCTATGGAGCGAAAAATACGGTAATAGTTCCAATAATTCTTCCAACATGCCTGTACCGCTGGTCAGTGAGATTTTGACTAGAAAACTGGCAAATCACACGCACAGCCTCATCTTATCTTTACATGTTTTAATTTTATTTTTAGAGTCCTGGCAAGGTAGATATGCCTGGAGCTAGGATAAAGGGACTTTCCTCAAGGCTACCCTGGGGGAAGTTAGTTCAGTTGGCATCCGAAATAGCTCCGCTGGTAGAGCATGAGACTCTTAATCTCAGAGTCATAGGTTTGAGCCCCGTGTTGGGCAAAAGATTCCTGCATTGCAGGGGGCTGGACTAGATGACCCACGTGGTCCCAGTTCTACAATTCTATAATTCTCAACCCAAGCCCAGTAGTGTACTCTGCTGCAAGACAACAGAGAAGCATCAGTTCAGAGCTGGCCTGGGGAAGATGGCAGTTGTGATCCAAAACATTTAGAGAACAGGGAAGGATGGCAGAGACAGCTGCTCTTGTTGTTTTAGAAACAAGTGTGCTCTAAAAGGTAAAGGGACCCCTGACCATTAGGTCTAGTCATGGCCGACTCTAGGGTTGCGGCGCTCATCTCGCTTTATTGGCCGTGGGAGCCGGCATACAGCTTCTGGGTCATGTGGCCAGCATGACTAAGCCGCTTCTGGCGAACCAGAGCAGCGCACAGAAACGCCCTTTACCTTCCCGTTGGAGCGGTACCTATTCATCTACTTGCACTCACTTTGACGTGCTTTCGAACTGCTAGGTTGGCAGGAGCTGGGACGGAGCAACGGGAGCTCACCCCGTCGCGGGGATTCGAACCGCCGACCTTCTGATCAGCAAACCCTAGGCTCTGTGGTTTAAACCACAGCGCCACCCGCGTCCCTTTGTGTGCTTTAGGGAGAGGAAATGTTGGAATCACGCACCCAGAGAGCTTTATATCTATTTAAGTTGGTGTCAAGTTGGACTATCACCTGAATGAATGAGTTTTAGGTCCCATTTGCACTATGCACTTAAAGCAGTATCGTACCACTTTAAACTACCATGGCGGCTTCCCTCAAAGAAATCTGGGAACTGTAGTTAGTTGTTGGGAGACCCTTATTCCCCTCACAGAGCTGAAATTCCCATAATAGTTTAATGATTGATCCTTCTTCCCAGGGAGTTCTGGGGACTGTAGCTCTGGGAGGAGCCTGCTAGCAACTCTCAGCAAACTACACTTTCCAGAATCCTTTGGGAGAAGCCATTACTGTTTATAGAGTGGTATAATAATAGTGCTCTCAGTGTATGGGGCAAAAGGGTGTCCTAACCGATTAACAGTGAAATCCAATAAATCAGAGGCGAGCAGAAAGTAGATTGGGATGTACTGGTAGATCTCTGGGTGATTCATAGTAGATCAGCAATAATTTATGTCTCCCCATTGTGGAACAGACTCCCGCAAGAGATGGTGGACTCTGCTTCCTTGGAGGGTTTTAAGCAGAGGTTGGGTGGTCATCTGACACGGATGCTTTAGCTGAGATTCCTGCATTGCAGGGGGTTGGACTAGATGACCATCGGGGTCCCTTCCAACTCTTAAGATTCTATGAACAACAACAAAATGGTTTATCCATCTTCCCAGATTATACTGATGAAATGGACAAAAATGGTGGGGATGGGGTGCAGCTGAACTCTTGAGTTCAGTTCAGTTCAAGGCCTCTAGCCAAATCCCAGTCTAGGATCTTCTGCTGTTGGGTTTTGGAGGTTTAATCAAACACAAACACACACACGCACAGGAGATCCCACAACACTGGAAGCTGCCCAGTCCATGCTATGCCTGTCTATTGAGAAATAAGCCCAACTGTGTTCAATGGGATTTGCTTCCAGGTAAGTGAAGTACCGGTACCTGGACGCGGGTGGCGCTGTGGGTTAAACCACAGAGCCTAGGGCTTGCCGATCAGAAGGTCAGCGGTTCGATTCCCCGCGACGGGCTGAGCTCCCGTTGTTCGGTCCCTGCTCCTGCCAACCTAGCAGTTCGAAAGCACGTCAAAGTGCAAGTAGATAAATAGGTACCACTCCGGCAGGAAGCTAAACGGCGTTTCCGTGCGCTGCTCTGGTTCGCCAGAAGTGGCTTAGTCATGCTGGCCACATGACCCGGAAGCTGTACGCCGGCTCCCTCGGCCAATAAAGGGAGATGAGCGCTGCAACCCCAGAGTTGGTCACAACTGGACCTAATGGTCAGGGGTCCCTTTACCTTTAAGTAAAGTACAGCTTTTATGGGAGCAAGCTCCACTGAAAGCAAAAGGACTTGCTGCAAAATAAATGTGCATGTCACTAAAACAATGACGTTGCAGGAAACTGAATAGCTCAGTTGGTTAGAATGTGGTCTGATGATGCCAAGGTTGCAGGATTGATCCCCATATGGGGAAGCTGCATATTCCTGCATTCGGGGGGGCGGGGTTGGACTAGATGATCCCTGGGGTCCCTTCCAATACTACAGTCTTATTATTGCAAGCATACTTTCTTCACTTTTAAATTGCATGAAAGTATGTGTTGCAGCAAATGTTGCAAGATTGATTCCCTCCTGTGAGAGAATAATGGCAGAAAAGGGCCTCCTCTAAGATTGCCCCCATCATCTGCCATTTTACAAGTGCTTTATAAAATATATATACAAAAGAGAAAAGAAATAAAGACACATAGACATCATAATCATACAATAAACCAGTGCTTGGAATGAACTAATTTGGACCAACTAGCTCATGAAAACAATTCCAAAATCTCTGAATTTCACCTGAAAGTAGTTTCTATGATTTTCAGGTAAACTGAATATGAATAAAGTTTCTTTCACAGTGGAATTTTGGGCGACTTTTAATTCAGTTCATACACACACACCGTGTTCGACTGCGGCCATTGCATTTATCATTTTTATCTATCTGAAAAGTGATGCAGCTGTTTAAGCTTAAAGATCATAATTGTTGGGGAAAGTAAATAAAAACATTTTTTTTCACATTGCATCGTGTGTTTTTTGATGTTTTCTTAGTCTTACTCAAGCTGAGCAACTTGTAAAATTTTGAAGGCTGGGGAAGTATAGCAGAGGACCACATGAACAAAATGTGAACTGAACTGGAACGGAATTAAGTTTCTTTTTTGGAGGTGGCAACTTGGAACTGGAACTAATTCCTATTTCGAAGGGGTGAACTCGAACTATTGGAACTGAATGAACTTTCCAAGCACTGCAATAAACAAATAAACCAGCACAACAGACAAAAGCACCACATTTTTTAAAAACAAAAACCATAATACATCACATCAGTGCACAACTGATTACTAGACACAACTATAAATTAACTAACCAGGGGCAGCAAGAATATTATTGGCACAAAAATGGAAGCAAGAAGAATTACCGACGAAAGAAGAATGGAGGATGAAATTAATGGACTATGCAGAACTAAATAAACTAACAGGAAGGATTCGAAATCTGCGGGACCAGAAATTCACAGAAGACTGGTGTAAATTTACAGATTATTTGAAAAGTAATTGTGATGATCAGACTACGTTTGTAGGTTTGCAAGAAGTTTTGTGAGGTGAATTATTGGAACTATGGATAAAGGGGAGGATGGTTAGTTAAGATAATTAAAGGCAATATGAATTTAAGAAATTCATAAGAAGTGGTTAAAACGGTGGATCATCAGAGGTGCTGACGGAAGTCACAAAAAAATTGTATGTGGTGAAGTTTTGTCGTATGTATTATAATTTATATGTTAAAATTAATTAAAATTATTATTAAAAAAATTAATTAATTAACTAACCAGGAATGGAAACTTGTTACCCTGCTGACGCTGTCAGATTCCCATCAGCCCTAGTCAGCATAGCGCAATGGTCAGGGATGATGGGATTTGTAGTCTAACCATATCTGGAAGGCCATGAGATCCCCATCCTTGCATTAAACCACTGGCAAAGGATAGTTTCAAGAACTTTTTATCAGTTCTGAAAACTTGTGTGCAAAGATTTTTCCTGGGGAAGTTTGTTCTGAAAGGTAAGACCATTTCCCCGTTCGTTAGTAAATTTAAGAAACAGCCTCAACGTTTTCCTTTGTATGTTTGCAAGTGCATTTTTCATCCACAATCCTCTCCAACTTTCCTTCCCCACTGCCATGTGGAAGAAACTTTATCGTAGCTCCAATATTTTGCTGACAACATACCGTATTTTTTGCACCATAACACTCACTTTTTTCCTCCTAAAAAGTAAGGGGAAATGTCTGTGGGTGTTATGGAGGGAATGCCTACGGGTGGCATGCCTACGGATTTTCCTCCTCTAAAAACTACATGCGTGTTATGGTCGGGTGCGTGTTATAGAGCGAAAAATACGGTAGTTGATCTTTGTACTTAATTTTTTTTTAATGAACTTTCACACCAGTGTTATCTGATTAATTGGGATGCCTTCTTTTTAGTCAGTTTAAATGTTTGTTTGTTTTTTATTCGTTCTTCTAATTCAGTGGTTTCCAGAGCGGGGGTAACTCACTCTGGAAGGCAGTGAGATTAAGCGGGGGGGGGGGTTGCTAAGGAGGTGGGGGAGGGGCCTCTGGAGGTGTCAATAACCATGAGACTTTGAAACGATGGTATCGCTGATTCCAATTCTTCAATTTGTTTTATTAATTAAGCTGAATAGTTTTCACACTGGGTTTCGAATAAATATGCAAGCAACTCTTCCCATTTCAAACTTTATGGTGCTATAATCTTCCTTCGTGGGCCACGCAAACCACAATTTTGAATAATGCTTTTTATGGGGAGGGTGGGAGGAAGTGAGGACCACTTTATGGAACCCAGGGGGCAGTAGCCTGAAAAAGTTTGGGAACTACAGATCTAACTGATTACTTAATCAAAGCTTGCAGCCCATAGCAGCCAATGGATTTCAAATACAGTGGTACCTCGAGTTACAGACGCTTCAGGTTACAGATGTTTCAGGTTACAGATTCCGCTAATCCAGAAATAGTACCTCGGGTTAAGAACTTTGCTTCAGGATGAGAACAGAAATTGTGCGGTGGCGGCGGCAGGAGGCCCCATTAGCTAAAGTGGTACCTCAGGTTAAGAACAGTTTCAGGTTAAGAACGGACCTCCAGAACGAATTAAGTTCTTAACCCGAGGTACCACTGTACTGCTGGCACAAATCTGCACTCCTCTTTAAAAAAAAGATTGACAGGAGAACTCCCACTTGACTCTTTTGTGGTTGGGTACCATGTCCACATTCACCAAGAGGGTCAGGGTGCCTTCTTGGCAAAGGGCTATAGTTGCTGTTTTGGAACAGGCAGGCAAAAACAACCACAGAAAGCATTGCTACGTTGAAATCGAGGTGAGCAGGGCTTTGCCTCCTCTTTCCGCTGTTCCCCCCCCCCCCCGAAACTTTTCATTCTCTTTCTAATTCTTCGAAAAGGAAAGAAAGAGCATTCACTGCATGTTTCGCATTCCAGCCTCAGCTTCTTAAGGTATCTAGCAAGCTGATACAAATCCTGCCAGAAAACGGGGATTCTTTCAGCCTTGCAAGAGCCAACCTGTTCCGATGCTTTCAGGGAGGGTTCCTAAATCTCTCAAACTGCACTACCTCTCCTGAGCAGATGGCACCGTACTTTGCGGGCCGGGAAGGGGGGGAAGGGGCGCAGCGGTGAAGCTAGATCACTACATCAACAAACAAACACCCTGAACACTTTTTAAAGTACCTTCCTCATGTCCCTTTTCCACTGCAAGGAATTCCCGCCCCCCCCCATATGCCTTAACCCATTCCGTCACCGGTTTACAACGCACGCTACAACTGCACACCAGATCACACCCCTTTCTCAGCAGAGGAGCAAGAATCTGCATCTTCAGATGCTTCTGTTGTTGTTTTCGAAAACAAATGACACGGCTTCTTAAACCAAACAGGATGTAAAATCACAGAATCATAGAGTTTGAAGGGACCCTGAGGATCATCTAGTCCAACCCCCTGCAACGCAGGAATATGCAGTTGTCCCACAGGGGAATCGAACCTGCAACCTTGGCATTATCAGCACTGCACTATAACCAACTGAGCTATCTAGGCATAAAATGCAGACACCCTCCCCTACCCACACAAGAAGGTGCCTTTTACCATTGGTCCATCTAAGCTCAATACAGTGGTACCTTGGAAGTCAAACGGAATCTGTTCCGGAAGTCCGTTCGACTTCCAAAACGTTCAGAAACCAAGGTGCAGCTTCCGATTGGCTGCAGGAAGGTCCTGCAGCCAATCGGAAGCCGTGGAAGTCGTGTCGGACGTTCGGGTTCCAAAGAACGTTCGCAAACCAGAACACTCACTTCCGGGTTTGCGGCGTTCGAGAGCCAAAACGTTTGACTCGCAAGGCGTTCGGGATCCAAGGTATGACTGTATGGTGGACACTCGGATTGCGAACATGATCCGTGCGGGATGCACATTTGCAACCTGCAGCGTCCGCCACCCGTAGTGGCACGTCTGAGCACGCGCGGGTTGCGACCCGCCGCTTCTCCACATGTGCAAAGTGCGATTTAGTGCTTCTGCACATGCGTGACTGCCAAAACCCGGAAGTAACCCGTTCCGGTACTTCCGGGTTTCGGCGGTCGGTAACCCAAAAAAACGCAACCTGAAGCATCTGTAACCAGAGATACGACTGTATTGCCTCCTGCCAGCTGCTTTTGAGGTTTTCAGACATGAGCCTCTCGCAGCTCTATCTGAAGATGTTAACGAACGAACCTGGGACCTTCTGTATGCAAATCGGAAGCTACCACCAAGCTACAGCCCTCTCCTGCAAAATATGCCTTTCCCACATAGAAGTGGCTAGCTTTTCTTTATCCCACGACATGCAGGGGAATAGCGGGTTGGACTAGATGACCCACCGGGTCCCATCCAACTCTGCAATTTGATGAAAAGTAAAAGGAACAAAACACACACCCCAATTCCTCTTGCCTCTATTAGAGCAATGAGTTTGCTCCATTTCTTGCGGGCTGTTCACCAGATCGCACTCTGCTTCTTAAGATTTCAGCTGTATCAGCTTCCAAGTTTTGCATCCACACAGGATTAATTCTGTTGCAAATCACCACACCACGTGTACAAGGAAATTAAGAGCAGGAGCCAATGTTAGTCCTACTCAGAGTAGAGCCATTAAAATCAACAGGCATGGCTAATTTAGGTCCCCTTAATTTCAACAGGTCCGCTTTGAGTAAAACTCATGCTGGTTTCAACCCTGAACATCCTTTATGAACGGTTTGATTTTCAAATACCGTTGTGGGTTTTGACAAGTGTTATTTTCAAAAAGAGTAGACTCAAATCTTTCCCCCCATGGACTACTTGAAAATTAATGATGCTCTTGGCGGGCTGCTTAATGACTTTTCTGCCTGTTGTAGCTCTGCTGTCCTAAGAAAGCTGAAGAAACAACTTATACAGGTGGTCACAGGTGAAAAGCTTGTAGGCATTTGCTCAGAGTTCGCCACCCAGAGTATGCCTTTCTCAGAGTGGCCAAATCCACATCATACAGTGGTACCTCAGATTAAGTACTTAATTCGTTCCGGAGGTCCGTTCTTAACCTGAAACTGTTCTTAACCTGAAGCACCACTTTAGCTAATGGGGCCTCCTGCTGCTGCCGCACCGCCAGAGCACAATTTCTGTTCTCATCCTGAAGCAAAGTTCTTAACCTGAAGCACTATTTCTGGGTTAGCGGAGTCTGTAACCTGAAGCATATGTAACCTGAGGTACCACTGTATATTTAAAGCAGGATTATAGCACTTTCAACAGTCACTGCTTCCTCCAAAGAATGCTGGGAAGTGTAGTTTGAATTGCTAGGAGACCCCCTGTTCCTCTCACAGAACTACAGCTCCCAGAAACCCCTGGGAAGAGGGGGTTGTGAAACCACTCTGGGGATTTTAGCTCTGTGAAAGGAAGGGGGGGGTCTCCAAACAACTCTCTGTACCCAACAAATTACAGCTCCCAGGATTCTTTGGGGGGAGTTATGTCTGTTTAAAGTGCTATAGTAATGTTTCACATTACTTTTTAGATTTCAGGTTTGTTTGTTTCTTCATCTTCCGAACCACTGTTTATGTGCAAGTTATATTTTCTTAGGACAGATCCACACTCTGCATTTAAAACACACCCAGCACATCATGCAAGGAATCCTGTGAACCATAGTTTCCCCTGTTACAGAGATACAGTTCTCAGGGGCGGAGTTTGGGTTTGCAAATTTCAGCGGTGCCTTGTGCAAGGCCAAAATTTGGCAGGGCCACATCCGTCACCTTCCGATCTACGCATTTATTACATCATAGTGGCAACGGCGCTCTGGGCTCGGTGCCCAGTGTGGCAGTACCAGTAACGCCTCCCTAAATCTGCCTCTGCAATTTTCAGGCCCTTTAACAAACTAGAGTTCCCAGGATTCCTTGGGGGAAGCCATGAGCTTTGAATGTGCATTGGGTGTGCTTTAAATCTAAGGTGTGGACCTGCCCTGACTTACTTACCCGCTTTTATTCTTCCCTTTGCTACAACTGTTTTAAAAGCTGTAAACCACTGAATAGCTCCGTGGGTTAGAGCGTGGTGCTGGTAATGCCAAGGCTGCAGGTTTGATCCCCGTATAGGACAGCTGCATAATCCCGCATTGCAGGGGGTTGGACTGGATGATCACTAGGGTCCCTTCCAATTCTATGAAATTGTTCTTTTTCTCTCTTTTTTCATCTCCTACTATATCTAAAAGAACTGAGAAAATTTGGTCCCTAGTCACTATAGCTGAGCTAACGTATTACAAAAGAATACATATGAACCAGCCTAAAAGGTTTACCGGGGAAATTGGTATTTATTTTTTTTGCAATGTTTTGGAACAAGTTCAGTGATAATGCCCAAACTTATCCTGCTTTCAGCCTGCTGTAACAGTATTTCTAGCATTTGTTTATTTTATTTATTAATAATAAATAAAGAAGAAAATTTTAAAGTGTTTTTATTTGTTTTATAACTTGTGTGTTCACCACCTTGGGCTCCTTTGAAAGGATGGGTGGGATATAAATTTAATTCATAAGGGGAGGGAAACAGCCCACCCAAATGATCACTAAATGTGCATCACTTGTTTTAAATTATGGAATACTCTGCCAGGTAGAGATTAAGCCGGCGTCTTCTGTTTCAACATTTAAATGCCCGCTGAAAATGTTTCTATTCTGCCAGGCTTAGGCAGCCAATTAAGAATACATCTTTCCATAATATTTAGCTGATTTGTGGTTTTTAACATTTTTACATGGTTTTAGGCATAACCGTTGCAAAGTGATTTGATATAAATATATATTTTTAATAAACAAAATAATCAATGCACTGTTTTTAATTTGGGGTTTTTTAATTGCTGGGACCTTACACTGAAGGGCAGGAAAGAAATTGAAATAAAAGTAATAATGCAATTAACCAGCATCAAGTGACCTTAATTACGATACCCAAAGGAAATTCAGACACACACATTCCTTCCACATGTTAGGAGCACATCTTGGAGATTTCTAGTAGTAGCCGTTCAAAAGCTTTTAAGCACCACTTACAGCTCACAAACTTTGGTTAAAGCGTGGCTAAAAAAGGAGGCGGTGTCTTTATTTACTGCATGAGCATCCTGCCATTCCTGCAAGGAATGGTCTACTCAGGCAGATGGTGGATTCTGGAATGGCTGGTAGCTCTATGAATTAGTGGTCTGCTGTAGAGCAGCAAAGATTTCCATCCCCCTAATATTTTTAACAATAGCAGCAACAAAATGACTCCATGCACACACCCTAAATTATACTGGCGAAAGGAACAATACTGGTGAAAACCAGAAGCAGAATTTTGCATGAAAAGATTGGGAGTTCTGTTCAGTTTGGATGCTCAGAACTAGTTCCGAGGCTGATTTTTTTAAAAATTCCAAATATATGACATTTGCACCAAATCCCTGGCTAGTGAAAACAAAGACCACAACAAGCTTAACATCTGTACATCCTTGGTGCATGTTGTCCTCCCACTTCCATTTTATCCTCATGACCAACCTGCAAAGCAAGTAATAAGTTGACCAAGCTCACCTAAGCGTGCTTCATGGCTGAGGGAAGATTTGAACTCAGATCTTCCCATTCCAACTCCCAACATTCTAATCACTCCCCACCACAAACAAAAACTATGCCAACATTCCCCAACCTGGTGCCCTCTAGAGGGTTTTGTGCTACAACTCCCATCATTCCCAGACAGCACAACCAGACGGGGGAAATTCTGAATGCGCTTTCAATCTGTGTTTATGGCACAGTTCTTATCATAGCTGTCAACTTTTCCCTTTTCTTGCGAGGAATCCTATTCGGAATAAGGGAATTTCCTTTAAAAAAAGGGAAACGTTGACAGCTATGGTTCTTATTGCCCCGGGTGCAAAGCATACATTTTGCTCGGGATCTGTAAGAGTATTTTGCAGTTAACAAGCGTGACGCATGAATTGTCTATTAAAATTCCATCCCTGCCTAGGAAAATGTTTTGCTTTTCAATAGGTGCCAGCTTCCAGACTTTGGGAGAGAACCCCGGGATTCCTAGTATAAAGTTTCTAGGAAACCCCATACTTGGTCCTTTTCCCAGCACTGATTTCTGTCACTGAAAAAACAACAACTCGGGGCTGGAAGATTGAGAGCACTGCAAAGATCAGGGACAGGCAACACGGTCCACGCCTCCAGATGTTGTCGGGCTGCAACTCTCATCAGCCCCAGCTAGCATGGCCTCTGGTCAGAGATGATGGGAGCTTGGGTCCAACAACATCTGAAATACACCACGTTGCTGATCCCTCACATATCACCCCATCAGACAAACAGCCAAAATCCTGAAAGACTTTGGAAAGGACCGTATAGCAGCACAGCACATGTGAGCCAGTGCTGTGCAGCGGTTAGAGCGCTAGACTAGGAACTGGGAGTAAAGGTAAAGGTAAAGGGACCCCTGACCATTAGGTCCAGTCGTGACCGACTCTGGGGTTGCAGCGCTCATCTCGCTTTATTGGCCAAGGAAGCCAGCGTACAGCTTCCGGGTCATGTGGCCAGCATGACTAAGCCTCTTCTGGCGAACCAGAGCAGTGCACGGAAACACCGTTTACCTTCCCGCCGGAGCAGTACCTATTTATCTACTTGCACTTTGATGTGCTTTCGAACTGCTAGGTTGGCAGGAGCAGGGACCGAGCAACGGGAGCTCACCCCGTCACGGGGATTCGAACCGCCGACCTTCTGATCGGCAAGTCGTAGGTTCTGTGGTTTAACCCACAGCGTAATTCATTTTTACTAGCAAACTGGATGTTGAACTAGACCAATTCCAGTCTGGGAGGAACGCAGGGAGCATTCGTGTGACACACTAACGTGTCATGACACAGAGTTTGGAAAGCTCTGCTCTAGCCACTATACCACCCTGCCTTCCTAGAGTACTTCTGCTATGGGGCAGCTCTATAAATTACCGGTAAGTAGGTAAACAAACATGGGCAAAGCAAAATGTCACTTAGAGAAGGATCTGAAATATTTTCCTTAAAGCTTGAATTTGTTTTAGTCCGGATTGTTTCATTTGTTGTTTTAATGTGTTGTAAACCGCTCTGAGATTATTTATTTAAAATATAAAGTGGTATAAAAATGAAATTATTATCATCATTATTATTAATGTCTCATAAAAAAATATATGGCACCCAGACATTCCGCAGTGGCAACCGCAACCTAGGTTTAAGGTGGCATTTTGCGATTAGCTTGTATATCTGAGTTTCTAACATACTCAAGGTGGGGCCAGCAGTCTTTGTCAACGTTTGGATGCCGGACGCCATTTTGAATCAAGATGGCGGACCAAATTAACCCTTATTAAGCATTAGCTTCCACACACAGAGACAAAAACAAATTGATTCAGAGCCAGGAAAGATGTTCCCCAGCTAAGGTTGGAGCCTTGGGTTAGTGTGTGTTTGCATGAGCCCTAAAATTCGCAAATTACACTATCCCGTTTTTTAAAACTACAAAATTTGGGGGGGTTTCGACCAATTCCCACGCAGCGCTGGGCACTCCTAGCGCTAGTTAATAATATTGCTACTACGCAGCCGTTCTGTTTCACACCCCACCTTTCCCCCCACAATGGAAACTCAGTCTAAAGAAAGGAACAGGTCTCTTCCCTCCCTCATGCCAAAACCTCCCCTCTCTCCACAAACCACCCATGTGCGTGATTTTTTTTTTAAGGCAAGAATCTGGCCACTGCAATGACTCAGAGAGAAAGTATGTCCTCCTCGGTGGAGGGACAGGATGATGAAGACGGCCGCCAAACAAACACCATTTTGCTCCTGAATATATATGTGTGTGCGTATCATCCATCTGATTTCATCCGCCATCCGAATGAGCTGTGTAGGCAGGTCAAAACTTCACAAAAACACACACAGTCAAACCTTCCTCAGCAAGTACTGATATCCTACGCATGCTCCTTTTTTAAAAATGAGAGGGGGGGGGTTCTCTTTAACAAGTTTATGCAATAACAGGATGGAAGCGGTTCCATCACCCTTTGCCACCTCAGGCGGATTTGATTCCTTGCATTCCAAACAGCCCCCCTGAAGTCCACTGCCGAATCGGACACAAATCTAGGAATGTTGCAAGCACACACGTGTGTGCAAGCACACACACAGACATGGACACACACAGAGAGAGAGTTTCTTTTGTACATACACTCCAGGAGGGGGGCCCTTTGCTTCTGAAGCCCCTCGCGCCCCTCCCATTCGCCTCTCTCTCTCTCCCAACCAAGAATCCCACCCCTTCTCCTGTTCACTGTGAAATTCCTTGGCTAGCCAGGGTCAGAAATAAGCCACCTCTGGAATGCAGAACCTCCATCTTCAGAGTGTCTCAGGAAGTCTTCTCCTCCCCCAACAGACACCCCTCTCAAAAGGAGATCCGGTTCCCGCCTGCATTTTCCCTTTTTAAATTTTTTTTTATTTAAAACACACACCACGATATATAATTTTTTTCAGAGTCACTCCCAAGAGTTGCAGCTTCTTGGAATGCACTTTCTCAATGAATCATTGAGGCTCGGGGTTTAAGGGGCACGGTGAAAAAATTCAAAGCAGCCACTGCTGCACCTTTCTTTTTTTAAAAGGTAGGAAAGACTTCATACCACACACAAACACACAGAGAGAGACAAAGAAAGCCCTACTCAGACTCTCCAGCCGTCTCCCACCAGTTTTCGACTACAACTCCCATCAGTCCCAGTCAACATGGCTTTCGTAGTCCGAAACGTCTACAGAGGGCACCAGGTTGGAAAAGGAGGTTACAGACAATCTCTCTCGTGTTTTGAGTCTGGCAGCAAAGCAGAACAGATGAACTTTGTTCCACTTAAAAAAAAAAAGGAACACACCAGCTCCAAAAACATCCACATTTCCATTTCTGCAAAGGCCTTGTTTCCTAACCACCCCCCAACTCCATCTCCCACTAAAGTGGACTAGAAAAGTCTTATCTAGATACATTAGGAATACTCCCGGCTTCTATATACTCCCACAAGACACAAGCTTTTGTCGTATTATTATGACTCATATAATAGTAGTAATAATAATAATAATAATAATAATAATAATAATAATAATAATATTGGAATCCCAGAGCCTTCCAGCATAGATCAAATCAATGCTAAATCCATCAAGGCTCTGCAAGGTGTTTATATATACTAAGCACTTAAATCTGAAGCTAGGAAAGAGCGATTCTGCGACCTGTATAAACTACCTGCCCCTTATTTCCTGGGCATTTCTATTCTGCTTCCTTCCTGCTCCGCTCCCCTTCCAATCGTGACTCAGCCAGACCAGTTTGTCAACTGCTAGGAAAGGGGAGGCCTGCTCAGGTATGTGCAACACGCCACGTATCAACAAGGGCAGTGGGGGCGCCTTGCGAGGCGAGACGGGGCAGATGGGTGCAAACAGGCCTAGCAGAGAGCAGGGAACGCTTTTCAGGCTGAGGGCCACATTCTCTTACGGGGGCCGCTTGCCAGTGGCGGCCTGGGTTAAGGAGCAAAAATGTGTGGGGCAATGAATGTGAATTTTATGACTGCTTTCTACACACAAGCACCTCTCTCTGTCTTCTAGTCAGGAGAGAGAGAAGTATTATCAGAACTCGAAGTTACCAGGGGTGTGGCCTGGCTGCTGAGGGCCGCATAAGAGAGGCCTGGGGGCCGCCTCAGCTCCCAGGCCTAATGTTCTCCACCCCTGAACTAAAGTTAATTAATAGAAGAGAGTTTGAAACCCGTACCTAAAAAGAACCCCCAAAAAAGAGGTTTCACGTCTAACAGCGGCATGCGACCATTTCCAGAAAGGCCTCGTCAACCTCCCCACCCACCCATTTTGCCTCCCTCTGTGGAGATATCTTAACCTACTGACCCTAAAAAACAGTGGGGTGTCGTGGTTAAGAGTGTGGGATTTAAATGTTACAACCAAAATCCCTCCTTGGTCCCAAAACTTAACTTGAGGCCATATTAATAGGATGCCACTATAAACAGTCATGGCTTCCCCCCAAAGAATTCTGGGAGCTGCTGTTTTGTTATGGGAATCGCCCCGATTGAGAGTTGCCCCGTCCCCCCCATTCCACTCACACAGATACAATTTCCTGGGGAGGAGTGGTTGTTAAGCCACTCTAGGAATTCCAGCTCCTAACATTTAACAAACTGCAGGATTATTTGGGGGAAGCCATGCCTTTTGAAAGTGGTACCGCAGTGCTTTAAATGCATTGTGTGGATGCAACCTACAGCTCCCACCAGCCCAGAGCTGATGGGAGCTGCAGTCAAAAACTTAGAGAGCAGAAAGGGGACCTGTGGCTCTCTAAATAATGCTGGGCTGCAACCCCCGCCCCTCCACCAGCCAGCATGCCTAATGGTCAGGGAGGATGGGAACTGTAGTTCAGCAAAAGCTGGAGGGCTACAGCTTCCTCACCCCTGAACTGGAGGACACTAGCTATAAGGGAGGCTGGAGTAGAGAAAAGTGCTTTAAAACTGCTAACTGATAAGTATGATTATGAGTCGAGACAGAGCGCAGCATACCTATGGCAACAAAGCAATGACTGAAGATAAAAGGAATGCGAAAATGCATTCTCTGCTGAGGGTGTGCTAGGCAAAGGGCTGGAAATTCCTACGTGCCAAAATCCAAGTTTTAATAGCCAATCCAGGACTGGGATGGTGGAAGGGAAAGAAAACTCCTTAGGTGCAAAGCAAGCTGTTATTTTTCAGACCAGCTTTACCCGGAATGCGGTGTGTACCTCAAAGCAAAGTTCAGTCCAAGGTACGTTTACTTGGAAGTTCAGTCCTACTGGCTTCAGTGGGCCTTACTCACAGGTAAGCATGGGATGGATTGCAGCCCTTGCCGGACAGTGAAATAACAAAAATGGGAGACAACAGGTTGCCTGTGTTTGTATTACAAAGCACACCAGATCTGATGCCTTCTGCCTTTCCGCCCGAATCCTTTTTCGAAAACAAGCCCCGCTGACACTTTGGTCCCATAGATCCCCCTTCAGGATACTGATCTGAAAGAGGAAGATGTCTGACCCCTGACATCATATGCAGAAACAGAAAAGCATGGCTGGCAAAGATCATCGCTAAAGCATTTGCGGATTCTGACAAGAGCAACACACACAACTCTCTTAAGCCAGGGGTGGGGCAACCTGTGTCCCTTCAGAAGTTGCGGGGCTGCAACTCTCACCAGCCCCAGTCAGCACGGCCGATGGGTCAGGGAAAATGGTAGCTGCAATACAAGAACAGCTGGAGGGGGCACAGGTTCCTCACCTCTGCCCTGCGCTAAAGATGCAGCACAAACGATAGAAAAAAGATGCTCCAATTTCTTCTGGAAATTGTCTATCTGCAAATTCCAGCCAGAAGGCAAATCCACAAAGATCCAATTTCCAGCATTACCGCATCTCTCTTTCCACCCCTCTCACTTCTCTCTTTCCAAAGTTATACAAAAAGGGTCCCTCTTCTCTCCCCACCCCCCACTTCCAAACTTCCAGTGCCCCTTCCCCACTTTCTAGCTGTTCAAAAACATTCCACCGCCTGCTTTCTGCCGCCTGCTTTCTGCCGAAGCCATTTCAGTGACCATCTCCAACTTATTGTTAATGAAGAGAGACCGATTCTTAACACCACGTTGCTGTTTATAAGCCTCCAAGCATCAGATAAATATCCCAGATTGTTGAAAAAACCCCCACAGATTTTCATTGCACACAGATCCTGTTATATATGTATCACCTCTATTGAAGGGAAAGGTTTTGTTTTGTTTAGAAAAGGAGGATTTTTTTATTATTTTGACCTCACCAATAATTCCACTTTTTAAAAAAAAAAAAATAGAAAGCCTATCCGCTTGTTAAACGTAACTAAAAGGGAACTTTGAAGGAAGCCACCAGAGAATCAAAACTCTGTGAGATACAGATTTTGTTTTCCTTATGAAAAGACTGTATCTCTTCACCAAATTCATTCACATCTCCCTGGAACAAAACACAGGAAGACAAGACAGACCTAGCTAAGTCAAGGGCTGGTTCTGAAAAGTGGTATTTTACAGTAGCCTGACCATTTGCACTGTCTTGGGACACATACAAACACCTACAGTTGTATACTGCAACCACCAAGAACCAGAAACCTAATAGAAACAAATTACCCTCTTAACATAAATTAAAACAAAAACTGGGTGCTTTCATCATTTTGGACCAGGTTTCATATTGGGCTCCCCCACCAAAAAAGACCATTATCAAGCTTTTAAAAAAGAAGGAAGTCCTCAGAAGTCAAAGGGGAGGGACAGGGAGGTTTTGTCTAGTTAAAATAGGATTCAGCAACCAGCAAAGTGAAGAGTGTACTGCAACACTGGGCTGGTCATAATTAAGCAAGGATGTACGAGGACTGGAACCAAATGCTTTGACAATATTATTGCACTGCTTAATTTGTGAAGACAGTAGTGCAACACTGTCAGAGCCAGCGGTCCCAGCAGCCCACCAACGGCATTGTATCCAGCTAACCTTGGATTTCACACACACACCTTTTTTAAAAAACAAAACAAGGATTTGTTAATACAAGAGATAGTTGCAACACATTAACTGGCAGGGCTGGCGATCCCCAATAAAATCAAAATCAGAATGATTTCAAGTTTTATCTGAGATCATCATTAGTCAAGGTTAGAGCAAGGACACAAACACACAGAAAAGCAGATTAATTGTGTATCTTTTCTTTCGTATGGACTACAGGAAAACAGGACTCAGCTGTAACATAGGCAATGTAGGTGCATATACCATTCATTTTCTCTATTGCAAAGGGCTGGGTGGGTGGAAAGCTACTTCAAATTCCTAGGTTATCAGCTTTGTTTGGGTGTGCATATTTTTATTTTAAATCATGTCTATTACTGCAATCCTATGCACAAATCTGAAATGATGTAATTTTGAGCTTTTGGGGACTTGTTTCCAAGTAAACATAACACAGGACTGCAGTGAAAGTTATGGAATGAGACCAGGAGGAAGGGTTATGGTTATCCTCTCTTTAACTTTATACAGTATGCTGCAACATATGCACATTTCAGTTCAATAGCAAAGGCAGGCTCCGGACTGAAGAAGTCAAACATTATTGCAAATAAATAGTGAAGACATTCACAACTGATTTGTTTTCACCAGCCTTTCCCCCAACATTTTCTAAAATGACCCAATTACACTGAGGTCCCCCTCTACCTCTTCCCCCAATTCAGCATCACAGACATTTGAAAACTAAAAAAAAAAAAAAAGAGCACTTTGAATGTGTTGTGAACAATGTTGCGGAATCCACAGCATTTTCCCAGAGAGACCTGTCTATACGCCTACAGGATGTGGAATAATAAAACAATTGGTTTGCGTGTGGTATTGTAAAGAATGTTCCACCCTATAAAAACCCAGCCCGGAATCATTCCGAAGAGCGTTTGCAGAATTACAGTATATTTTTAAGAATACACCACCAGAGCACACACACCCCATATATATATATATGATTTTTAAAAAAGCAAAACAAACACCATGCAAATCAAAAACAACAGCATTTAAAATTCAGCCACATACGAAGCAGATGGTGGGCTATCTTAACATACACAGCATTTATCAATACACCATTACAGGGAAGGAACCGCCATTATTAACATTTTAACGAGAGGCACAACAGAAAGGTGGGAAGGGGGGTGGGAATTAAAGCGCAGGGTGTCCCAATTCCCCTTTGGAATCCTACACAATAAACAGAACACATAAAAGGTTTTTTTTTGGGGGGGGGAGTGTTGCACGCTAGAGTCCTGGTTCCATTGACATACCTACATGTAACAAATCTTAATATTCTTTCCCCCCCAAACATATGCATAAATACTCTGGAGGAAGCATGGTCCCTACAGTTGGCCATTCTGGAGAGAGGGGAGGGTCTGTATCTGCCAGCCAATGCCCTTTTAATATTGCACTGCTAATCATAACTGCCAGTAGTACAACAGAAGAAGGGCTTCGGACAGCAAGAGTTCCCACTAGGCACAAGGGACTTCTCGGAGGGAGGCGTGTGTGTTTTTTTTTTCCAGGTGAGATTTTCCTTTAAAACAGATCCATGGCAAAAAGGAAACAGCAAACAACACACACACACATACACACAATATCAACCACATGGATACAGTGGGGAAATCTTCTTCATCATGTTTGCAAGACTTCAAAATAATAATAATAATAAATCAGCAATTCTTCCAGAATATAAATCAGGGACATCTTTGCTGCTTTTAAAAAAAATAATAATAATGAAAAACTACTTAAGCAGCATTATGCTGGATAAAAGGGATAGGAGGAAAAAAAATAAGGATGATGAGCTTTCCCCATCAAACATTCTCCAGATAGCAATATAAAGCAAATGCAAGAGGCTGGTGTGCCATTAAGTAAAAGACGCTATTAGACTAGGAACTTTTAACGGTGGTTATTTGGATCAATAATGTTTCCTGACTATCAAATTCATCTGTTCAGGCTCTAGATCATTTTCTAAGAAGAAGCCTCACTGATGTAAACAGAATTTACTTCCAAGCAGAAATGTACAGGAAGGGGCTAAGGTTTTCTTCTCCAAATAGATGTTCTAAATATAACATTTATAAAAGGACTCATTATTGTAAGCAGTTGGGGTTTTTTTTGTTAACCATATAAGGCTGTAGTCCTATACTGCACACGCTTACCTGAGAGTGAGCCCTAGTGAAAACAATGGGACTTACTTTTGAGTAGACACCATATGCAAGATTCTATACACCACAAACATATATTGCAAACAGACACATTGTACTAACACATCTATTTTTCTGTTGAAATACTTAATGGTAATGAAAACAGCTATTGGCAACTGCATATCCGAAGTTCAATACAGTAGGTATATATATTTACAAATATGAACCTAATTCTCATCTAAACCATTTCATACTGGGATAGGGGGGTGGGATACAGCCTAAAGCAACCTTTTAGAAAGTTTAATCAGTCCCAAAATGACCAAGTGACTCTCTCTCCTCGCACACAAAAGTTAAACAATTTAAATAAAAACCCATGGAGCCAACCTTATACTTCATTCATAGCCTTGTGCAGAAAATTCCATCCAGATCAAGACATTTGCAAGGGGCTTGAATAGACTCATTCAAGGTGGCTATTGGAAAGGGTGATTTTGTTTTGTTTTGGGGGGTTTTTCCGTTTTGTCCCAGCTAGTAAAAAGCGGACCCAAACTTTTTAATAGTTTGCTTTCTAAATTGCCAGCACAAAGTTTTCACAGGGCAGAGGTGGGCAAATTAGTCAGACAGCTGAATTAATCCCGGGTTCCTGGTTTCCTTAAGGGCATTTCATTTATTTATATTGCCTCTTTGCTGCAGGAAGAGATCCGCGCACTGGCAGGAAAAGTGGAAGCAGCAACTCTGTAGACTTTAGAGAGTTTTAAAGACAGTCGGAGAGAGAGGTGGAAGGAGGAATTAAAAATTAGACAAGGAGGGAGTAAAGATGCATTTTCCACTCGAGGAAGAAGTTTTCGAAATCCAACAGCCCTGGGACTGTGATCGTGAAGGGGGCTTTCCTTACACAATGCTGTAAGAAAAGAGAAGACCACACGCTGGATAGGAGACCCTGTGCCGAACTGGGGCAAAGTGCAAGAACTACCGTCGAAAAACACCCGCGCGCACCGCTCGGACTGTCGATCCTCAAAAATCTCGGCGCTCGCCGAAGCGGCGCGTTAGGATTTTTCTGTTCTACGGGATTTAAATGCGAAACCAGCATAAATGCATAATCGAGATCGCCTTGCTGTGTTTACTTGGGGGGCGGGGGGCGCAACCCACACCCCTCTTAAAAAAAGAAGAACACGTTTTCTTTCCCAGGCAAAAGAAAAAGGACTTCCTTTCAGTTAAGAGTGACCACCGCCAGCTACGTTCTTGGGGACCTCCAGGCGCCCAGCGACGATGAAAACTTCCCAAGCGCGCAGAGCGAGCGAACGCCAAGTCCCTTTCCAGACTTCCTACCACCGACGTTTTGGGGGGTTTGGGGGTGGCTGCTGAGGGGGGTGGGGTAGAAATCTAGGCTCCCCCCCATGCCCATTTTACAGATCCAGGGCCACCTCCCTCCTACCATTTCTCAGGGATGTTTACATCGGTGAAACGGCGCCCCAAAGCCCAGACTCCCGACCTCTCCGCGCGTCCGAGGTTTTCTAAAGCGCAAAGTGGGAAGCTTAACTTCTCTTGCAGCTTCGCCGCGCTTGGACACCGAAAGACGCATTTAAAAGGCACGACGGGCCCGATCCTGCGGGTCCCCTACGGCCTCTGTGTGCTGCTCCAAAACTCCCTTAATAAAAACTTTTCTTGGGGGCGGGGGGGCACTTTGAGTCTCCCGATCGCCCAGAGACTAAATTAAGCCGGTGGGGGGGGGTATCTTTCTTTCACTCCTCCAGGAGAACAACCCGACAAATTCCAGCACACGCGCCCAGACGAGAAAGCCCAACCTCAACTCTCTTTCGTAACGTTATTGCGGAGCCTCGTCGAAAGGCAAAAAGAAACGCGAAAGAAAGAAAAATGATCGGCAGATGATTTTTTTTTTCTTAGAATGCAAGGTGACGGGTGTGTGTGTGAGGGTGTTGGAGAATCCTTCCCGATCGACAGATCCTCCAGAAACGAAGAGAAGTTGAAATTAGTTCCACCCCAAGGGGGACAAGAAAACAGACTTAAAAAAAAAAAAGTCATCATTTAAAAGTCCCGAAACAGGATGGGATGACTCTTCTCATCACACCCCACACACAAAAAAAGGAAACGGGGTGGGGGGAGGAGGAGAAAGAGTAGAGTACAATTCAAAGCCACCCACCTACCTCCTTGTAAAGTCAGATTTCAGATCTGGAAGGCGGGAGGAGAAGGAAGAAATAAATAAATATTAAAAGAAGGAGTGTTGGGGAAAGGGGAAGGCAACACATGACCGGACTTTCTCCGCTTCTTTTTTTGGGCTCATTCCACCCTTTCCAGGTTTTAAGTCGAGTTTTGTTTTGTTTTCTCCAAAGAGTGGGCGAGGGGGGAAACACGCGAAACATACAATAAAGCACGCGCGCGCGCGCATGCACACACACACACCCCTCCAAAAGAAAGGAAAGGGAAACCTGGGATGCAAAAGTGCCGTTACAAAAAAACCTCGCAAGTTCCCCCACCCTCAGCGTAAATATAAAATACATTCATTTAAAAAAAGAAAAGAAAGAAGTGTTCCGCTTCAGGCCTGGCCGGTGGGCTTCCTCTACCTCCTCGCCTCCCTCTCTCTGCCCGCTCCCTCCCCACAGCGCGCAGACCCTCCCTCGCCTCTCCCTCCACCATCCTAGCTGCCCCATCGCGGCCGAGCCTTCCCCCCAACTCCCACCCACCCACCCGGGCCACACGGGAGTCACTCACTCACACGCGCGCGCCCCGATCCCTCCGGCTTCACTTTTTATTTTTCATTTCTTAACACCCTGGATTAAAACCCTTCCCCCCCCCCTCTCTCTCTCTCTCCACGCCCCCCCTTCCTGCAATCCCTCTTCTCTTCCCCACCCCCTCTGCACCTCCCCCTTTTCCTCTTTTTTTCCCTTTTTTTTTTTAGCCTTGAGCTCCCGCCATTTCCGCCCAGTCACCCGGATGCTACTCACAAAACAGCTCCAGAAAAAAAGAGAAAGGATCATTGCACCCACCAGAGATGCCAGGGAGATAGAGAGAGAGAGATCAGATCTAGACCAATGCAAGAAGGATAGAGGTTTCCCCTCCACTGGAGATAAATATATATATATATATATATATATATATATATATGTGTGATATATATATAAATATATCACGTATATATATATATATATATATGTGAATGGTACCTGGGTGGGAGAGGGGGCGCTGGGTAGGTTGCTAAGTGGGTGGGTGGATAGGTGGGTGGGGAGCAGAGGGGGTGGGGAGACAGAGAGAGTCTTGGATCCCAGGAGGCGAGTCCGTGGGCTGAGCAAAACTTTTGGCCCGCGGCTCTCCCCACCCGGCCCGCGGCCCGCCTTGGGGTGGCTGGACTCCATCTGCGCGCTTTTGCGCAAGAGGCTGGCTGGCTGCTCGCGTCTCCCGGCTTCTCCCCCGTCCAGGTCTGCGGGTGGGCGTCGAAGGGAGGGAGAGAAGGGAAGAAAGAGAGAGGAGCTGGGAAGAAGGAGGGAAGGAGCGCGCGAGAGAGAGAGAGACAAGAGAGGGGAGAAACCCTCCAGTACAAACCTCATGGCTTCCCATCTCCAGCCTCCATCTTTGACTAGTTGACATTCACCTCCTGCCTGACCAAATTCTCCATTAGCATACTTCCCTCTCCATTGGTCCTTCCTTGCGCTAGTCTTTGCCACCGCCTCTCCCATTGGCTGGCACGGGGGACATTTAAAAATATCATCCCATCTCCCATTGGACGGCCCGGACTGTCGCGTCACAGCAACTCTTTATTTTAACAATGAATGCACAAACACATTCTTCCATTCACAAATTCCCCCCCCCTTCTCTCTCCCTGTACTTTTTTTGCCCGCCTTTTCTTCAACTAGATTTTCATTGATTTTTTTTTGTGTGTCTGTGTGTGTGCGTGCATGTGTGTGTTTCAACTAAGGGGGTCCCGGTTGTAAACAGATAAATCAAAGGCGAACAGAGAGAAAAAACTTGTACAAATATTATTTTCTAAGGCTCCCTCTCCCTATCCTGCTTGAAGGGGTTGATGTTTGGAGGGCCATTTAATTCCAAGCGGCTTTTAGCGAAGAGGTGTGGTCACAGGGATGTTTTTTTTTCCTTTGCCAAACAGATTGTAACTGTTTTTCTAAGTGATTCCCCCCTGCTCCCCCAGTACCAGAAGGCAAACTTCAGAGAGATTCGACATGGTTAATAAAGAAATTGCTAAGCTGTTAGCATTGTTGTCTTTAATTTTGACTCTATAAAAGAAAACAATGATTTTTTTCTCTCTCCCAACCGAGTTGTACAGAACAGTCGCTGGCCTGTTTAACTTCATACATGCAGAATCTAATAAGACCAAATTCGTTTCAATTGCAATTTACTAGATCCTCTACTTTATACCCGGTCTTTTCAATACTTCTTCCAACATTCAATTTATTTTCTTTTGCAAAAATTGATAATGAAGCATGATGGAAAGCATAATTATTATATTAAAAGTTTGGAGGGGCTCAGGTCTTTCCATAACCCTTTCTTTTCTAATGAAAAGGCTGCTTTCTATACAAACAAAGAAAAGCAAGCTTGAAGCACAACAATTCAGAAGTTTGTTGACTTTTGTTGCTGCTGAAAGAGTTATGACCAACATTAAAAACAATACCTCCACGTGGCTGTACAATTATTCCTCCAAGGTTTCAATCCAATTTAATTTTGTTCAGAACCCAGGAATGTACAGAAAGGATTGTGCAATTTCTTTTTTTAAAAAAAGACCAAACAAAACCCAATTGATTTCCAGAAATGCATTTTTTTTCCTTTTCAAACAATTCTCTTTGCAAATCCAGTTGTGTTGTACATTGTGAATCTGAACTAAAATCTTTTCTATAAGAAAAAAAAAGTTCTTTCAGATGACTATTTTATGGCATGGGGACATGGGAATGTACTTTTGTCCAAAATACTAGCTTGCATGTTTCCCCTCCTCCCAAATGGTGCTTAAATCTGATCTGAAATTCTTGTAGTCTTTGCTGCCTACACCTTTCCCCCAACAAAAGTAGATTAAGCGTCCTGGGCAAATAAGATATAGACCGTTTCAAAAAACAACAACAACAGAATGCAACATTTTAAATGCTGCACCTTTGAGGTCTGATTGCTTTTTTCTAAAACAAAAAAATGGGGGTGTGATTGCCCTGTAAAGCAAAATATGAGGGGGTTTTTTGGGGTTGAAATTGGGTGGGGACATTTAAGCAATGGGGTTTGGGTTGGATTCCCTCTCTCTCTTTTTTGGGAGATGGGAATGATGAGGGTCATTGAGCTGTGAAATCTTGCATTCCTGTCCAATGGAGCTGAAATAATGGTATTGTTCCCTGGAAAAGAGGTTGCTTTTCTCCCCTACATTCTGCTGCCTGATCTGCAGGGACCTGATTGTGCAGTTAATCAGCAAAAAAACGTTTGATCTAAGGCAGGGCGTGAATTCAAAAGGGCGGGGAGGGACGGGGGGGGGAGGCGGGGAAATTCAAGAAGGATTCTTCTTTCTGTTAGGAAACGTTTCTGAATCCAAAATGGCAGACATTTGAAAGTTTGGGGGGGGGAGAGAGAGAACAGAAACTGTTCTGGAGTCCTTAGTCTGCAGTAGATTGCCACAAACAAGAATCATATAACTTCTTTCTTAGGAAGTTTTTTTTGGGGGGAGGGGAGAAGCTGATGTCACTTTACTGCCGGGGGGGGGGGGGAGAAAAACATGAGTGAAAGGCCAGCTGTCCCATCTCCTGGATCCCCTCCGATCTTTTGGGGTATATATATCTTTTCCTTCTCATATTTTCTGTGTAAATGCAATGCAATGTTTGTGTGCGTGTTCTGTGTGCGCGGGGGGGGGGCAGAAACTGAGTCCTGCATGCCACAAAGTTTTTTTCTATTCTTTGTAAGCCTCTTTAAACCTCACAATGCAACAGGTAAGGTTTGACTTGCTTCCCATTCCCCCCCCCCTTCTGCTCAGCAGTCCCCGACATAGATTCTCAGAAGCCAGACCCATTGAATTCAATGGGGCTGACTCCCGGGTAAGTGTGGTTACAGGAAACTGCAATCTAAACCTGGTAAGGAGTCTCAGCAAACGTGCAAATTTCTATTTCCCCTGTTCTTTCTAAACTGAAAAAGAATGCCCTGACTCTGACGGTGGCTCTGTCCTTGTTGTTTATTTTAATTCATTCATTCTTAAGCTTCCTTCTGCCTGCACATCCAATCTGAAGGAATCCAGGTCTTTTTTTAAAAAAACTGCAATCCTAAACACGCTCACAAGGAAGGAACAATGGCAACTTTACTACTGAGTAAAAGCATCGGATTCCACCGTTGGTTCAATATTGTGCATAGGACTGTACTATTACTACAAAGTTGTATGGTTAGTGACACATGTGGTTGTTGGGGGGGGGGTAAGGAGGAAAATGGTGGTTTGCATTTCCAAAAGCAAATTCCTAACTTCACAATCTGGGGAAGGGGCGGGGGGGGGGAGCCTACTTTTCCCATCACATTTGCAGGAACAACAGCAAAAAAGCATCTATTCTTTCATGCAAGAAATTGAGATTGCAAAATCCTTTTTATCTGTTAACAAAAGGCACACTCCACAGAGAATTTCTTCTGGGTGAACCTAAATGGGGTTTGTGCAGGAGAATTTCAGGATACATTTGACGCAAATAAATAATTGTATCCCGCTTTCTCCTTCCTTCCTTTTCTGTCTGTCCACCTTCCCAGTTAAAAAAGTTATTCAAATGCTCAAGAAGTTTCCTCTTCAGTTCTAGACCTAATTACACAAGGGAAAGGGAGAACTCAAATCTTTCCTCTCTTTTTTTTCTTTGCATCATGTTGGGAGTGCAGCTAAATCTATTAAAATGCAGATAATTTTTGTAATTAAAAAAAAATCGTAGAATACATCCAGGCTATGAGTGGAGATCACATTGGGGTTTTTGTTCCAGAAAATGTAGACTGTTTTCCTGCCCTCTCCTCTCCCCCCCCCAGCGTAGGGTCTTTCCATGTGATGTCATAAGGGCGGAGTTTCCAGATGTTTGCTTTCCTCTATCTGCCTCAGTTCAAGGCCTCATGACTGTTCAATCCAGGGCAGGCAGGCATGGCTGATTTTGTAATGGGACCCCTGCCACACTAATATCTTTTAACCATTTTTTTTATTGCCTTCTTTTTTTAAAAAAAAAAAAAAAGTTTGTTTCTATTTCCTTTTTCATTTGTCTGCTGCACTGGCCGGCACAAACCTATGGCTACTGCTCAACCACCTCCCACCATTAAGAAGTGTGGAAAAGAAAATGTACCAAATGAGGCAACGCCCATCTCTTCACTCTAGATGCAAAGATAAAAAAGTTATGAATGGGTGCTAGACTCAGAAAGGAGATAGTTGGGCAAGGTTGGGGCCAGGGCAGGGGAGAAACGTATTGTGAATTAAACTACCAAATCAGTTTGGGGAGAGAACATTACATTATGTTTACTCATGCCTGACTCATTATTGCGAGGGCTTCTCAGTACAAAAACTGCCAGCTGAAAAACATTGTTAATATTTTGTAGAGGAGGAGACCTCAAGAAAACACAGGGAGGAAACTGGTTGGTACTGCAGGTTTGGGGGCAAAAATTGAGAGGAGAAATTGCTACATAGGATATTGTGATCTATCATGTATAATTTAATATGTAAAAGTTGACAGGTTTGGCCAAATTTTCCCCTTTCCCTAAAGTATGGTTGTGGTCTTCCAAATTCTTTCTCAACTTAAAGCAGGTACTCCTAACATTAATGGATATATCTTAGTCTTCCTCCCACACTCTTTGATTTCAGGATTGTGACCATTTTGTTTGAACAGTCTGTCATTCAAATCTCTCTCTCTCTCTCTCTCTCTCTCTCTCTGTGTGTGTGTGTGTGTGTGTGGAATACTTTGTACATATGTTGCTGACAGTATTACTGAATTATATGATGCTAATACTATGTAGCAAAAATAAGTGTTACATGTTAGAAAGTTGTAGCTAAATATGTGGGTTGTTGGTTTTTAAACAATATCATCACAAAATTGCTAGCCCTGCATCCAAAAAAAATGTCTGGGACTCGGACGTTTTTATTAAATTTTTAAAAATTGTCAAACAGTGCAATTAAGATTTTAAAGTGTGCCCTACACACTCAAATCATGTCCTTAGTTATACCATTAATTACTATAATAGGGTGTATACTGAGCTATTTTCTTAATAAACCCTTTCCTGATTAGATTGGAAATAAAGTGGGGGTGGAATCTGAGAGTTCTTTCAACCAATGATTACTATAAATCAAAGACAGTGAGATACAGGCAGCCTCCAGTGTGTCAGATGCATTTCCTATCAATATTTGCTGATCCATAATTTTTTTTTGGGGGGGGGGAGGGTACCTTCAAATTAAATATCTCCACAGAACAGCTTTTGCTGTTTCATTTGGGCATGAGGTAGGCTGAAGCTGCTGTGCTGCAAACCTGAATGAGTGAAGAATTGGGGAGGGAGCCCATCTGAAATGTGAAAATGATGTATAAAGGGGGGGGGGGGAATGAGGCATTTAGTAAGTGCACCCAAAGTAAAACGAGGACAAAAAAAGCCCTGTTTAACCCCCCTCTTCCTCGCATCTCTAAGGCTGCTTAGACCCAGGACCTGCGTAAAGTATGCACCTTCTTTTAGCTTTCTGGACCTCCCCACAAACCACACGCACATCTGGAATTTGGGGAAGGGCATTATCCAGTTAATAAACCAGAGGCAAGCCACTCTTTACAATATCGGTGATCCAACATGAAACGCAAGTTTGGAGACTCCTAAATGCAAGAAAAGCACAACAAAATAAATCAAAGTTGCCCAGGCGATACATCCCCCTTTCTCTGAGCTTTGGGGATGATCGTTCAGAATAATGCCTTTAATTCTAAAACAACTCCTCAAATCGCAAACCTTCCTCAAGTCTCTGTGGGCAAATCTCCCTCTCCCCCCCGCCAAATAGGAGTCCAATGTTCACTCCCTCTTTACTCTTCCCTCCCTTCCCCCCAATGGGGAGGTCTTTACCTTCCTTTCTTTACACCCCCCACCTAAAGAAAAAAGAAAGAAAGAAGAAAACTCCCTTCACTTCTGTTTCAGGCCCTGGGCATCGATTAACTCCTTCGGTGCTGCCCTTTCTAAGCAAGCCCTTGCCTCTCTCTCTCTCTCTCTCCCCCTCCCTCTTCCCACCGACACACATTCCGCCTCCTTTTGGCGTTGCTGCTGGAGGGATCGGTTCACACGCTGCCCCCACCAAGCCCCAGTTGCCTTTTTTCCTCAACCGGCGACCCATTTTAACGACCCCTTTTGAAGCTGGTTTCACTTAATGGCTCTCTCTCTCACTCTCTCTGTATGTGTGTGCGCTCCATCCGGTTTGAGATGTGTGTGTGTGTGCGCGCGCGCGCGCGTGGATGGGGAGGGCCACATGAAGCGGATTGCAGGTTTTCCGCTGTGCCATGAAAGTGTGCGCGACAGCAGAGGGTGAACTCAGTGAGTGTGAGGGGGTGAAAGTGTGGGGGGGGGTGAGAGAGAGAGAGTTTGGAAATCTAGCCACGCAAGGGCGGTGGAAGCACCAGGCAGTGAAATGGTTAATAGCCACTGGTCTCATTGATTAGTATTGATGGCTTTTGAGAGTTTTAATAGATGCCTTGTTTGTGGGAGGTGGGGGGACCCCCTTGCCCTGTATCTCCTCCTTGTTGTTGAATCCTGGCTTCTAATTGCAGCCACTGCATTCCTTCTGAGTGGGTGGTTTCACCTTTTCTTACCCAGGGAAGGCCTGTTTTTTGGGGTTGTTGTTTCTTTCTTTTTTTAAAAAAAAAAATCCCTTTCATGTGTCGAAAAATCAATAGGCAGGGACTCTGGGTAGAAGTTATAAAACACAGGCAACAAAACAAAACCTTCCTTTTCTTTCTTTCTTCCCCCACTCTCTCCTCTCACCCCCCCCCCCAAAAAAAACACAAGCCTGGGGTATTGTAAAACAGTGCAGAGAATGTAAAGTCTTCAAGTTTTGACTAAACAAAAGGGTAATGTTACTTTTGCCAAACTTGAAAAAAAACGTTTATTTTATTTTATTTTACAGCTGCTGCTCAGATCCTTACGTCCGCTTGGAAGAGGCATTTGTGGCCAGAGGTTGTGTGTCTGAGAGTGTGACTGTGTTGTGAGGTCACCAATCCTTTCACAACAACTTCCCAGTCTCTGGTGCAGTGTGTCCAGGGACTGGATTTGGGTAGACTCCATCCTAGTGTTTAAATAGTTAAAAAAGAAATAAGGGGGGGGGGTGTGCAGAAATATAGTGGGAGGAGCCAACTAAACCTTTTTAAAAAACCCAAAGTAAATTAATCTTTCTACTTGTTTAAAAAGGTAAGCACAAGGAGTTGCTAGCAAATTCTGGGTGAGACAGATTGAGCTTTGAGGAGAAAGGGGCTCCCATTTTGTAACTTTAAAGCTCTTTTTAACCTTCCAAGTCTGTTTTTCTTTGTGTGCATGTGGGGTTTTTTTATTTAAAAAAAATAAATCCTCGCTTAAATTATACTCATCCAGCTTTTAAGTGGACTTTGTGATAACTCCCCCCCCCCCTTTCCTTCTTCTATGCCCTAATTTCTTTTCTATTGAGGAAAGGAGGGAATGGTTGTTAAATGGTTTTAAAGGAAGGGGTTAGCATTGGAGAAATAAATCAATTCCTTTCTGGCATCTAACTTTCAATTCATAACATTGGTTTCATATAGCTATTTCATTAGGATGGAATAACTCACCTGTAAGTAATTATAGCTGACTTGCTTTCTAAGAGAAACCAAGGCAAGTTTGGGGAAGGAAGGAAGGTGACTTAACAGAAATATCGTGCAGCTTTGACATGGGAATATAAAAGTGAATTAGATATATTCTTTATTAAAGCACAAACCTATCTTTGCAAGCAATTGTTTCCATGGAGCTCTGCTTTTTCCAGGCTTTGCTACATGCACACAGGGGTGTCTGGACCGCAGGATGCTCAGAAAGCCTTTGATCAACAAGGGAGGTGTTACAAAATGAACTCAAAAAGTATTGTCCTAAATTTCATTTTGACTTTGCAAAGAAAAGCACTTGCTACAAATGCGAGAAAACTCTTGTATTGCTTCATGTATTCAGGCACATGACATCGCTTCTCCCCCTTTTGCTCAGAAACTTCTTTTTAAAATATCTTGTTTTAACCACATGCTGCAAAATGGTTTAAATTGCCTTTTTCAAGGTCCTGTCTAGCACTATTTATATCTTTTACTTAATATAAAAATATATATCTGTATGCAGTTAATTTTGTGCAAAATATTATCCTTGGGATCAAACTTGGAAGTGCCTAAAGTGTTTGCTGTGATTTCTTTTCTGAAAGCAGATTAGTCTTCTGTTTTTTGGTTCACATTCATTTTTATGTTGTAGCAATTGTTTTCTAACCATTGTAAGCTGGGGAAATTCAGCAATATTTGAAGAAGCATCTTTCTTTCTTTTTCCACCTGAAAAGATTTGTAAATGTAAGAAACCTTTTCTAAATAATTTATTTCCAGCTCTGATTTACTACTGTGAGGCTATTATTTGCTTTAAACGATTTAAGAAAAAAATGACAAATTAAATGCCTTTTTGGAATAAAAAAGGAAGCACCCCTTTGCAGCCAAAATTGCATGTGTGATATATATTTTTAAACTCCACTTTCAAGCCTTTTAAATTGAGGTTTCGCCTATGGAGGAGAAAAACAATTGTATTCTGAAATAGTCAAACATTTTCAAAAAACCACTGCAGCAAATTCTGTAATTGTAATGCAGTTCAGATTTTGAATAATTGTTTTAATCCAGTACATATTTGTGGTTTATTTTGAAGCAAGCAATTCATGGCAGCTTTTATCAAAATAATAATAATTAAAAATAGGATTTGATTTATGCTTTTGCCTGTGCAGCCCTTATTTTTCAAGAATCTGTAGTTAGCCTTCCTCAAATAAATACCTAACCCTAAGCAGCATGGAAGAGAAACATTATAGTCACCAACATTTCCCACAAATGCAAAGGTTTAGAAGTCTTAACATATTTTCTCCAGAATGTTTGAGTTGACTTATCAGTTTGACCCTCACTACAACTTACAGAGAGGCTTGTGGAGAGAAGATCCCTGCTTAGATCATATGACAAAATTGTCTGTGTGGCTATAATTTTGATAGCTTCAGAAGAAGAAGAAATCAGCAGGGAAGTTTGATGGATTTATCTCAGGGTAGAAACTTGCTTCTTAAGCAAAAAATTAGTACCCAAAAAAGTCCATGAGAAAATCACTTTTCCTCCCCTTTGTAACATTTTCATTAGCTTATATGGCAAATGAAAGAAATACCTGTGGAGGGGGGGTGTCATTTTCACTATACTAATAAAATGCCACATTTATATTGCTGCCATTTCTTTTAAAATGTGGCCATTTCTTTCAGTTTTTGTAAGGAGATTTGCTTTTCTACATGAAAACATCTCTGTAAATAACCAGGGTACCAAAAACACAGTTTAGTTAAACATTTCTGTTCAATTTCAATTAATATGCAATGAATTTGGGTTTTTTTAATTGACCTGAAAGCGCTGCTGAGGGGCTGTATAAAAATCTTTTTGATAATAAGAATACCTTATTGTGATGTATTCATCCATTTCTTTTAATTTCCATTTGAGCCATCTAAATCTTCACAACTACAGTCCTCCTTTGTAGACTGTTCAAAAAGAAAACAAATTTTCTTTCATAAACCTGATAATCAATATGTCTGAGATCTTGTACCTTGTTACATGTATTTATATTCATTCATTTCAGTGGGTTTCAGCATCCCCAGGTGGGCAAAGTCTTTTATTTGATTATGAACATGCTTTTTTTCTAATTGACATTTTAAGTCTCCTTTACTTCACTGTAGAAGTAGCTTCCCATTGCCACCAAATATTAGTAAGAAATTTCAAACATTTACTCACTACTGTTCTAATTCATCCTGAAAATCTTAAGCATTAATTCCTGAATTATTATTATTATTTACACATTCCCATGGAATGTTTCTGCTTGAAATCAATTAAAGGTTACAAAAAAATGTTCATCAACATTCTCATATGTATATGAGAATTAAAGGTGTTGAAACCATTCAAAAATCCTCTTTATCAGTTGAAAGGTAAGATGAAAGCACATGTGTGTGTGTGTTTGTGTATGGCAACTTTGATTAAAATGTTACGGGCACATCCTAATTAATATCTTGCAAGCTGTCAAAAAAATGACATGTTCTCTCAATCTGAACAAATAACTTTAAACAAATGGATACTGTTAATTTTTTTATTTTTTATTTTTAAAAAACTCATTACCTGTGTAATATTGGCACATAGTATTTATTATTGAAAAAATATTTATTGCTACAAATCAGTGCCTGGAATCATGAACTCAGGTTTCTAAAGCTTTTCCCAGCTAAGCATCACACCTGCCTTAGTCCCAACAGAGAGCTACAACTTCATCACAAATCTTCAGCTGTTGGGTTTATGGCTGCAGGGAAGCTCAAAACAAAATGCAGATAAAACTTCCTAGAAATTCCTCTTAAAACAAACATATTTTTTTTAAAGCACTTTCATTTTTTCCTCTCAGAGGGGGAAGGGGGAATTTGATTGTGGCACTCAAGCTTTTAACACTGAATAAATTGTTACAGTTATGCAAAAACTTCTTCAAAAATGGTTTCTTAAGGGTTGCATTTGTCCGACTTGATCATTTTCTATAGCGCAGTCCCCTCTTGAGCAGGAGGAATGAAGAATTTGGGGCTGTTCGATGCCTATTGCGTTGCCCTGATCTTTAAACACACACAGAGACACACATGGAAGAAGAAATCCCATCGATTTCAAGTGTATGGTTAGGATTCCATCCATAGCATTTTCCCTAGCTGGGTTCATGGAATTAATTTAGTCTACCTGAAAGCACTCAAAACATTTTGATTCGCTTTGACCCGGTGTGGACATCCAAATATAGCCCGCGAGTTTGATTTTATAAGTCTAAACTTTTAAAAGAAAAACCTAGAAGTTGCTTAAGCAAACACCTGAATGATAACCACACACACCTAGTCAAAAGAAATGGCAATGGACAAAGACTCTCAAAAGTTTTGTTAAAAGCGATTGAAAAGCAGAGGCAAGTAAAATGGCTGTTCAAGAAGTTGAGAAGTGATATATTGCCTATTTGCTTCCCGAAGAGGAAGGAGGAAGGAGGAAGTGATGGGGAAGAAGTGCTTAATTTTAGGTCAATAAGTCTGCTGGTGTTGGGTACTCAAAGTGACTTGGATGTTAGGTTTCAACCTGGACATTTCTGCGGGCACTAAGGATGAACAAGACAAGAACGGTTACAGAGGTTTGAGCACCTGCTATGGAAATTATTTGTAGCAATACTTAAAATTTTAAAATAACATATGGTGTGGAAAGCTGCTTCCTGCCAGCTCAGACAATTAGTCCATTTGGACCAGTACTGCCTACTTTGATTATCAGTATCTCTCTAGGGTCTCAGGCAGTGAAAAGTGTCCACCTTCTCCAGCTATCTACAGTCCTTTGACTGCAGTTTATCAAAATTTGAACCCAGGACCTTAGGAAAACACAGGGAACTGTTTTGTGCTGGGTGAGACTGTATGGGTGCATTCAGACAACACTTTGCTCTGTTCTCCTGACATTTTTGTTACCTGATAATTCATGCATTTTATGTGATATTTCACACAATGTAAAAAGTCACTTCTGAAGCCCTAGACGAATATAGTGGAAATGTAGCATCTGTTTCTATCTTAATTGTTTTTTAAAAAAAATTCATTTACCTCACAAAAATCATACACTGTGATCTGATGCGACGAAAGCTGCATTCAAACAACAGGTTATTCCATTTTCCTGATGCTTCCCTAAGAGCAAATGTCTGCATTCTGCTTTAGTTTTCACAAAGCATAAAAGCCACATCCAAAAATATAGCGAAGTGCAGCGCAGGTTTAGCACTCACACCCATGTAATTTGCTTCCTGGGGGTGGGGAGGGTGGGAATCCATTTGCAAATGAGTCCTGAACTTGTGCTATAATCTGTTATACTTCTGGAAGTGGCTTTTGCACTGTGATATTGCAGAAATCAACAGGTAGGGAAACATCAGGGAAATGGAATGAACCATCCAATGAATGCAACTGAATTTGTTTCATGGGGGGAGGGCGTCTCTGGTGTACACCCCTTTCCTACCACTTATAATTTAGCACCACGTGACCGTATATTGATAAAAAAAAGGCCACAATTCCAGGTACTGTGGTGTAAAAGGGGTATTAGATACTGGGACAGAACTGCTAGCATTATAAACAGTAAAACTAGCATCAGTAACCTCACGTCCGAATGCAGCCTATTTGTTCATTTGGATCAGGCTGCATTCCCATCCCATTTTCTAATGTCCCTTTCACACTGACGTACCTGTTCTTATCCGTTACTGTGGATTTTCGCTCTAAATTTCACTCACACGGTGTGACAATGACAAGCAACATCGGACAATGTTGCTAACCTCCTCCTGATTCCCCCCCCCCCCCCCATGATTCTGCTATGAAAACAGCAAGAAAGAACTGTATGACCACTCAAATTTCATCACCTTGCTCCCATGATTTTCCAGGTTAAGGGGCCTGGAATCTAATAAGACGGGAATGAGTGCTAAACATGTGCTATATTCTATTAGTTTTCTAGAAGTGGCTCGAATAGGATGCAGAAATTAGCAGGGATGTGGAACAAACTGCTATATGAATGCAGCCCAGGCTTGTCTGCTCAGACTGGCAATAAGCTCTTCAGTTTCTCAAAGATCTTGCCCATCGCATTTTATCCGACCCATTTTAACTGGAAATGTTAGGGACTGAACCTGGGAACCTTCTGCGTACAATCACGTGTTCTGCTATTGGGCTGTGTCCCCTCTCCACATAACACGAGCAGCCCTAAAGCTTGATATTTGAAATAAATAGCACCTCTTGAGTTAGTAAAGGGTAAAGGGGACCCCTGACCATTAGGTCCAGTCACGGACGACTCTGGGGTTGCGGCGCTCATCTCGCTTTATTGGCCGAGGGAGCCGGCGTACAGCTTCCGGGTCATGTGGCCAGCAGGACTAAGCCGCTTCTGGCGAACCAGAGCAGCACACAGAAATGCCGTTTACCTTCCTGCCGGAGTGGTACCTATTTATCTACTTGCACTTTGACGTGCTTTCGAACTGCGAGGTTGGCAGGATCAGGGACCGAGCAACGGGAGCTCACCCCATCACAGGGATTTGAACCGCCGACCTTCTGATCGGCAAGTCCTAGGCTCTGTGGTTTAATCCACAGTGCCACCTGCATCCCTTGTTGAGTTAGTAGCCAAGAGCTTTTCCAAATATTAGTGTGTCAGCTGCAGTGTGTAGGTGTGTTGCGTGAATGCACCCTGCACTCCTCCCGGGGCTGGGAAAGGGCTAGTTCAACCTCTGGTTTGCTAGTAAAACTGAATTATTGTTTCATGAAAATGATGCATGTCCAGTAAGTGTGTTGCCAACATGAAAAGTTTAGAAAGCTCTGGTTGTCGGGTTGATCCCCAAGCAGAGAAAATAACAAAGTGCACATCTCTACTGAAATGGCCCATTGGTCAGTCTAGTTCACTGTTGTCTACACAAACTGTTGATGACTGTCCAGGGTTCTTTTCCATCCTTACATGAAGATGCTGGGAATGGAACCTGGGACCTTCTGCATGCCAGGCAGACTCCCTTCCCACTAAGCTACAGCCCTGCCCTACAGAAAAAGCCATCTTACACTGAGTCAACTGGCAGTGGCTTTCCAGGGTTTCAGACTGGAGATGTTCTCATCTCTACCTGGAGATGCCAGGTGTTGTATCTGGGACCATCTGCATGGAAAGCAGATGCTCTGCTACTGAGCTATGGCGCTGTGGTCTAAACCACTGAGCCTCTTGAGCTTGCCGATCGGCAGGTCGGTGGTTCGAATCACTGTGACAGGGTGAGCTCCCATTGCTCTGTTCCAGCTCCTGCCAACCTAGCAGCTCAAAAGCATGCCAGTGCAAGTACAGTGGTACCTTGGTTTGCATACATTTTGGATTACAAACATGTCAAACCCAGAAGTGTGTGTCCCAGTTTGCAACCTTTTTTTGGATTACAACCCTTGTGGGGGGATTACGAACAAAAAAAATTTGGAGGCCCCATTAGTGAAAACGCGCCTTGGGTTACAACCTTTTTGGTTTGCAAACAGACCACCAGAACGGATTATGGTTGTAAACCAAGGTACCACTGTAGAGAAACAGGTACTGCTGAGGCAGGAAGGTAAACAGTGTTTCTGTGCGCTCTGGTTTCCATCACGGTGTTCCATTGGGCCAGAAGCGGTTTACCGTATTTTTTGCTCTATAAGACGCACCAGACCACAAAACGCACCTAGTTTTTGGAGGAGGAAAACAAGAAAAAAAAATATTCTGAATCCCAGAAGCCAGAACAGCAAGAGGGATCGCTGCACAGCGAAAGCAGCAACCCTTCTTGCTGTTCTGGCTTCTGGGATAGCTGCGCAGCCTGCATTCGCTCCATAAGATGCACACACATTTCCCCTTACTTTTTAGGAGGGAAAAAGTGAGTCTTATAGAGCAAAAAATACGGTAGTCCTGCTGGCCACATGACCCGGAAAGCTGTCTGTGGACAAACGCCGGCTCCCTCGACCTGAAAGCGAGATGAGCGCCGCAACACCATAGTCGCCTTTGACTGGACTTAACCGTCCGGGGTTCCTTTACCTTTTTGTTTTTTAACATCCCCAGGGCAGAGACAGAAGAGGGTGGAAGCTTTCAAGTTTTCACATAACATTTCCCCAGAAGAAATGAAAAAGGTATATCATCTGCTACTTTTATGTTCTGCCCGAGGAAGCTGTTGTGTGGGATGTTGAAGGCTTGCTTTCTCCCACATTCACCTAAGGGACTAACAGACTCTTACTACCTAAAACATTATCTATCATTTCGATTCCCTTTGAAATGAAGCGTCAACCTCATTTGCTGCTCTTACTGATGACAATGGGTATTGTATGGTGGGGAAAAGTTTTTGCCTTGACTGTGTGTCTGGTATTCAGATTCCTGTTTAGGCAACATTATTTTATAGCACACCAGCTTGTTCACAAGTTTGTTCTATTCTCGCGCTGACTCAGAGGGGTTTACAATAATCTCAAGCCTCCAGATTTCCCTTTTCATAATAATAGTAAAAAGTTGTTGGAAGAAATTTATTACGCGCAATTTTTGGTGCAAGTTTTGAGGAGAGCAGCAAAATACCAATGAAAAATGATTGCTTCTCAACAAATTAAAAAAACACCTCCACTTTGGGGAAACTGAAAAGATGCTGACACAATGCAGCAAGGGAGACTGTTCTCATTCCCCGTGTGATTTAGGTGTAGAAAAGTATGTATTATGAATTAGATTTGTTGATTTGGGTAACCAGGTTTTCAGGGCAATCCTATGCATGTCTACTCAGCAGCTCAGTGGGACTGATGCCCAGGTAAATGGGTACAGGATTGCAGCCTGTAAATGGATGACTGGAGTAGCTCACCCTCGTTGGCTTAAAAAAGAAGACACCACAGTTTAATGTAACGTGGCGTCAGTGTACAAAACCTATATTATAGACCAATCTATATTATAGGTCAATCTGTGAGCCTCTGGATATTGTTGTACTCCAACTCCCATTAGCACCAGCCAGCATGGCTAACAGTCAGGAATGATGGGAGTTGTAGTCTAACAAAATCTGGAGAGGCACAGTTTGCCCATCTCTGTTAAAAGCGAAATTCACCATTTGGAGATACAGTGGTACCTCTGGTTACGAACTTAATTCTTTCCGGAGGTCTGTTCTTAACCTGAAACCTTTCTTAACCTGAGGCGCGCTTTCACTAATGGGGGCTTCCCGCTGCCGCCGCACGATTCCCGTTCTCATCCTGGGGCAAAGTTCTCAACCCGAGGTACTACTTCCGGGTTAGCGGAGTTTGTAACCCGAAGTGTTTGTAACCCGAAGCATTTGTAACCCGAGGTACCACTGTAATATCCCACCTTGCCTGTTGATGGTAATGAAAAATATGTTACTTACAATGATCAGGTGAAAAATAGTGTGTAGACTCTCCCTTAGTTTGGACGTTTGGACTGAACATCTATCAAGTATCAGCTGTTGAAGGGCATGTCCCACATAGCTGCTGGAACCAGTGCTAAAAGGCCTCACAGTTCATTTCACAGTTCAATATAAAGTGCTGTTGGTGTTTACCGTTAAATCAGCCCAGTACCTTCAATATGCTTTGGATTAGAACTCCCATCAGCCCCAGGCAGCACGACACTGCCTGATGGGAGTTATAGTCTTTGTAAGTTTTTTAATTGCTTTCAGCATTGTATTTTAAATTGTAACCTATCCTGGGTTGTGGACTCTCCTTCCTCAGAGGTTTTTAAGCAGAAGTTGGATGGCCACCTGTCATGGATGCTTTAGCTGAGATTCCTGCATTGCAGGGGGTTGGACTAGATGACCCCACAAGGTCCCTTCCAACTCTAAGATTCTATGATTCTGTGATCCTGGGACCTTAGGGAGAAGGGCGGGTATATAATAATAATATTCCAAACCTTCAGGTTGGAGGGCACCAGGTTGGCAGTGGCTAAACTAGGTGGTCTCAGGCAAACTATAGGTTCTTGGTCTCCAGTCTGTAATATGAGGTTAGCAATACTTGCCCTTTTTGCAGGAATGTTGCAAGGATTCCAAGCCAGACAACTTCATTTCATTTCTATGATTTATACAACAATATCAGAGACAGCCAACCAAAGAAAGGGATACAAAAAAATGAGTAAACAATGAACAGGTGATCCTCACCTATGGATAAAATTTCATTACAATACCTAAGGGGAAGGGGAGTTAACAAATCAAGTAATCAACATGATACAAAATTAATAAACGTGAAATCAATTGTTGCTAACAGTAAAAAACCTTCACTGTGTAACAAAGGCATAATAAAACAACACAGCATGTGCTTTAGTCGAAAATATAGATTCTTATGCTTATTGCTCCAGCATCCAACTTATCAAAAACACCGGGGCTGTGAAGCACACAGACAAACGCCAAGAATTCTGGGAACTGTAGTTTGTTAATTGTAACTCTGCAAAGGGCATGCTACACTTCCCAGGACTGTTTGGGGAAAGCCGTGTGCTTTAAATGCAACCTAGAACGCACCATGAAAGCTGACAAATCTAGCAGAGGCCAAAAGGAGAACAGCCCATACAAGGCTATAAGCAAAGTCCTTTGACCACTATGTAAAGCGCCAAGGAAATTATTCTGGTAAGAGGTAAATTGGTTTAGAAAGAGGGTTACACTTCATAGAATCATAGAATTGTAGCATTGGAACTCTGCTACCTTAAAGGTAAAGGTAAAGAGACCCCTGACCATTAGGTCCAGTTGTGGCCGACTCTGGGGTTGCGGAGCTCATCTCGCTTTATTGGCCGAGGGAGCCGGCGTACAGCTTCCGGGTCATGTGGCCAGCATGACTAAGCCACTTCTGGCGAACCACAGCAGCGCCCGGAAAAGCCGTTTACCTTCCCGCCAGAGCGGTACATATTTATCTACTTGCACTTTAATGTGCTTTCGAACTGCTAGGTTGGCAGGAGCAGGGACAGAACAATGGGAGCTCACCCCGTCGCAGGGGTTCGAACCGCCAACCTTCTGATTGGCAAGTCCTAGGCTCTGTGGTTTAACCCACAGCGCCACCCGCATCCCTTTCTGCTTCCTTAGTTTTTTAAAAAGTGTTTTCAATGTGTTATAACACTGTGACACCAGACAGCGCTGTAGAGTTCCATCTTTCGCCAACATGATGTCCCATTCTGAGGTTTACAACGCTTTTTCCTGAAACACTTTTTGGATGTGCCTTGGAAGGGACCGCGAGGGTCATCTAGTCCAACCCCCTGCAATGCAGGAATCTTTCTCCCAACATGGGGCTCGAACCCACAACCCTGAGATTAAGAGTCTCGTGCTCTACCGACTGAGCTGGCAAATGTATCCCTTGACACCTATGCAAAAGCTACTGGGTTGCTTGCCCACACTTCTGGTTACTCTTCCAAGCTTAGTCGCCTCAAGGGAATTCCTAACCACCACTGGTGACCCAATAATGTAGGATGCTGTCTTGCGCTGAGTCAAACCATTGGTCCATCCAAGCCCAGTATTGTCAGTGGCTCTCAAACTCTCTCTCCCTGCCCTACCTGGAGTTGCTGGGAAGGAAATTTCCTTCCTGCAGATGCCCTATCACTGAATCACAGCCCTCCCACAATGAATATCTTTTTAGAATCCTATTTAGGATTAAGTACCTTTAGTGAGGGATGCGGGTGGCGCTGTGGGTTAAACCACAGAGCCTAGGACTTGCCGATCAGAAGGTTGGCGGTTCGAATCCCCGCGACGGGGTGAGCTCCCGTTGCTGGGTCCCTGTTGCTCTTGCCAACCTAGCAGTTCGAAAGCACGTCAAAGTGCAAGTAGATAAATAGGTACCGCTCCGGAGGGAAGGTAAACGGCGTTTCTGTGCGCTGCTCTGGTTCGCCAGAAGCGGCTTAGTCATGCTGGCCACATGACTGTACGCCGGCTCCCTCAGCAAGTAAAGCGAGATGAGTGCCGCAACCCCAGAATCGGCCACGGCTGGACCTAATGGTCAGGGGTCCCTTTACCTTTTTACCTTTAGTGAATGCTCCCACAGGGCTGGTCTATGGCATTTTGGTGTCTGAGGGTTAGATTTGAATGTGTTTTCTAGTAAACTTGGGTAGTTTTTTTAAAGTATTTCCCTGAGGGTTATGCTTCTGGTATTCCACTCACACCATGCATTTAAAGCACTCTAATATCACATTAGGCGTCATGGCGTCACTCAGAGAATCCTGGGAACTGTGGTTCATTAAGGGTCCCCTAGCAACTTTCAGCATGTTTAACAAACTACAGTTCCCAGGATTCTTTGGGGAAGGGTTTCGAAGTGGTTTAAGACTGCCTCATATTCATGGTGTGGGTGTGATCCTTGTTTTCATGCTGGCTCGGCCAAACCTTGAACACAACCCTCCCCCTGCCCCAATTGTGGCCATGTTGAGGGCAATAAATTGGAGGTATGATTCCTCAATATATAAATCAGGCATCCCATTTTCAGAAGTATCATCTCCCTTTGCTCACCTTGAACCGAAATGGACCAAAAATGTTTAAAATAATAAAAAAACCTATATATTAAAGAGTTAAAAAGGAAAAAAACCACTACCACTAACTTAATCACTTTAAAAAGCCATTATGTTTAAAGGAAATAAATGATCTGCAACCAATTAGGAGCAAAATGGTTGTAAAATATTTAATTTGTGAGTAGCATTAGGAATTCTGTAACGGCGAGGGTGTAAGAGGAAAGTAAGTGAAATTTATCATTCCTGGCACTAAATTATCCCTCTTTGGTTCCAGAGAACTAGGCAGTGTTTTCTATTAGTTATAATGCGTTCATGAGCCTATGAAAGCCCAATTAACTAATAATTTTCAGTATCCGAACCCTGGGAAACCTTTCCTGATGAGCTCCGTTTGACTTAAGGAGGTCTGTGTTTATTGCAGCGGAAGACTTGACTGTCTAATGTGTCGACAGATTTGCTGGAGACTTGACCATCTAATCCAGAGATGGGAGACCTCAGTCCAAGGGAGGAGTTGAATGTGGCCCTCCATGACTCTCTATCTGGCCCCTGGAACTCTTCCTGGCCCCACCCTCACTGTCTATGTGTGACACCTCAAGTGCCATGAATTGCCTCCATGAACTCTGACTTTGCCTCTTCCCTGGCTAGAGGGAGAATAGAGAGGGTGTTGTCAGTGTGCACAGAAATGGTGCAGAGTTAAAATTTGCATTTATTGCTCTGCCCATTTTTGCCTCTGACCCTGCCAACCACTATCCCAGGAAAGAGCATCCCCAGCAGGGCAAATGGGGGCACTGCCCCCACCACCTTCTTCTTCTTCTTCTTCTTCTTCTTCTTCTTCTTCTTCTTCTTCTTTTCTTTCTTCTTTGGCGATCCCTCGTAGCCAAGTAAGATTGTTTTCCATAAACATGGTTTTAACAGTGGGTGCGTAAGTCACTGTGGAGGTCAATTCTGGATCCACACGTCCTTCCACAGTGGGAACATAGGTTTCTGGGTGGGAGTTGATCACGGTGAGGGTTTGCCAAATGTCCCTTCCTCTTAGCACGTTTCTCCCTTTCGTCCTGAGTTTGAGCGTCTTCAAAGCCCATGACACCTTTGGTCAAGGCTGTTCTCCAACTGGAGCTCTCGCAAGCCAGTGTTTCCCAGTTGTCAGTGTTTATACTACTTTTTTTTTTTTTTTTTTTTTGCCTTGAGAGAGTCTTTAAACCTCTTTTGTTGACTATCAGCATTATGCTTTCCATTGTTAAGTTTGGAATAGAGTAGTTGCTTTGGAAGACAATAATCAGGCATACGAACAACATGACCAGTCCAACAAAGTTGATGTTGAAGAATCATTCCTTCGGCACTGGTGATCTTTGCTTCTTCCAGTACACTGGCATTAGTTCACCTGTCTTCCCAAGTGATGTGTAAAAATTTTTGGAGACACCGTTGATGGAATCTTTCGAGGAGCTGGAGACGGTGTTTGTAAGTGGTCCATGTTTCACAAGCATACAATAAGGTTGGTAGTACAATAGCTTTGCAAACAAGCATTTTGGTTTCCCTGCAAACGTCCTAGTCCTCATACACTCTGCAGTGCTCTCAGAGCTCAGGCGATGCTGGATTTTGGCATCAATGTCAGCCCTTGTAGAAAGATAACTGCCCAGGTAGGAAAAGTGATTGACATTTTCCAGCGTTACACCACTGAGTTGGATCCTGCAGAGGGATTGTTTTGTGCTTGTTGGTTTTTTGGGTGTTGAGCGATAGGCCAAGCATTTCCTTCTTTCTTATGGCCAGTCCAGGGGGTGGATCTGAGCTTCCTCCTCCTTCTGAATTTCAGGGTTACGTCTGTAGAACTCAGCAAGAAAAAGGATGGGGACCAAACTAGAATTAGTAGGCTCTGACCATAGCTGTCAACTTACAGAATTGAAAATAAGGGACCAGCAGCCTCGAAAATAAGAGATCAGCAGCCAAAATAAGAGATTTTCCGGGCACAGGTATGTTCAACTTCTGAGCCCCTCCGAGCCAAAGGCAGAAAGCCCAGCCAGCAGCCAAACGAAGCCGCAAGCGGTGGTTCCCACAGCGCAGCAACCCAGCAAAGGGGATGCAGCAAGGAAAACCACCGTCACCTCTCCGCTGGGAAGCGCTGAGCAAAAGCAAGTCCCCAGGCAATGCGGCCGATTTGATCTGCACAAAGCATGCAAGCTCCACCCCCCAGTCGTTCTTAGACTCCTTATTGGGCGAGCAACGCAGCCAAGCAACACAGTTGGAGCCTCCCTCCTCCCTGGCCGGCAAGGAGGGAGGGAGAGGAGCTGCTTCCTTTGAAACCCAGGAAATTTAAGGGACATCATCAATAAGGGACAGCGGCAGGACACAGCGCTGGGATAAGGGATTTTCCCGCCAAACAAGGGACGGTTGACAGCTATGGCTCTGACTCTTATTGGCTCTGGCTCTGTCTGTCGTGGGCTCTGGCTCTGTCGGGCTCCCTGCCTTCCAGCCTACCAGTCTCAATGGGAGGCAGCCACAGCTGTTTTTAGCCTACATGGTGTCATGGACCGGCTGGAGGCAGAGGAGTGGTGGGAGGCACCACCAGCTGGGGAACCCCCAAGGGAACCCCCAGGGGAAGAAGGCTAAGAACCAGGGGACTGGTGGTGGGATGACAATAACTGGTCAGAGAGAGAGAAGGGAGCAGACTGGGAGGAGGAGGTGGCAGAAGCTGACAAGGTAGCAGGGTTTAGTGAGCAGGGAGAGTGTGGCAGAGAGCAGTCCAGGACAGATGCAGAAGCAGAGGCTGGAGAGGAGGAGGGCCAAGAGGCAGGCCTCTGTGTCAGGTGTGTGTGCAGAAGCCAGGCCCTGTGGCCAGTAGGACTTTGCAGGACTGGGGTCTTCCTAAGTTTGTTCTGAAGAGGCAAGGCGCGGCCGCATAGGTGAGGCCAATTGGTAACTCACAGCACCTGGTGGCAAGAACCAGGAAGGGATATAAGGTCCGCATTTCCCTTCAGCTCTTTGCCACAGCAACACGCTTCCTGCCTTGGGCTTCTTGCTTCCTGATCCTTGAACCCCAGCTTCTTCTTCGTTCAGCCCGGACACTGAGGTCCAGCACTGAGGGCCTTCTGGGGGTTCCCTCACTGCGAGAAGTGAGGGAACCAGACAGAGGGCCTTCTCGGTAGTGGCGCCCGCCCTGTGGAACGCCCTCCCATCAGATGTCAAAGAGATAAACAACTACCTGACATTCAGAAGACATCTTAACTTCAGGGAAGTTTTTAATATTTAACGCTGTACTGTTTTTAATACTTGATTGGGAGCCGCCCAGAGTGGCTGGGGAAACTCAGCCAGATGGGCGGGGTATAAATAATAAATTATTATTATTATTATTATTATTATTATTATTATTATTATCATTAACTCCTTGCTTCTTGATCCTCGGACCTTTGACTTCGTGCCTCCTTGCTTCCTGACCCTTGGACCCTTGGCTTCTTGACTCCCGGCTCTCTGACCCTCGGACTCTTGGCTTCCTGGCTTCTGGACCCCCATTCCTGCTCCCACCCCACCATCTTGCCCCCGGTCCTGACGTCCCCTGCTGGGACTTTGATTGCTCGTGAACCAGACTGTGACACTCTGAAGACCAGATGCAAGCAGTTTCCGTGATCTCCGAGAACCTGAAGAGGTATGAAGAGAGCTGAACAAAGACAGGTAAGACGGAGGAGCCTCAGGTTGTTTGAGAAGGAACCAGGGGGGGAGGAGGAGACTTAGGCAGCTGCAGGAAGGCAGGGACCTTCACTCCTCACAACTGCTTCATAGGAGCAAGTTCTTCAGGGAACAGTTGCTGTGCTCACTAGGCCAGGCCTAGCTCTGGAGGCCGAGCCTAGGGAGTCAACTTCACTGAAGCCATCTGAATTATTGCTGACCTACTCCTAGCGCTCAGAGGGACACGGGTGCCGCTGTGGGTTAAACCACAGAGCCCAGGACTTGCTGATCAGAAGGTCAGCGGTTCGAATCCCTGTGACGGGGTGAGCTCCCGTTGCTCAGTCTCTGCTCCTGCCAACCTAGCAGTTCGAAAGCATCTCAAAGTGCAAGTAGATAAATAGGTACTGCTCTGGCGGGAAGGTAAATGGCATTTACGTGTGCTGCTCTGGTTCACCAGAAGCGGCTTAGTGATGCTGGCCACATGACCCGGAAGCTGTACGCCGGCTCCCTTGGCCAATAAAGCGAGATGAGCGCCACAACCCCAGAGTCGGTCACGACTGGACCTAATGGTCAGGGGTCCCTTTACCCTTTACTTTACTCCTAGCACTCACTTCTGACACATGGCCTTTGCTGGTGAAAACAAAGCCACCCTTAGGGTCTCAGAAGTCATGACGCTTATCCAGTTGCCCTTTCCGGGGGGGGGGGGGGGACACCCACAATGATGATTATTAAAATAACGAGCCTTACTAAGGATCTGGTTTAGCGTCTTCTAGAACATAGGTCTTCAATCAGTGGGCCAGGACCCCCAAGTGGCTCTCAAGGCCATACCTAGTGGGTTGAAGCAAATCTGTTGCTGCCGTTTCACCACCAGCTCGGCAGGAACCAGGGTGCAATTCAAAGCATTGGTTCTTGGCTTCTCCTCCCCTATGGGAAGGTGAAACTGAGTGGCAAGACAGTACACACTAGGGTCACCACCTCCCCACTCCAGTGGTGGTCAGTTCCCTGTTGGGACTGATTGAGTGTAAGGCCGGAGGCCAACAGTAGGTGGAGCCAGAGCCAGCGAGAAGCAGAGCAAAATAATTCTAGCTTTGATCCCATCCTCTTCGCTGTTGAGTTCTGCAGAGGTAACCATGGGACTAACCCTAACCCTAATGGGGGAAAGCGTACACATTTCATAGACTTATAGGATTGTAGAGTTGGAAGGAGGGACCCCAGGCTTCAAGAGTTCAGTCTGTTTTGTGGGCTAAGAAAAAAAAACATATTTTTTGAAGGAAAAAAAGTGATTAGAAAGCATTTTGACACACTTTCCCTTGGATTGTTTCTGTTTGTTTGTTTGTTTGGTTGGTTGGTTGGTTGGTTGGTTTATTTGAACCTGCTTTTATTTGGTTCAGCCCAATGTAGGCTCCCTTTCTAGACACTGAACACTGTGGGATTTATTTCCAAGAAGGCATCTATAGTGTGCTGTTACCTTTCCCCCCCTTAAGTGGGCCACAATCCAACCACGCTTGTGTCACCAGCGGTTAAAGGGATTGTTGTGTAAATATTAAGAACGAAGGCCCTTTGTCGGCAGAGGAAATGGAGTCGTCTTTAAAGACCCTCAAAATTCCCAAACACCACAGATTCCATTCAGCCTCCCCCCACCCGCCCCTGCCGCAAGATGAATTATTTCCTGCTTTTCTTTCTTGTAAATATCTTCTGCCACCCAGCACCTTCTGGAGATAAAAACCTGGAACAATTAGTCATTTGCAGACATGGAACTCGCAAGGTGAAAGAAAACAGCCTTCGCTGCTTCAGACCGTCTTTGATGGAGGCAGTGTTTATAAATGCCTTCCACGGCTATGTTAGTAATGTGCATTTGCCCATTAACTTTCTGAAACTGACCGACACGTGAAATGTGCCCTTCAGTAGAGCAGATGGTAACAAAGATTGTTTCATTCGTTGGCTGCAGGACCCTTGCAAAAATAAACAGAAGCCTTGGGGAGTCGATTCCTATTTCATTGTGCTTCGGAAAAGCTCTCCCTGCCACTCAAACATCTCCTGTTCAAAACCATTCCTGCAAAAATCGGGATCGGAATCTGAAATTGCTGAGAATTAATTTTGCTGTTGTGTGATGGGCACCTCCTGACGGGCCGAGGCAAAGCTAAACCAGGAGGCTTGTGAGCATAAAGTTACTCTTTCTGGGGTTGATGGTCCTTTGTTTGTTGTATTTCTTCATCCTCCGATTTCCTTCAAGGGGCAGTCTCTTTCTATCCTCACAACAGCTTGGGGAGATGGATTAGGCTGTGAAGCTCACCCACTTCAGTCACGTTCAGAGCATACATTGAAAGCACATTACTTTCCCCAAGGAATCCTGGGAAGTGTAGTTTAGACTTATAAACACCTTCTCTAGCTCATCGAAAGAGTCCATCAACGGTGTCTCCCAAAAAAAATTACACATCACTTGGGAAGACAGGCGGACTAAAGGCGGAAGACAGGAAGAAGCAAAGATCACCAGTGTCGAAGCGATGATTCTTCAACATCAACTTTCTTGAACTGGTCCTGTTGTTCGGATGCCTGATTATCGTCTTCCAAAGCAACTACTCTATTCCAAACTTAAAAATGGAAAGCATAATGCTGGTGGGTCAACAAAAGATGTATAAAGACTCTCTCAATGCAAATCTTAAAAAAATACAGTGGTACCTCGGGTTACATACGCTTCAGGTTACATACGCTTCAGGTTACAGACTCCGCTAACCCAGAAATAGTACCTCGGGTTAAGAACTTTGCTTCAGGATGAGAACAGAAATTGTGCTCCGGCAGCGCGGCAGCAGCAGGAGGCCCCATTAGCTAAAGTGGTGCTTCAGGTTAAGAACAGTTTCAGGTTAAGTACGGACCTCCGGAATGAATTAAGTACTTAACCCGAGGTACCACTGTAGTATAAACACTGACAACAGGGAAACACTGGCCTGAGAGTGCTCCAACTGGAGAACAGCCTTTACCTAAGGTGTCATGGGCTTTGAAGACGCTCGAACTCAGGACAAAAGGGAGAAACATGCTAAGAGGAAGGCACATTTGGCAAATCCACACTGTGATCAAGTCCCACCCAGAAACTTATGTGCCCACTGTGGAAGAATGAGTGGATCCAGAACTGGCCTCCACAGTCACTTACAGACTCAGTGTTAAGACCATGTTCATGGAAAACAATCTTACTCGGCTACGAGGGATCACCAAAGAAAGAAGAAAGTTTAGCCCTCACAGAACTACAACCCCCAGCACTCTTAACAAACCACAGTTTCCAGGATTCCTTGGGAGACGCCAAATGCTTTGAATGTGCTTTGAATCTATGGGGTGTATGCAAACTGAGTATCATGAATTGGAAACTGGGTCTTCCCATGTTGTTATATATGCTGGAAGCCACCCAGAGGAGCTCGGGCAACGAATGATAAAATTGTTGTTGTTGTTCCTTGCTTGACCCTGACACTCTAATCCAAAAGTGAGGAGCCTATGACATCATTGATGCTATTATTATCATTATTATTATTACAGTGGTACCTCGGGTTAAGTACTTAATTCGTTCCGGAGGTCCGTTCTTAACCTGAAACTGTTCTTAACCTGAAGCACCACTTTAGCTAATGGGGTCTCCTGCTGCTGCTGGTGCGCCACGAGAGCCCAATTTCTGTTCTTATCCTGAAGCAAAGTTCTTAACCTGAAGAACTATTTCTGGGTTAGCGGAGTGTGTAACCTGAAGCGCATGTAACCTGAAGTGTATGTAACCCGAGGTACCACTGTATTATTATTATTATTATTATTATTATTATTATTATTATTTACTATTACTTCTACTACTACTACTACTACGATTATCATTTTACTTCCCCCTCCAGGAAGGTGAACTCAAAGTGAGTTACAGAAGACAATATTAAAAACATGCATAAAATCAAGAGTAAAAGCAACCTGTATTCAGTGATTATATGTATAAAAGATACATCATTAGTGCATAGTTGACCTATGGACCTCTCTCCCAAAGGAGGCAGTGAGGGCCACCAACTTGGATGACTTTAAAAGAGGATTAGACCAATCCATGGAGGGCAAGGCTGCCAGCAGCTCCTAGCCATGATGGTTATGTTATATGTTTACTGAACGACAGTTTCTGAGAACTGCAGGTGGGGAGGTGAGTGCTGTTGCACTCATGTCTGGCTTACAGGCTTCCCCATAAGCATCTAATCGGCCACTGTGAGACCAGCATGCTGGACTAGATGGGCCACTGGCCTGATCCAAGAGGTCCTCCTTATGTTCTTGTGACCCAGCAACCCTATAGCTCAGTATTGTCTATTCTGGCAGCACTTCTCCAGGGTTCTGTCCCATCTCTACCATGGGTAACTCAACCATACAGCCAATTGCTGCAGAGGGCAGGGTTGAAGTCACCACCCATTGGCTGATAAATGGCGACTTTAATTGACTGATCGATGCTGCTTAAAAGCACTGCATAGAGTTCTTTTCAATGCCTGGGTGTTGCCTTAAAGTCCCAGCAACCCTGGAGTGATGTCATTGTGATGTCAGGTGGTTCACAGGTGGGTAGCCCTGGCCAGATCAGGTCGTCATCCCATCCCGTCCCCATCCCCCCAGTCTAGATGGATATGTTACCCAAGGATAGCAATCCTGGGTTAACAGTCCTGAAATACATGGCCTATAATTGGACCAAACAAGCAAATCTTGGGAAGGTAACGTAACTCAGTGGTAGAGCACATGTGTTGGCTGCAGAAGGTCCCAGGTTCAGTCCCTGGCATCTGCAAATTAAAGGATCTGAGAGTTGGCAATGGCGTAGATTTCCATCCCTGACAACCACTGCCATTCAGTCTTCGTCTTCACTTTCTTTCTTTCTTTGGTGATCCCCCGTAGCTGAGTAAGATTGTCTTCCATGAACACGGTCTTAACAGTGAGTCTGTAAGTGACTGTGGAGGCCAATTCTGGATCCACACGTCCTTCCACAGTGGGGACATAGGTTTCCGAGTGGGACTTGATCATGGTGAGGGTTTGCCAAGCATTCCTTCCTCTTAGCACGTTCCTCCCTTGTGTCCTGAGTTCGAGCGTCTTCAAAGCCCATGACACCTTTGGTAAAAGGCCTTCACAGCTGTTGTAACATACCGCTTGTTATCTTCCGCCTGCTCTGCTGTTGAGAACTTCTTGGATCATTCCTCCCCTTGGATGATCCTGTTGGGAGTACAGTGGTACCTCGGGTTAAGTACTTAATTTGTTCCGGATGTCCATTCTTAACCTGAAACTGTTCTTAAACTGAAGCACCACTTTAGCTAATGGGGCCTCCTGCTGCCGCTGTGCCGCCGGAGCACGATTTCTCTTCTTATCCTGAAGCAAAGTTCTTAACCTGAAGCACTATTTCTGGGTTAGCAGAGTCTGTAACCTGAAGCATATGTAACCCGAGGTACCACTGTACGAGACTCTCAACGGCTTTGCTCACAAGGGTTATAGGAACGTGCAAGGCCACTCACCATGACAAGGTGATGATCCAGTGAATGAGCACTCAGAGTAGACACTACTGGGGCAGAGAGGCAAGTTGTCTACAAATTAGGTAGCTACTTAGCTTTGTTTCCTTCGCTATGTTTGGGGGGGGGATGACTCACACCTGGATCCATGACAGATGCTGCAGCTGAGAGTCATTGGTTCATTTTAGCAAACCAGACGAGGAGCCTTCTGTTGTTGAGATCTGGCTGGAAGGGTGGCGTGAAAACCTACATTAAGCATCCATATTTAGTGGTTTTGTGTTGCTGTTGTGTTTACAGGTAAATGCAGACCTGTCACTG